>NW_022589730.1:14228317-14362336 GCF_004348235.1 Phoca vitulina | reverse complement strand
AAAGAAAGAAAGAAAGAAAGAAAGAAAGAAAGAAAGAAAGAAAGAAAAGAAAAAAGAAAAAAAAAAGAAAAGCAACAATGTGAACATAAAATGTCAAGATCCAAGAAAACTGAAAGACCAACCTGCTTAACCAAGCATTTCTGGAAGGGAAGAATCCTTTTGACTAATGCTTTCAGACGGTGTGCCCACTGTCCATTTATCACCAGTTCTTGTTTGCCAGTCCCAAGCAGATCATTTATATGTGCCCAGAATCCCTGGGTAATGGGCATGCTGTAAAAATAAAGAGAATAAATAAATTAGTTCTTGAGCTCCTCAAATAAATCCAGTAGAATTAAATGCACCTAAAGTCACTCAGTCTTGAAGAGCAAAGTGAAGACTGTAATGAAACAGACTTTTTGTTTGGGAAAAAGGGAAAAGAGGGAAAAAAACTTCACCCAAAGGCATGAAAAATTTTAAGAAACAAAGGGAGTCATATTTGCACAAAGAGTTCGTCATTGTTATTTTCTAGAGGCTTTGTCTCCCAATTGCCTTTTTCCATAGCCTCAATTTCACCTTACATTTCTAGAACCTTCCACTGAAATTTGAATGCAGGTCTTTTCCAAAGTGGAGTCAGTGACAGTTACCTGACAGTTACTATATATGCCCAAAGAAAAGATAAGATCGTTTACTTCAAAAAATGACCCCTCCAAAAGGAGAAAGTAGCCCAAATTTTCACATCCTTATTGTCTTTCCTGTTATGAGGTTTATATACTTTGAATAACAAAGCTCTACTGGATTAGGCACGTGGACTAGAAACGCAGATGCCCACACACAGGCAGGCATGCACAGTCCTTGGATGAGACCTCACAGCATACCAGGCGCTGTTCTAAGTCCTTTATTTGCATTAAATGTTTTAACTCTCACAACAACCCTATAAATCATGTACTATTATGATCATCTCCATGGTAAAATGAGGAAATTGCTAGTTTTTTTTTTTTTTTAGTTTTTTAAAAATATTTTATTTATTTATTTGACAGAGAGAGACACAGCAAGAGAGGGAACACAAGCAGGGGAGTGGGAGAGGGAGAAGCAGGCTCCCCGCCGAGCGGGGCGCCCAACGCAAGACTTGATCCCAGGAGCCTGGGCTCATGACCTGAGCAGAAGGCAGACGCTTAACAACTGAGCCACCCAGGTGCCCCTAGTTTTAAATTTGTATAGAGGTCACCTGATAGAATTTTTTTTTAAAAGGCACCTAAGATTGAAAATATATTGTACAATAAGGTAAATTATATTTAAAGCAGACATTTGATATCTATGCCTATAAAAGTTTATATATTCAAGTTGACCTAAACTGCATTTTTTTTTAAGAACTTCTCACTGGAAAGATAAGGTATCACCTTATAATTTGGATTATTTTCTACTTGAGCACACTCAGTGTTTCCTGAGCACCTACTGTGTGCAGAGCCCACACTGTGTGCAACTGTTGGGGAAACCGACATGTATCTGGCGCCACCTTAAATCCAGTACAGTCACTACTCATCGCCCTCACACACACTCAGCGATGCACACTCATGCTCACACATACCCACACTCGCACACTCATGCTCACACCTGCACTCCCACACACCGATGCACACTCATGCTCACACCTGCACTCCCACACACCGATGCACACTCATGCTCACACCTGCACTCTCACACACCGATGCACACTCATGCTCACATACTTACACACACCCATACATCCGTGCTCACGCTCATCTATTCACACTCTCACACTCACACACACACACAGTCACACTCACACATATCCTCCCTTGCTCCTCCCAGAGCCGGGACCAGGCCGAGGCAGCGGATGCCCCTCAGAGTGAGCGCCCCCTTACATGTCCCACCCCAGCAGCCTCACCTGTCTCCCCCGACTCCCGGCCCTGCCCTCTCCCTCCTCACACACACACACCACACACCATAATTAAAGACAACAAAATCAAGCGCCGTCCTGTGTGCCAATGGGCTATGGGGAATGCACAACATCTGCAGATGGTCAAGTGAGAGGGCTGGAATAGACGTGACATCAGTTCATTCTGATTAACAAGTGAAGTCACCAAGGCAGTCAGCCTCAAGCATGAACATTTTAAGGAAGAGAAAATGACTATTGTAGGAAGACAGCTGAACAGGAGCAGCTCATTAAAATGAGCTTGATGGGCAGGAAAGAGAAAGCAAACTATTCCCCACAGCAGTAGCAAGAATCTAAGTGCAGAAAGTGATCAGATCTGCAAAGAAGAGAATCCCAGCCCCCTTGGGTATTCCAAAATCGGCAGTGCATCCGAACCTGACCGTGCCGAGCCATCCCAGCAGACGAAATGACTCATACCCTCATTCATTCAGCAAATACTCACCGAGCCTCCATCACTCCTCTGAGTGCTCGGGGGTGCAGTGCTGAGTGTCAGGCACAGATAGGTCTATCAGGATAAATCCAGGGCAGGATTAACCCGATCCCCTCCCTCAGTGGTACCGTGTTCAAATTCTCTTATAGGAAGTCTTTTCCCAGGTAGTCACACATCCACTAATTCTACTTCTCCAAAATTTACATATTCAATCCTTTTTTTTTTAAGATTTTATTTTTAAGTAATCTCTACACCCAACATGGGGCTTGAACTCACAACCCCGAGATCATGAGTCACATGCTCTACTGACTGAGCCAGCCAGGCATCCCTATCCTCTTTTTTTTTTTTTTTAAAGCAGAACACCATGTTTCAGAACTATATAAACTGAAGTCATTCTGAAATTAATAATGGTTTCCATAGAAATAAAAGCCACCAAGTATTTGCTCTGGAAAAGGCTAGAGGAGCTGGGCTGAAATTTGAGGAAGTGCAAAGCTTCTACTTTGGAATGAATGTTACCCTTCTGATGGCTGGGGAATGAGGCACATTAGAATGGGGTAAAATCAGGACCATTTCTTGGTTGTCTGACATAAAGCTAGGAAGGAGGTGTGATTTGTCCTAAATGGTGGGGGTGGGGGATGTAATTTAACAGGGAACTTAACTGTGCAGTGGGGCCAATTGTGTTTAAAGTTTATATAAACTGATAGAAATTTATAGAAGCATAGATAGCCCTTACATTGCTTATGCATTGAATATATTGAAAGTAATTATTACATGGACACCTGGGTGGCTCAGTCGGTTAAGCATCCGACTCTTGATTTTGGCTCGGGTTCATGATCTCAGGGTAGTGAGATGGAGCCCTGCATCAGGCTCCATGTTCAGCAGGGAGTCTGCTTGAGATTTCCTCTCTCCCTTTCCCTCTGCACACCACAGCCCCTACCCCCGCCATGCTCGAGCATGCATACACATGGGCGCGTGCTTTCTCTCTAAATAAAATCTTTTTTTTTTTAAAGATTTTATTTATTTATTTGACAGAGAGAGACACAGCGAGAGAGGGAACACAAGCAGGGGGGGTGAGGGAGGGAGAAGCAGGCTTCCCGCCGAGCAGGGAGCCCGATGCGGGGCTCGATCCCAGGACCCTGCGATCATGACCCGAGCCGAAGGCAGACGCCTAACAACTGAGCCACCCAGGCGCCCCTCTAAATAAAATCTTTTTTAAAAAAGTAATTATTACAACTATTGATTTTATTCCACAAAATTTATATTTCTATTAAAATGATTTTCTATGAAATAAAATAATTTTTTAATTTATGTGTTTTGCATATATTCGTAAATTCCTTTATTTGTTTGCCTAATCCTCTGTGTAGTGGTTCTCAAAGTATGGCCCTCGGCCCACCGCAGGGCCAGCGAATCTTCCTAATGGGCTGCCCTTGACAATCCTAAAACTTTTTCTTAATTTGAATGAGATCAACTCATTAATAACTGTCTATATATGTTTTGCTACATTTGGTATTTTTAAACTAAAATCAGTGCTTTTTAGACTTTGGAGAATGTAGGCATGGCTCCAGTTCAGTATTTTACTAATACTGCAAGGTTCCAGTTACATGTGTGCATATGCAAGTAATTGGATTCCTACAATCTGGGGGAAGGATACATATTAATTATCAGTACTGCCTTGAATAATCATGTTTTTTAATTGCCGCTCTTCTGCTTCTTAACAGCAAATTATTGTTAGTTTTGTTCATCATTATCAATTTAGTTTGTTGTGAGTTGTTTTTAACCCCATAGCATATAGTAATGAATATTTATGAATTTTTAGGCTATAATTTTCCAAAATTACTCTGGTATGTATGCACTGTGTTCAAGTATGAATCATCCATTCCCTTATTACTAAAGCAGATGTATACATATTTCCCCCATAATTTGCTAATATGAGAACATTTCATCAGTAATGTGTGCAGTGCATGGAATTTTAGCTTGCAAATTACAATATAACATGAAAGTAAATCTAATAAAAGTATTGGGTTATTTTACATTTACATGTTATTGTCTTAAAAAGCAAACATGAGTAATGGTTTAATCTTATTACATAAAAAGTAAGCACTGCATATATATATATATATATATATATATATATATATATATAATTTTTTTTTTTTTTTTGGCCATATTTTGATTATCTGGAGCAAGACAAAATCGTGAATCATTATTCAAGGCCAATAGTCTCCAAACTGTTTTACCAGATGTTAATAGGTGTTCTGCAAACAATGAATTCTTTACTCACATAAATTGGGAGGAAGTGATATGTATTATGTTTCCTTTTTCCAGATTTGCAAGGCCCTTTAGCACACTGTGATGGTTAATTTTATGTGTCAACTGGGATAGGCCATGATGCCTAGATATTTGGTCAAACACTGGCCTGGATGTTGCTGTGAAGGTATTTTGTAGATGAGGTTAACAGTTAAATCAGTGGACTTTGAATAAAGCTCATTGTTTTCCCTAATGTGGGTGGGTCTATTCACTAAGTTGAAGACCTTAAGAGAAAAAATAGTGACCTCCGAGGAAGAGGGAATTCTGCCAGCATTTGGTTTTGGACTCAAGCTGCAGCAACAGCCCTTCTCTGGGTCTGCAGCCTACTGGCCTGCTCTGAAGATTGCCAACTTCTACAGGTACATGAGCCAATTCCTTAAAATAAATCTCTTTATAGATAGATACATACCCTAATATGATAGATTTATACACACCTGCATATTCTCATATATAAACATACAGTGTACACACACACATCCTATTGGTTCTGTTTCTCAAGAGGACATGCCACACATGTTAAAGGCTCTAGAAAGTTCTACAATTAAAAAAAAAAAAATCCCTGTTTAACCCAGTGTTTTCCCAGGTTATTTAACCACAAAACCTTTTTCATATAATACCTACAACTATCACAAATACGGCTTGGGCAATGTTTTTCTCAAGACTTGACCTTAGAGCTGATCTGTAGCCTTTGTCAGTAGCATCAGACTTTAAACCTGTTCAACTCAGAAACTAATAGCATAACTATTGGAACAAAAGTCTCCACCTGTCCTTTCCTTCCGCACAGGGCACCGGCAGAGGGAAACTGCCACGTTTTGCGGGCGCAGCAAGGTGAAATAGTCACTGTGGGGTCGGTTCCACATACAGTGGTGTCTGATGAAAATAACTACTGGTGGAATAGACCCTGTAGCTGGGCTTTTGTAAAATGCTCTTTTGTGGATATTTCTGGGGACTGGCGAGTCGTCCTGAAATACCATCAATTACAGTGCGACGTGGCATAAGGCGACACATGAATGGCAGGGAACCTGACCAGAAAAGCCAGTTCTGCCTCCATAAAAGGCATCATGCCTCCTCTGTCTTATTATCCCTTCTTACATGTGTTTTCACAAACGGTCCTCACTGACCCCAATTTATCCTTCAGAGCTTATTCTAGAAGCCATTGCCCTTTCTGACTAATCTCTTCCCCAGAACCCACCAGATCAGCCTGCCCTGTTCCCTGTCATGTGCGTTCAAACACCATGTACCCCTGCATTGGACAGAAACTGTATTTATTAGTGCCTGTCTTCCCTCCAGGACTGTGAGGGCCAAGAGGACAACGGCCATTTCCATCTCGTTCGTCTGGGCAGCTCTAGTGTCTGGCGAGCAGCCAGAATGCCCCGAGAAGGAACGAGTGACCCGAGAAGAGCTTCCTCCCCCCTCGTTTTCCAAGGGAGTCCATATCAATTTTCCTTTCTTGGTAGCCCAATTGGTGTACTTTTCTCTACTTTGATCTATCTCTAAAGATCTTCACTCCTTCAACCTTTAAAAAAAATCCGTGCCAAGAGCCCATGACATGCTCACATGTATGTGTATGCACACACACACAACGCACATGCATGTGTGCACGTGCATGCACACCTCTACCTTCGCTTACTCTTGCAAATAAGAATAAATACATTCATTTATCAAGCAAAATAGTGTGAAGAGATGGGGAATGCAAGGAACAGGAGGAGGAAAGAGAGACTGAATCCAATTACAGCTATATCATTTTCTGGGTCAAGTAGAATTGTGCAAAAGTTTTCAAACCTATAAAAAGAAGAGCAGAGGCTCAGTCAGGTTCCAGGATCAGTTCCTTTCCCCGCAGCTGCCATTTCCCCAGCCTAGTGCTACACTATGTACACTGAACATGGGTTTCTCTTCAAGAGTCCTCGCTGGAAACAAAAGCATTGAGAAAACTCATGCATTGGCAGGTAAACAGGCTTTCATTTCAGGAAATTTGGCCGAACATTTGGAGGGGACGCAGATGTAAGGACTGAGGCGGAGGGTGGCGGACAGTGGATGCCGGGCCTGGCTCCAGTCACTCCCTGTGCATCCTCTACCATCCCCTCCAGACCCTCGGTTACTCACACGCAGTACCCCTTGGCAGGGAGGGGCCAGAATGGCAAAGACCTTGGAGTTGACACAGGATCCCCCCCCTTCTTCCAACCCTACACCCAGAGGCAGGAAACTTGCACTAGCTATCCAAATAGAGCCTCATCTGAAAGAGGTTGCCAACATGGGCCTCCCCAGGCAAGATATGCTTGCAGGGCTCTCCTGTGTCCCCCTGTCATTTACCCCAATTCCCACTAAGTCTACAGAGAAGTCTCTAGATAAGGCTATAGGGACAATCCAGTCCTGGGCATGGAGGAGCTAAGACCTGGAAAAGCTAAGGTCTTTAATAGATGCCTTAAATGCCTTTCTGCCCCTTTTCAGAAAAGCTCAAGCATGCGGAAGCAGTTACTATAAGGGAATCCCTACTGGCCCCAACACACACACACATGCCCGCTCACTCTGAGATCAGAGAAATCCATATGAGAAATTCTAAAATATGTGAAATAAATTTCACATTTCCAAAGATCTGGACTCCCTAGTACAGAGCTTGCTTTTTGGTACAAGAAATGGGTATTGAATCACAGTAATCTCACACTTTTAAAACTATGGGGATTGTTTTTTGATTGCCCAGAGAGCCAGGTCATGCTTATACTAGCATGCGTTATCAGATCATTGATAACCCCTTAAGAAGGATTAGGCCACTTGCTAAACTGAACTGAAATTCACTGATGTGATCCAGAGTTACTGAAAGACAGGATGCTTTTATCAAAAAAGGCTCTCCCAAACACTCTCTGTCCCACTGATGAAAATATGCATTGAAGGATACCTTTCCGGATTCAGAGCCAAGAGGCAGATCACACTGCCTCTCACTACACGAGCGCCTATGTGAAGTTGTTCTACACATAGTATAATAAGATGGTCCATCTGGGGCCTGACACACGCAATGCCATTTCTAAACAGGAGAAGGAGAAAGGTAGGGCCACCGGAAGTCATGAAAACTCAAGTTACAACACCATCCTTGCTATTACTCATTACAAATGCGCTCTTCGGGTTCTTGGAGGAGGCACTTGAAGGTCACCTCCGCTTAAAATTCTTGGCTCAGGAGCTCCTTGTTGCTTTATTACCTAAGTCTATTAAAATTCTTAGAGTAGCTGATGATGAAAATTCCAGCCAATTTTTTTTTTTCTCCATGGGGTGGGAAAAAAAAAACAAACAAAAAACCAATGCATGAGTCTATTTGAAATCGTTTTATGAATTTTAATCATAGCAAATGTGTTTTAACAGTAGTCATAAAATCAACATTACCACATATACAAAGGACAAGACACCAGTTTGGCATACAAAAATACCATATATTAAAATTGGGTTCATTGGAAAAACTCAGGACTTGCTAAGACACCATCTACACCAGAGAGAGCAAGCAAGAATGCTTTTAAGACATTCAGATTTATAAACAGCAGCTTGATATCCCCCTTACAAAGTCAATTATTTGGCAACATTTGAACAATATTTTCTACACAGCCCAGCAGCTCATTTATTTGTAGGGCCATTTGGCCCTTTAAAAGAAAAGCTCCTAAAATAAATAATCTACATAATTGTGAATGAAACATGTCAAGGACTTGAGTTAGCCTCTGAGCAGCATTAATATAGCCATCTGACTGGAGTATTAGTTATCAAGAGGGCCAGGGAACCCACCAGTGGACCTGGAAGACCGGCAGGAACCCTCCAGAGCAGCCGCATGGCTTATGATGGGGAAGTCTGCACCCACCCCAAGCTGACACCAGCCTCCCCTCCTGCAACTGTCAAGTGAAGCAAACAGGAACACGTGGTGGAATAAAGAAAATATAATAAATGACAACAACCAGGATTGAAAACCAAAATATTCTTGAACGAGTCTTCCCAATAGCATCAACCTACTCAAGTCGGGATACATCCACAGGCACGGGCATTGCATCCCACTGCTAAGAGGGTGTTATTAGAGTTTGTCTGTAATGACTCAGCAGCCACCTCTAGAGCAGGCTCTGAGATTGTCCAGCGCGTGGACAACCCAGGGGGGCCCTCCTTGGATCCTCTCATTGGCCGAGCCCATTCCCTATAGGTCTTCAACTTAAACATCTGGAATTTAATTGTGCTTGTCTAAGTTATTCCTAGTCATCCTTGTGTTTCTTTCTTCAGCTGGTTTCTGCCACGACTGACCTTCAGCTCCTATATATTTTGTTCTCGACCCAGGTTCCCATTACAGATTTCTCTCCTTTTATGCAACTGTTTTCTCACTGTCTTGAGCACATCTATCTATTGCTATAGACCTGAGGCCACATCTCCACTGCTCCCACAGACCTGTCTCTCAGCCAGAAAAATCAGACCAGGAGTTTCCTGAACCACAGTGTACAACAGCAGCTACTCTGTCCTCCCATTTAAATAGAGATGACACCGATTGAGGTCGATCCTTGCTCCCCTCCCAGGGGACATCTTCCTCCTCTTTTTCCTCCTTCTTACAGCCCATGCTCCTTTACCACCCTCACATTCAATCGTCTACTTCCAGATTCTCAAAAAGCAAATGTCAAATTAAAAATGGAACATCCCCTTTGGAAAACTCTTATTGGAATAACCCAGTAACTCACAGGGAGAATACAGAAAACTTTCACACAGGCTACTAGCCCTACAGCCCATAGTGATGAATTTAGAGCAGCGTTCTAGAAGAATAGGGACAACTATAAGAGAGCACCCCCAGAAAAACAAAGAAAATGCATGCTGTTGCAGACTTCAAGAGACTCCTCTGTACTTTGCCCCAAATATTACTGATTGTCCCTAAAAAGATCATAATATGAATCGTATCAAAAATCTTACACTAGAGTAATAAAGTCCAGCTAGCGAGATGAGTGTTTTCAAGCACCACTACATCATTAGTGAGATCTACACAGTGGGGTACCCCAGGCAGTGAATCCTGAAAAAAAAAAAATCCCTTGGTCCAACTGTGCAAGTAAACTTGTGCCGAAAAATTGGAGCCATGCTGCAAGAGTTCAGGAATAATGGTACTCCACCCATGATGCCTGAACAGAGCCAAAAAACAAGCCATTTGAAAGACAGAAATTAAATGCCCCACCTGCTTATGTTCTTCGATCATCAATGGCTTTCCAATAAAATGTATACAGTAGAACCCACCTCTTCATATGCTTGAGGTCTCAGGGGTTTATTCATCTAGACATTCCCAAAGGTGGTTGGTTTGATATAATGTATGCAGCCCATAGCATTTGTTAAGAAATTAGTATCTAAATTCAACATTATATAACCCACAAATTGGAAAGCATGACTAACAATATTTTTTACTTGATTTTTTAACTCCTGTTACAGCTAAGTCATGTGTGTGTATCTACCTATATGTCTATACCTATATGTGCAGACAGAGATATGTGTATTTATATATAGTGAATCGTGTCAGAAAAAAAAAATCAATGGCTTGAATTTCCACTTATTTTTTAGAAGTATTTCATGCTTAATAATATTTAACTGATCTTCATTGCTTTTGAGATAGACTACTACTTTCAACACAGTTACTGAATTTTCTTGATTACTTCATTCTTTTTTGGAGCTTCTGTTTTGGTAAGGGTTATATTGTAAGTGATATTTTACTGGGAGTGATGAAAATGGCAAGGAACAGTCTCTACTTCCAGGTCAAGGATGACAGATCAACTGACTGGTGACACGACTTGTGTGGAAACAAAACGCTGACTGATTGGCAGCATCATTCTTTTAGGAGAAGATAGAAATTCAAACCTTTTCGATATCACTCCTCTCATACCAATAACCTCTGGACCTCTAAATTCCTCTTAAGTCTAAAGAAAAACGACCATTTTGGCAAAAAAAAAAATTAAATAATTTTAAAAGCTAAAAAGGTCATGCCCACTGACGAGTTCTAGAAAAAAAATTCACCAGATTTTGCTAAATTGACACAAATGCATGTTTACGCTACATTCAGCAACAATGAAAAGCAGACTAGCCAATGTTGACACAGCACAGGATTTCAAATAAAGCAATGGGAACTCTTCAAATCAAAATCTAGACCATAATAAATACCATACTACCAGGAAGAGTCTCATCTTTCTATGAAAATATATCTCAAACTGAATTTTCTGCTTTCCTTTACTCACTTAAAAAGCAATTTTAGTAACTTTAACAACCCTCAAGTCTTTAAATTCCATGGGCAATGTTTTTTAATGTAAAAAAAAAATGCCTCTGTGCAAGGCTGCAAATTGGCAGTTTGTTCAGTGATAAGGGATAAAAGGAAAACCAAACAAGACGACAAGTGTCAAATCTCACTCTAAAAATAGTACCTCTGTTGTAGTCTGGTATCCGAAAAAGGATGCCCACATGTGCCCACACCAAACACGACGACGAGCCGGCAGACTTCAGGGGCAAACAAAAACCCTCTATGAACACTGCAAAACATGATTGCTCTTACATTTCACACCTTACTCATGCAGTGATGAAGTCTGGGTGAGATGCTCGAAGTGAAGAGGAATTTCATTAGGCTTTTTTTTTTTTTTCTCTTTTTCTGTAACATTTACTTTTTGGCCATAAGACCCTAAACACAGTTTCACAGTACGGGTCATGCATAGCTTGCGAGTCACAAGTTTTTGCAGCTACTGTCTACTATTTCTGGACAATAGATTCACATGCAGCTAATGATCCCAGAAAAGGGGCTTCATAAAGCACTCTTTAAGCTTCACTGACCATTCTTTGGCCCAAAGTATGGAAGTAATAACCCCAAAAGGCAATCGATGAATTTTATTTTATTTTTTCAATCAATGACTTTTAATCACCATACTTGAGATATACTTTTTAAGCCCAGAAAGGATTTTTTTTAGCCAACTGCATGTTACTAAACCACAAACTGTCTTCTTAGCCTTACTCTGTTAACACTCTCATGTTCGATCCTACTGTGCAACCCTCCAGAATTACACGATCCGATATGGTAGCCACAGCCAAAAGTGAGTGACTATGTTTAAATAACTTAAAATGAAATAAAATACAAAATCCAGTTCCTCAGTCGTACTAACCCCGCTTCAACTGCCCACTAGCCAATGTGGCCAGTGGCCACTATATTGGACCGCAAAGGTCATAGAACACTTCCATCATTGGAGAAAGATCTATTGAACAGACTAGATCTCAAAGGCTGCACCAGCACATGGGTTAACCTTCAATGGACCTACTTTTAAGTCATGCTCGAGACTGAACTTAATTATATTCTTAAAGAAAATACCTTTTAGCTTTCTAATCACAAAGTATGACTGAAACTGAGAACCAATTTGCCTTTTCATCACAACTTATGCCCCAGGTCATTATACAAAAATTTCCCAAAGACAATGCTTTTTGATAGCATACTCGGTTGGCTCTACGTAACATATTAAGCATTCTCTCGCTTATGTCAAGATCATTAATAAAGATGAAAATTCATGCTTCTTAAAGTTTACTATTTACACAACACTCATTGTCCTTTACATAAGGGGGGGGGAGCAAATGGTTTGCAATTGTAAAAATTCAAATCACATCATTTTTCTTAAATGTCTATACTCATCCTTTCATTTCCCAGAAAGGTAGATGCTAACTAAAACAGATATATATATTTAAAAAAAACAAAAAACTAAAACACTATTTAGTAAAGGGAATTCATCCACTCTCCAAAAGACCATAGCCCAATAGAGAGATCAACAGGCCTAGGAAGGAGCAAGAGAAACTATAATGCAGTTCTTGTCTCCCTTTTGCTGCAGAATTACAAGGGGCCACATACCTCTGTGGGCCTCCATGGATTCATGTACAAAATGAAGCCACCAGAGGTTGCTTTCAGCTCTGAATTTCTGTGCTTTCAGTTGTGATTTTTTTCATTGATGTGCAACTGTGAATTCCGGTTGATTGTGTCACTGGACTTTTGTCACACGGGGTAGATGAATTGCTAGTGTCGTGGGGAAATGCCAGAAGAGGCCAGCAGGATGGGATGCCAACTAACATGAAAACATCAAGTCTACAAAAATTCTATCTGCAGGCTGAGATAGGACGCACACAAACACACACACACACGTGTGCACAACTGCACACTTTAACAAGCAATGCACAAATAACTGCAGGCAGAATCCATTTAAACAAGATTTCTTAGGTCAGTAAGATGCACACACAAAATTCTGATTTTGGTGTTATTGTTACCTTAAATTGTAAAGTCAAGAATCTATCACAGAGCCAATTAATTTTGCACTGCTTCACTGCAGCTCTAGCATGGGATTGTTTTTAAGTTACGTGGACATTTTTACTCTACGGCTTTGCACTAAGAAATACAGGGCGCTCTATCGCCACGCACATTAGTGTCTATGTACAACCTACTTAACACGTAGAACTCTAGGACATACTACACTACAGGGCCAGTCATTTCATACTGTACATAAACAGATGTAGATATCATTCACAAAATTAACTCAAATATGGCCTGGCTGAAAATTGCAAGGGTCAAGTCCATTTGAAATGTAGCATTCTTAATGCAACATTTTCTGTGGGGTTTTTTCCTCCAAGAGGAATAGAAATTAGGTCAGACATGCACCACGGCAGCCTGGCAGAGTCTGAGAAATCAACACTAACCCAACAGTATATTATGTTACGTAATAAGAATAGTATTCAGCTAATATGATACCTAAATTATTAATACCAAATAAATCCTAGATTATTTGTTGTATAATGCCCAATAGCTTACACAATAAAATGGCATTTTAACCTGATTTCTACTTTGAGCTCTCAAATACACTCGCTTCATGAATTCCATAAAAGAAATTAGAAGAGAATTGTAAAGCTCACAGCTTTTTCTGAACACACACACATCCAGGCACAGGAATTTACCACTTAACGCCAGCAGACCTTCCTTCACCAGGGTCTGTAGACCACTACACACTTAAGAGTATTTGAGAATTTATGATGAACTGATCCACTTAGATTGGGAATGTGAGTTGTTAGTTTATCTTGTCACTTTTCTCAATAAAAACATATTTTGAAATACAAGAGATTTTCTCACTTATACCAACAAGAAGAAACTGGAATCCTAACGGTTTAACTTTCACGGAACATCTTTCAAAAAGCAATCATGGACTGTCTATTAAAATGTCAGTCCAGGTTTGTCATCAATGAACAACACTCACGTCTATTACAATACCTCCAAACTGGGAGAAAAGACAGAATCTTCTGTTACTTTCCATTTGTGCCTCACAGAATACAGGACTTGAATACACAGAAGAGGAGCAAATGTTGGAAGTGACGGGTGTGCGACACTTCACTGGGCAGATCCCGGTGCCCAAGAGGTGGCCACCGAGTCAGACCCTGGACTCATTCAGGCCCACAGTCTTACTCCTGGGATTCTTCTGAAAAGATTCAAAACCTGAGGTAAGTCAAATGACACACACATACATGCACACACACACAAGTACACAATATTTACATTTAAAATTCTTATTTCGTGAGATGGCTTGAGAAAAATTGGCATATAGGGTTCCTGTGGGATTAGGCATTTCTCATTATTACTCAGTTTATTGCTCCCCTGTTGGGCTTTCAGTTCAATAAACACATAGCAAGCTCTAATTACAAGGGAAGAAAAATGAAGGTATGTAACAAAACACAACACACTGGAAACACTTGTTCAGACGTTTTCTCCAAAAAAAATGACCGTCCACTTCACTTATTTTAATTTCAGTGCCATTCAAAAAGTATAAAAAGCCTCAGCAACTAAATGAAGACTGGATTTCCATTAAAAAGGGGAAAGAAACCAGCACTGCACGTCATCGCTGAATTTTTACGTGGATTCTCAGGTTTAATTCTACTTGTACACATAAGCATCTCTGTTTTAATCTACCACATTTAGAGATCACATTGTATGCACTTGCACGGTTTAACGTCTAAGTAGAGTAGGTCTATCTCGTAACATGATTTTGACAAATCATAAATTACAGTCCATTTAATAAATGATTATGAGGATGCATGCAATCGTCTTCGAAGCTGTTGCCACCAACACTCAGAATGATTTGCCCGGTATCTCGCTGAGACCTCACGTCTGCCCTTCGTGTCTGTCTCCGGTTAATCAAGTGGTAGCCCAGAGGCCATGGCTGGCACCAAATGATCAGTGTCGCCCCCCATCTTCTCGCTGCGATCCCATCACCAACACCTGCTCAACCCCAAGTTGGCACCCACGAGAGACTTCCCTGCAGCCCTGTTCAGCCACAGGAGATCACAGTGAAGCGCTTAGAAATGCAAGACATGTTGTGCAGCACGATGCCCAGCAGGAAGACGAGGACGCAGGCCACCAGGATCACAGTGCACACCCCAGACCAGGTGGAGCTTTTCGCCACACCCCGCCTGTCTGGCTCCTCCTCTCCCGCCTCCGGGGGCGCCCCGCCCTGCAGAGGTTGCTGCTCGGCGGGGACGGTCACCACGGTGACGGCCTTCTGCTGGCTCCCGGGCAGCAGGCGGCAGCTCATGTCTCCCGGCAGCAGCGCTCGCTCCTTGGAGATGGGCAGGGGCAGCATGTAGCACCCATTGCTGGGAAGTTTGATGAACACTGGGGTGTGCTCGGACGCGTGCGGGATGGCGATGACCGCAAGGACCTCGGGGTCGTCGGGGAGCTGCGACACGGAGAAGCCCGGGGGCAGCTTGGTGATGCCCCGGCACCAGGGGCACCTCACGTCCTTCTGGCTCGTCCTCATCTGCTGGAGGCACACCGAGCAGCAGGTGTGTTTGCAATCCAGCAACTTGGGCCTTCGCCGGGGGCTGTAGTAGTTGAAACAGATCTGACATTCCAGCAAGGAATCTTGGGAGAGCGTCTCCATCGCGGCCGTGCCTGTGGCCGGGAAGCAGGAGGGCCAAGGCCAAGGGGAAGGAGCTTGTGTTCAGGGGCCGGCACTCCCACGCCTTCCTTCTTGTCTTTCCAAAGTCGTCAGGTGACCGGGGAGCTCACGGACATAGAGCATACTCAAGTGTGTTCATTTCTGAAGAAGATAAAAAAATGCAGAAAAGTTAATGATTTCAAACAAGCTGAGATGTCAGCACATCTGCCGGAGTTCAAAAGTCTTGACACTGGGTCAAAAACGTAAAAATGTCCCACTCGAGAGAGATTACAGGAGTTCCTTGGGTGATGCCCAGTGGAAGGTAAATGAGTTGTCTCAGGCGGCTTCTTAGGGTAAATACTTTGCTCATTTCTAAAGGGAATACCTTCATGGGGGTACACAATGCCCCGTATTTCATAAAGAGGGAGTCTTGATTCTGTTTTGTGTATTTCGGTGGACCCTGGCTTGTTCTTCTAAAATACACGGGAGAAATGCTCTTGCTTCCAATAACTTTGTAGCATCTCCTAGAAGTAAATTTCTTTCCTTAGACCCTCTGGTCTTCTTTTCCTGACTCTACTTACCCTCCTGTAAGTATTCATTGCCAGATTCAGGCACGACTTCCCAAATCTAGTGACTCCATGTAACTAACTAGTTCGCTCAATTCCTCTCTCATAGGAAATTAAAACAATGCCGCCAAAGAAGCACACACAGGCATCTGGTTTTTGTTTTTGTTTTTGTTTTTTTCCCACCAAGTCATTGAAACAAATTCTTGTCACTTGGTTTTAAAAGAGACAAAAACTCAAAACAACTGCAACAAAGACCAGCGGCAACAATGAACCTTCAGGCAGCAGGGGTCACAAAGGCACACAAGGACCCCTAGTATTTTTCAGTCCGTTCTTTTAATTGCATTACTATTTAGGCTTGCACCAAGTAACAGGACTACAAGCAAATATTATTAACTCACCAGTCAGAATCAAGTATTGTCTAGCAAGAGGCTGTCAGTGAAGACTGGCAAGCACCGCCCCACCAGGCAGCCCCCCACCATAAAACAAAAAGAGTGCCAGCCTCCTGGTTGAAAGAAAGCAAAGTAACTTAGTTCAACTTAACTGGGGTGTGAGGAACCCAGTGTTTCAGTGAAGGCTGCCCAACTCTGTTTCCTATTGAAAGCGTCCAAATTACGGGTCTCTGGATGGAGTCACAATGACTCTGGAAAGAACTACCCAACCACTATTGTAGAAATAATTGCCAGTCATTGAACCCCACCCACTCCTGGAGCCAGGAGCTAATAACATGGAAAAGCTCCAGCACATTTCTTAAAAAGCAAACCTTCTTTTTCTAACTTCCCTTGTGAAATTAAGAATGTACTCCTTGCCAATGATATGATTTGTTAAAAATCAAAATTAGAAATGCAGAAAAAGCATAAAGCAAAAAATAATCACTGGTAAAAGTTAACAATGACAGTCAAAAAGAGCAACATAATTGTAAAACATTTTAGCTGTAGTAAGAGTGCCTAGATTAAATTACTGAAAGTCAAATATAGTAATACAGCATTCGGAAAGTTCATATCATAATCAACTGCTTATCTAGCTACTAATTCAAGAATTTTTTATAGAATAATTGAAATTTGCTAAGGGTAGAACTCAACTGTTCTCACTGAAAAAAATATATATATGAAGTGATGGACATGTTAATCAGCTAGATTGGGGGGGTGCTTTCACAATGCATATAGCAAATCACCACCATGCACACCTTAAATACCTTACACTTTTGTCAGTTATACCTCAATAAAGCTGAAAAAAAGTAAAAATTAAAGATATCTGTGGAGCATATCAGGAACAAAGCACAATGCTAGCTAGCTACTCTAGGGCATCAAGATGAATCAGGTCCAGATCCTACTCTTAAGCAATTTCAGGTTAGCTAAGAAAGAAAACATGAATAGATTTCCTCTTCCATTCATTTATTCATTCAAATTCTTATTGAACATCTGCCATGTGTCAAGCATCATGGTATTTGTTTTTGTCCCTTGTAACTCAGACCTTGTCACTGCCCACAAGAAACTCCCAGCCTAGCGGTAGCCAGTTATGCATGTAAACAGTTGTAATATAAATAGAGAGTGATACAAGCCATAGAGGAGCCGGAGGAACCAGGGATGGCTCAGTGAAAGACCTGGATATGGAGAGGATTTGGACATGTAAAATCAGGGGGCAGTTTATTTTCAGGTTCGGAAATCAGTGTGAGCAAAGGAAAGAGGGTGAGCAACTACAGAATTATTTCTAGACTCAACCTGTGGCCCTGGCTAGACGATTTTTTTCTTAGTTACAAGAGTAACTTAAAAATGCCCCCTCTAAGAGTTTTATAGTTTTAGCTTTGATGCTTAGGTCTTTGAAACAGATGCCTTTTTAATTTATTATTATTTTTTTAAGATTTTATTTTTCAGTAATCTCTACACCCAAAGTGGGGCTCAAACTTACAACCCCGAGATCCAGAGTACAGGCTCCACCAACTGAGCCAGCCAGGCACCCCCAGATGCCTTTTAAAGAAACAAAATTCTTACAGCACCTGCAAGCACCCTCCTGCTGGCCCAGCCGGAGAGCACAGTCCTGCAGGGAGGGGAGAGGTGAGCATGGCCAGGCACAGACCACACACCGTGGACAGCCTTGAGTGCCAGGCCAAGGATGTGGGGCTTTCTAGCAGGTGATGGGAAAACACCAGACAGGTTAAGAGTATGAGAATGAGGGGACACCTGGGTGGCTCAGTCGGTTAAGCATCTGCCTTCCCACTCAGGTCATGATCCTGGGGTCCAGGGATTGAGCCCTGGGTGGGGCTCCCTGCTCAGTGGGGAGTCTGCTTCTCCCTCGCCCTCTGTACCTCCCCATCCCCACCCCCTGCTCATTCTCTCTCTCTCTCTAAAAAATAAATAAAATCTTTAAAAAAAAAAAAGAGTATGAGAATGATTCATTAGGGTAGTCATATTCGGGATACACTGGAAAGAACTGCTGGGAAGCTATTATAATATTAGACAAGAGGTAACGAGTCGTTGAAGGAAAGACTGGCAATCAGGATGAAGAGATGAGAGGTGCCAAGTGGTTCTAGGGAAGCCGAGTGGGATCTGGCAGTGAATTACAACGTGGCTGTACGGTGGGGAGAAGGCACAGAAAGTCTGGAGAGGAGAGTGGCATCATTAAGAGAAATAGGGATCCCGAGAGAACGACAGTGAGTTCTGCTTGGGCCATATTCCAGTTAAGGTGCTGGGAAGATATACGAAATAAGTTATGCAGGAAGATAGGAAAGAGTCAGACAAAAGCTGAAAGTGTGGGGCTGATATTGTAGAGAAGAGTCAGGTGTGGACCTGGAGACCCAGGTGATGGCCACAGAGAAGAGCTATCAGCCAGAGACAACGGAACAGAACAGAGAGACACCCTCGGGGAGCACACAGCTCCGTCTGATGGAAAGGAAGAATGGGGACAGAAGCAGAAGGAAAGCTATCAACATCTCCCAGCACACATCCCCAGGCCTGAGCAGCATAAGGGTATGGAGAGGGAACCTCGGGTTTTCGTGACCAGGAGATCCTTAGTATTTTTAAGAGTGTTTTCAATGGAGCATCAGGGAGGTGACGCAGTCGGCAGGGATGCTAGAATGGGAGCACCGGAGCCCCTTTTGAGGTAGTGCGAGACGAAGGGGCAGGCCAGGAGCTGAGAAGGCCAGGAATCAAACACTTTGTTTTGAGAACAGAGAAATTTGAGTGAAGAGAAGCAGGGGAGGCAGGAGTGCTCCAAGCTTCAGGCTCTGCGCTTTGCTGTCCAACGCCGTGACTGCCAGCGACAGGTGCAGGTGAAGGGAGCGTGTGGAGCTTAGAGAGGGGAGAGCCGACAGACTTCTGCAGTGGGGAATGCGCAACGGAAATCCCCAGTGGGCCAGCAGTTAGGGTAGAACCTTCTAATTTCAGACCCCAGGTACGGAATGTATTCTTTCTTAAAATCCAAAAGCAAAACACAGGGTTTGCTGGTGAATCTTGACAAATGCTCCTCTCTATCCTTAGCTTTAAAGCCCAGGGACAGAGATAAGGCCACAGCGACAGACCACAGGGAGATGTGAATGTGTGTGGATGGGAAGGATTGACTGCCTGGAGCTATGGAGGCAGAAATGACAGAATTGGGGAGGGGTAAGAGAAAAAGCACAGATTCTTGCAGTTTTATGAATTTGGAGACAGCTTTCCTTAACAATGGCGCTCAGGACTACCACCTTCAAGATACATGGAGCTGGGACAAAAAATATTTCTTGACACCAGTACGGAAACAGTGACCATCGATTTATTACCCTTCCTTCCTGCCGTATTCTTTACCTTACTTCCATATAAAAATGTGGGAAGCAGCTTAGCAGAGGAGGAAGAACAGAGGCTTTGGCCTCAATGAAAGTTGGGTCCAATCCTTGCTCTATCACCACCAGCTGTGACACCAGAGCGAGTCACTGAACCTCTAGAAACCTGCGTCTTCACCAGCTAATGAGGGAAAATGGAGCTGTAGCGGAAGTCAAGTGAAGGGCTCGAGGAGCGCTGGTGTTATCTCCCTCCCTCCCTCCTGACTCCAGACTCCTTCCAGTGCTGTGTGCCATCTGCCCAGGGAGCTCTCCCTGGCTCTCAAAGAACTGCCATTTTGAACAGCTTGGGAGGAAGAATGCAAGTGTTCTCCTTGGCCCTGCCCCAAGACCTGCCACACCATCATTTTTCAACAAAACCAACATGCAATTTTATTCATGAATTTATGTTCCAAGTAATGTTCACTTAATTGGCGTTGAGCTCCCTTAAAACTAGATTATACTACTCAATTTCCAACTCTATCCAAGTAAGCCTAGGCCCTAGGATAGAGGCTGAACACCAAAGCAGAATGGGGAAACAGTTCCTATCTTCCACGCTTAGCCACTCAAGCCATTTTGGCAGCAGCATCTCTGATTTATCCGTGGACGTGTTCAGTATGAAGCCAGCCTATACTGTATTCCAGTTTATTTTCCGCAGCATAATTAGTAATGATGATGATTAGTTAGGTAAAGAGAAGAAAATTTATGAGCCTATGGACCGAAGCTAATGATGAATCATCCCTTTTCCTTTTCTTCGGAACCTGGAAAGGTGTGAGTCAATCACAGAAGAAAGGGAATGCAAACAAAGCCCATGTAAGCTGGAACATAAACTCGAGTGCCTGGTCAAATGCATCATACACAAGGCACACGCTGGCGAGAGCCTCAGGAACCAGAGTTTGGTGTTATTTCCTTACTGGAGCAAGATATGGCAGTCAAGTAAAACACTCATTACATTTAAGAAGAAAGGGCACTTCACTGGAATGCATACAAACAGGTGTATACTGAAATATACCGGAACAATTTATTTTGAAAGAATCTGAAAAACCAGATCACAAGAAGAGAAACAGCCCCTGAAGGAGGACATTCTCAAAATAATTATGGTTTATAATAAGATAGAACTTACTTTCAAATATTTTCATAAAACAGTACTTAGTTTCATAAATGAGGTCAGTAGTACAATATAAAGATAAAAGGCCTCGAATAATCACTGAACGCAGTCCTAATGCACGCCTTGGTTTAAAATGCCTTTAAAAAAAAAAAAAAGATTTGTTTATTTATTTGAGAGAGAGCAAGCACACGGAGGGGGGTGCAGAGGGAGAGAGAGAGAGAAGGATAGAAGCAGACTCCCCACTGAGCGTGGAGCCCGATGCAGGGCTGGACCTCATGACGCTGAGATCACAACCTGAGCCTAAATCAGATGTCAGGCACTCAACCGACTGCACCACCCAGGCACCCCTAAAATGCTTTCCTTGGTTTCGGCTCAGGTTGTGATCTCAGGGTCGTGAGACGGAGGCCCGCATTGGGCTCCCTGCTCCTCTGAGTCTGGTCGAGATTTTCTCCCGCTCCTTCTCCTTTGGCCCCTTGTTCATGCGCGCCCTCTCTCTCTCACTCTCTCTCATATAAATAAATAAAATCTTTTTAAAAAAAATGGATTGAGATTTGTGTAACTAGAGGAGGCATGATTTGGGGGGGGAAATGCCAAGAACTAAAGGGTTGTTGTGTATGTTGCTATTGTTTGGGGGCAGCGGATATTCGATGCTTTACCATATTGATACATGTTCACAAAATAAAACTTCCCCCTTTTTTTAAACTATATAATTTTTTAATAAAGATTATTTATTTATTTATTTGACAGAGAGAGACACAGCGAGAGAGGGAACATAAGCAGGGGGAGTGGGAGAGGGAGAAGCAGGCTCCCCGCTGAGCAGGGAGCCCGATGAGGGACTCGATCCCAGAACCCCGGGATCATGACCTGAGCCGAAGGCAGACGCTTAACGACTGAGCCACCCAGGTGCCCCTAAACTAGATAATTCTAAGCACCTTTATAAAAGGTGTGGGCATCATCATACTATGAACTTAGTGGGTGGTAAAGCAGCACAGGTCTCCAATACTGAGTTTGTATAGTCCCAGTTACTTTTAGAAATCCAGGCACATGAGGATAAAAAAGCTGATGAAATAAATAATCCAGATAATTTTATTCTGCTTAGACTCTTAAGACCTTTCATACATTCTGATTTAGATTTGTGGCCATGACATTCATTGGGAGGCCTCTCCTCAGAACTGTGGCATGGACTAATAGTGATTACATCTGGCTGACCTTGAACCTTTCCACCTGATGGTCTCCATCAGGACCTTCAATTCAATGGTCATGTTGAGAAAAATCTCAAAGTCAGAGATTAAACTAGACACTGTACTGCTTTTCTTCCTCTATTGAAATAGCACGTCTTTCTGACGCAGGCCATTTACTTCATTCTTCAAGAAAAAGTAAATATTTGAAATGGGATCAAATGAAATAATTACAATTCCATTTAATGTGGTATTTCAGTTGGCAAGACCACTTGGTTACATTGGATCTTAGCACACAGTCTGATTAGTGGCAACAATGGGAATGGCCTGGCAGTGACCGGTGTGTCGCTGACTTCCTTCCGGTCCTCTGGTAGCAGAAAGCAATCCTCTCAGGACACAATTGCCTGATACACGCAGAGTCCAACTGGTGTTAACTGCTCTCTCTGATTTAATGGAGAAGGAGTGGATTCGAGGACTCTGACAAATGTTAAATGAGAATTCCATCAGCCCAAACTCTAATATTTGCATTGTTTCCTCCCATGGGCATCCGTAGTTTGCTGTATTTAATGATGTCAAGAATCTAGAAAGTGATTGGTCTTGGATGACCACAGGGATGCAGCAGGGAATGGTGACCCCATCTGGAGGCAGAGTGGCCTTGGTAGCAGGGGCAGGCCGGGTGGGACAGAGAGATCGTGGCTAAACAGGCAGAGGGCAGCAGACCAGCCAGAATGCCAAGGTCAGCCTTGGGGACCTGCCACACGACCCGCAGTCCTGACAGACCGGGCTCAGGACAGGCGCCAATTCTGTTCTCTGAAAATGCAACTAACCGAGCAGCTGAAGCTGAACCACGGTCTCTGGAGATGTTATTTACTTGGGGGCATTTCATTTACTCAGAAGCATTTAAGTCAAGTTGGGAAAAAGATAAATGAATGTGATCCATCCACAGTTTGGCGATGCGTATTTAAAATCCAAGTATATTGGAAAAAAGACATTTTTAGGAATTAAAACCAAATTTCACAATGGCCATGAGTGACAATAACCGCTGGTTTTTGTGTGTTTGCTTCTTCTAATAGCTATCAAACAATCATTGCTCTTAGGGGTCAGGAGATGAAGATTTTAGCTCTAATTCTGCCCTAATCAGATGGGTGACCTTAAGCGAGTCACCTCTCTGAGAGCTGCAGGGTCCTCACCTAGGAGGACACTGGACTAGATGATCCTAGCAAACAGAGTTCTACTACGTGAACACAGTGCTGGGTTTCTGACAGCATGACAGAGCTGTCAGGCAATTTGTTCCGTGCTTATGATACCCAAGAGATAATCTGTAAATATCATGTTACAAGAATGTACATCTATGTGAGAGAGTGGGCAGCTAAGTAAATGGGAGGCAACTTACATTAGAAATTTCTTCCTTTGAGCACTGGGTGTTATACGCAAACAATGAATCATGGAACACTACATCAAAAACTAATGATGTAATGTGTGGTGATTAACATAACATAATAAAATAAAATTAAAAAAAAAAGAACATCATTATTGGTAAAAACTTAAGCATTAAAATCAGGGAAGTAAAAATGTTCTCACTGCTAGGATTCATTCTTAATGTGGAAACCACAGTTAAGACAGACAAGTAGAAGAAATAAGCAGCATACCAATTGTAAAGAAACCAAGATAACTACTTATGGACTAAACAATTGTATATCAATAAAAAATATCAGGGTAAATGATCAACATAATAAAAAATAACAATACTAGCAGAAATTTGTACAGTACTGGACATGTATAGAATGTGTTCTGAGTCTGTAGACATATTAAAATACATTCTTTATAACAAAAAAAAAAAAGGAAATTTCTTCCTTTGTGCCTCTGGTTCAACGAATGAGTCTAAGCAGAGCTAATGCGCTAACAGAAATAGCCACAACTTTGATTTGTAGCAACAATCCAAGGAATAACTATCTTATGTCTAATCAATAACCTTCTTAGACCAAGGAAGATATCGCTATTACCCAAACTTGTTACCAGGGTAAGGTGGTCCCAACTTTCCCTTGAAGAGCCGCCTGCACAGCTGTCCACCTCATACAGAGGTTAACCCTGGCATAAATCAGACGCTCTGCTTCACCTTCACTTGTTCTGATCACCCAGTAATGGTAAAGAAAAAGTTGCAGATGCTCATAAAAGCAGGGAAGAGATATAAAGGACCGTCAGGGGATCCCTAGGCTCCCTGGAGAGAAGGGATAATAAAAGATGCCATCAGACAGACAGACAGACAGACAGGTAGAACAAAGGGAAAACGATCCATTACTCCAACTCCTGGAATTCTGAGTACAGCTGAAGGAACTGACAAGTCAGGCATATAAGTAAAGCCAAAGAAATGAAAAATGAACAAAAATCCGAAGCCTTCCCAATGGCTGGACATCTACTAAGGCAAAACATTCGGTAGGTAAACAAATATTTACTGGGAATCCATCATGTGCCAAGCATTATCCAAGACACCGAGACACTATGGCAAACTAGTGCTTTTGCCCTCAAGGAGCCTAGACGTGCACCTGAGGGAGGAGCTATGGAAAGAGAACCACAGGAGGGGATGGGCGCAGACAGAGCACTGAAAGGAACTGCTTCTTCAAGTGATCATATGTGTTCTTCAGTTGATCATGCACAGGGCTTAGACAGAACTACCAAGCAAAGAACTATCACTGTCTGTTAGAACCAGAGAGGATGCTGGAACGGAAGGGGCTACCAGCCGGCCCACTGTTCTTTCTACGCCAACGACACTGGAGAACAGGAAAAGTCAGAGGGAAGGACACCAACATTTCCTTTTATGATTAAGCATCACATCGGACCCATGTGGGCATCACCCCAGATAGCAAGGTGGGTTCTGAGCCTATAAGCCTCAAGAGAAGCAGGAGTTTGAGGTGGTATCTCAAGGCCATCTACAGACAGCCCAGTGCCAGGGAAGCACATTAGGTCATCACTGGGGGGAAGGGTCTGAGGGCTTGGAGTTGTGCATTAATGACCGTGAGGCTCTAAGTAAGTAAGCTCCCTGGAGAGCAGAGGCCCCTCTCTGCTGTGGGTCCCCATTGCCCTGCTCTTCATGTGCGGGGTAAAGGGGAGCTCTGAAGGCCCCAGACAGACTTCCTATGTATATATTTGCATTTCTATAATATGAACCACGTATGTGCATTCCCCACTTTGTTTTTTCTTGCCCAACCACAAACAGAAACCTTCAGGCAATTTGTTGTTTAATTTTTTCCCATTGTATTTTATCTTTTATCTATATCAGAGACCCTCAACCTTCTGTAAAGAGGCAGATAAGTATTTTAGGCTTTTAGGCTTTGCGGGTCATACAGGCTCGTTCACAAATACTCAACTCTGCAATCAAAGTGTGAAAGGAGTCATGGACAGCAGTCAAGGAACAGTGCCTTTATGAGAACAGGCTTAGGCTGGAGCTGGCCAACAGGCTATCATTTGCTGACCCCAGATCACCACCATTTCTCCTCAGTCCTGCCCTTAATCCCCTAAATTCAGTGTATTACTCTGGAGACACCCATCCCCACATCAGCTTCTTGCTCTAACATTAGTTATCTCAGCTGGTATCTTTCTGTCATGCCCCAGAAGGCAAAATATTTTCATAGTTATTTAGGGAAGGTAAGAGAGTATCAGATGTATAGATGCAACACCTTTTTAAATCACTGTTTTCAGACAACAGGAAGAGAGGTGAGCAAAGAACATTGACAATGACCATCATTCATCATTCACCATCATTGATGGTCCTCAATGACCATCACCCACCAACAGCAAGTACTACGACCATTTGCGAGAACACAGAGGTAGGGTTCCAAACTTCTTTCCCACTTAGAAATATGGATCTATCACTTCGACAAAATGGGCAATAACTCTAGAATTTATCATGACCACTCCAGATTAAAGACAACCCCTAATTTGATGGAACTTCACAGAGACACAACGGTAATGCTGCCTGACTGCCTGAACTTTGGATACAATCCTGTGTTCATCTCCACAGTTATGGTAAGCCAAGAAGTAGCTGAACCAATTTAGATATGGCCAGGCTAATCTCAGCTTTATGCTGCTATCTCATGGTGCTTCACCTTTATCAAGAAGGGACATTGGGTATATTTCCCAAACACATGGAGAAGTCCTTCAAAGTGCCACAGAACATGTATGATGATGATAACTCCATTAATCTGAGACACCCTAAGGCTAGAAGGAAGTGCAGGACAGGAAAGTCTTAGCTCAATTTTATCTTTTTTTTTTTTTTTAAGATTTATTTATTTTAGAGAGCGCATGGGGGGAGGAGGTGGGCAGAGGGAGAGAGAGAGAGAGAGAGAGAGAGAGAAAATCTCAAGCAGACTCTGCACTGAGCGCAGAGCCCGATGCGGGACTCGATCTCACGACCCTGAGATCATGACCTGAGCCACAACCAAGAGTCAGACGCTTAACCAACTGAGCCACCCAGGCACCCCTTGGCTCAATTAAAAAAAAAAAAAATCTATTAAGACTCACCTACTTTTACACATTTAAAAATATATATATTTCTTAAGATTTCTTCAGATTACCTGGAAAACATTCTAAATTAAACATTTGAAAAGAACAGCACATTAAAAACCTGGTGGGTTTTATGGATATCTCTTTAAATAAATCTATTCGGAAGCCATTCATAAGATTATTTTCTTTGAGCAGAGAGTGTTTATTGCTGCAGTCTCCCTACCTAGCATCAATTTCGATGATTCACGGCATAAGTTAAGTCTCAAACTGAAGTTGCAAAGGATCCCCAAAGGCACCGGTATTAAACCAAACCCAAGAAGGGCCACGGGGCGTGGGGGGCGGGGGGGAGTCAGCTGTCAGTCTGCTTGTTACGCTTCTGCTTTTTCTGGCATCCAGCTGTAGTAACTCAACAGGACCTGACCTTCCATTTAGGCAGGGGAGGAAGAAAAAAAGCACACCCCCCTCCAAACTGGATATCGAACGGTGGTACAACCAAATGCCATCAACCATTAATGCATCTTTCCTAACCTCCCAAGAAATCCAAAAGACTTCTCCTTTGCTTTCTTATATTTATTTTTAAGTCAACTCTGAAATAATATTTGGCAACAATAAAATGCACACACTTTAAACATCCAGTTCAATGAGTTCTGACAAGTACATACAGCTGCGTAGCCGCTCTGCCAATCAAGCTATTTCCATCACCCCACACGGTCCCTTTGTGCCTCATCCAGTCCATCCTCCCTCCCTGCCTCCAGCTCTGATCTAGCTTTGAATTTGTAGTTTATCTGTAGGTATAGGTTTAGGGGAAGTGGCAATATTCGGAGTGTACTTTCAGATGACCCAGGACCATGTTCTGAGGAATAAGGTGTTGAACCAACTTCACATTCGTATTTCCCAGAGAAAACTACAGAGTAACAAATAGTACTCTGAATGCATTTATTCAAATACGTACTGAATACAAGGCACTATTCTGGGTTTGGGGGATCCAGAGAGGAAAAGATGGGACCCTCCCTGCAAAGATAACCATGTGATGTGGTCTGGGCTTCATGTAGGGTATCAGATGGCAATGGAAGAAGCAGCACCTGTGTCTGCCTGGGGAAGCCCGGCAAGATTTTTCAGGAAAAGGTGGCATTTTAAGCTCAGGGATGAGGCCACAGCATAAGCAAAGGCACAGAGCCCTACGTGAGGCAGTACAAGTGGTTAGGGGCAGGGATCGGAACCCGTGGCCTCAAGCAGTACTCACATATGTCTGCAAAAGGTGGTAGTAACAGCGCCTACCTCATAGGCTGTGCAGATTAAAATGCGTTATAACACAGGTAAAACTCTTAGAACAGTGCCTGCCACCCAGCTGGCTCTTCCTGGTATTATCACTACCTGATGAGGAAGGAAAGGGAAGGCGTGTGCTGAGCCTGACAGACAGGGAGGTGGTAGAGTCTGAACAGCATTAACTAATCAATCAATTAAGCGCAGTTCTTCCCTCTGGGCTCTGAGCCCAGTGGAAAGGCAAAGAAACAGAGTGGGGGGTTAAAATATAGCCTTGGCTTCACCATCCCAAAGCAAGACAGGCGGAAGGCCCCAAAGCCAAAATGGCGCTTCCTGTGCCTTCGCATTCGGGTTCCAATGAACACAGCAGCTGTCCCTAATGGCTGGGGAAGGTCAGGTCACTAGGTAGCAGTAGGAGCAGGGGGCAAAACATGCCCCCAAGGAGGGCAAATAAGTCAGCTAGAGAGGAAGGGAGGAGAGAAAGAGAATGAGGAAGGAAAGGGGAAGGAGGGAAGAGGGGGGTAGGGGAAGGAAAGAAAGCAAGACATGGCAGGGCCCTTCCCTGTCCTCCTTGCAAACCCCCAGCAAGGGGCACTGAGAAAGGCCCAGCACCCGGTAGCAGGCAGAAGCAGCAGTTTTGATTTTGTGGGAAGCTCAGGAATGGAAGGGCAGGCCCTTCCCCTTCCTATTTCTCAGGGTTTGGATTTTATCCTGTGAGTGACAGGGCTGGTGAAGACTTCACTGGGGAGGAATATCACAATCATAACCGCATGATCTTTTCTTTTTTTCCTTTTTAACCATTTTACAGTACACAATTCAGTGGCATGAAGCGCACTCATAATGTCCGGTAATCATCATCACTATGTCCAGAAACTTTTCATCATCCCAAACAGAAACTCTTGGAGGGCCAAGGGCAGGCTGCCCCAAGACGGGCCACTCTGACATGAAGATAATTTTGAGTTGAAAGCAATCCAAACCCAGCAGATTCAGGAAAAGCTCTTTACCTCCCCCTCAACTGTCTGCCTGTACCAGGAAGAGATGTATTCACAGAGATTCCTCTTTACCTAGAAATTTATCTGCACAACAGGGCAACCTCTGTTTTCCAAGCATCTCCTCCCACCTCCCCACTAATGGTCTTTCTCCCCTTAGTGTCCACAGACCCTACCCCTCTCCTTAGCTCACATAAGCCCCATGGTGCCTCACTGTCTTTGGGATTTCATGTCTGTGTGGATTCCCCTTATGTATGAAACTACATTTGATTTTCTCCTGTTCATCTGTCTCTTGTCAATCTGATTCTCAGTCCAGCTAGAAGGACCTTGAAGGGCAGAGGCATTTTTTCCTCCCTGACACGCAGTACTCCTGAGTAACAGTAACTCCCCACAGCCCGTGGTAACCTCTATTCTGCTTTTGTTTCTCAAGGAATTTGCCTATTCTAGGTGCCTCATATAAGTGGAATCATATATTTGTCCTTTTGTGTCCAGCCCATTTCACTAGCATGTTTTCAAGGTTCATCCATGCCAGAATGTCATTCCTTTTTATGGCTGAGTAATATTCCATTGTGCATTATTTGTTAAAGCTCCTGGGGCAGCAGCTTGGGGAATTAATTGGGACTGGTTCGGGGGGACGGGTGGTGTCACACAGGCAGTGGGGATGAAGGGAAGGGGGAAGAGCAAACAAAGAGAACTTGAGGCTGGTTAGAATTTGACAGGAGAGGGAGTGTCAGGGAGCCCTCTTGTGCAACTATAGACCCCAACAGTTAAAACCAGACATAGACAAGACTGCTTAACTCATGCCCTAACTGAAACCCATGGTGCTTATTTCTTATCACACTATCTTGAGGCATTGACCAAGCTGTTTTGCAATGACTGGAACATTCTAACTGCCAGGCCAGAAAAGCCCAGATAGCAAGGTCATGCCTAGAAGACCACACCCTGCACACCCCCTTCCGGCCCATGATCATGTGCTGGAACACATACCAACCCCCACCTGTGATCACACGCTCCCTGCCTGCTCTTACACATAGCCCCTCCCGAACCTCTCCTATAGAACTCTGGTTTCGGGGCGCCTGGGTGGCTAAGTGTCTACCTTCTACTCAGGTCATGATCTCAGGGTCCTGGGATGGAGTCCCCCATCGGGCTCCCTGCTTGGCGGGGAGTCTGCTTCTCCCTCTCCCTCTTCCCCTCCCCCACTCTTGCACACACATGCGCTCTCTCTCTCTCTCAAATAAATAAAAATCTCTTAAAAAATAAATAAATAAAACTCTAGTGTCCACCTTGCAGGCATAGAGGTCAGTTGTTACGACTTGAGCCTGCCAGTCCTGTCTGGTTCAGACAACTGGATGGAGGGCAGATTTCTGAGGAGAGCTGCTTACTAAAATGCAGGACAGGGTCTGAAGGTTACAGAGATGGCCAAAATGCTCTGAATCTTCAAGTTTTCTAACTGCTCGAGTCCTGACTTCTATGAGAAACTTAGATAAGCACTGGGAAACTAGCATTACCGCATAATTTTAATTATATGATGTTATATTTCACCAAATCAATTATTAGACAACAAAGAAATGGGTATTTTCATTACTGGGTCCTCTAGAAAAAAAACAGGGAGGAGAAGAGACTATGAACTACAAATGTTCAAGTTCACAGAGATTAAACCTTAGCAGTGTTCAAATTATTCTCATCTCTAAAAAGGCACAGTATAAAGTATTTGTAAAAGGTTCTGTGGTGCCAGGCTAGAGCTGTTTATTAGGACATCACATTGTCAAATAATGACTGTCACCAAGCTCGAAGCTATCTTTTGCCATGTAAATTCCTTTCTCTAAACCCTGGCTGTGGTCACCGCCTCAACGCAAGGAAATGCTCAGATTTACCATCTCTCTTTGTTGCTTATTCAGTTTGAGATCCCCCTCTTCAAACAGACACATCTTTACAGATTAATAAAGCTTGCCAAGTCCAGTAGATGGTATACAGTGGGTGCTCATTTATTAAATTACACCCAGATAAAAGAGCGTATCTTCATCTTGCTGTCATATTATCTCAATAATAAGAATATTCAACTTCACAAGGAGCCCCAAACCGAAATGTGAGGTTATGGATTATCCAAATGTTTATATCCAAGACCACACACAAAGTATTTAAGTTTCAAGAAGAAAAAAATTAAGCAATTTTGGACATCATGCTCTCCCCCCTACTCTCACCAAGTCCCCTTGAAGCAAAAAAACACTGTAAATACTAAGCCTGTTTAATCTTCCAATTAACTTATTGAGTTTCAGCTTTCATTTCCTTTGTGAAAAAATTTCTCATAACTTACCTTTCTCAGAAGAGTCACAAAATGTATCTAAAAGCAATAGGTTAATATTTTTTTAATATTAACCCAATTCTACTTTGAATTTAAAACACAGAGATGTAGCAACAATAGGAGGAAAACAACAAATACAGATTTAAATGAAAATAGATGTCTCACAAACCGTTAGCTGATGTAGGTCATGGGAATCAGATTATATTGGTTTACTGAGACAGCCAGTCCATTTCAGAAAATAATTCTCTAATGCTCTCAAGTTACTGAGTAACTTAAAATAAAACAAGGTCGAATTTAACCTACATTGAAAGGAGGGAAGAGGTAGCAAAGCCTCAAAGAAATTCCAATCTAAGGTGATTCACAGTGCAGATCCCGCCCCACCCCCACTCCCCCTCCGCAGCCACAATCCAGTTCCACTCCGTCCTTCCCTCTAACTGTGGCAATCCCTCCGCGTTCCCGTCAATGGAGTATCAAGGAGACCAGAGAACCACAGACTCACACACAAATACAATTTCCTGAGGAAGTGATTCTAGAGCTAACATCACTGAACACGAGGGCCCGTCTGTTAGTCTCATCGGTTTGTTTTTCTTTAGCTGATGGGAAACATTCTAGGGCTCTCAAGGCCAAAGGGACTCTGCATTTTTGAAATGCCATCTATCCCTGAAACTGGATTATAATAAGCAGATAAAGAGACACAAACATCATGACAGTAATTTGAAATTTTTATTTGAAATTTTTCTTTCTGTCCATCAATCCAGGATGGGGCAATACATCATACAGGTGACTCTTCCCAATTACGGATACTTTCATAACCTGATTGCCATTTGCATTTAAAAAAAAAGTTCATCCACAAGATAAAACATCAAATACACTGGCACTACCAACTCCTTTTATTATGGGTGCAAAACGCTAATGCAAACCTGCTTTATTCCACAAATCAGCAAGTCATCATTCATGCAATCAGCCATCCAGTGAATTATTGAGTACTTACTCTCACCAGGCACTAGAGCAAATGATGTGGCCCTTGGTTACTTATTCAAGTACTTGTCGTGCCCTGGCTTGAACTCCACCCTCCAGCCACTCTGAGTCACTTGCACTTCTATAAAAACAATGTGCCTCTCTTAGAGCCTCTAAGCTTCTACACACCTCATTCTCTTAGCTTAGCATGCCATCCCCTTTTCTGGCCTGGAAACATTCAGCCCAGATGTCCACCACCAACTCTTAGCAATCATCTCTTACCCTTCTAGCTGGGTTAGGTGCTACACTTATGTTCTCATATTCTGTTTACTTGTGTCTCCCCATTGGAAAGGGTTCCTTCAGGGCAGGAACCTACACACCCCCTGTGTTTGACCAGCTGAGGGGTTCAATGGACTCCTGTTCACCGGCATCTCCCCCAACCCAGCCAGAATGAATACCTGAGGACAGGGATCTGGCCTGTATTCTATTCTTTCCTTAATGACTGCCATCAAATGAGTGCTCAATAAATGCTTGGAGACTGAATGAAAACTAACTGAAATCAGGCCATTTTTGAAAAATTAAGGACATACGGTCACCAGTATTGTAGGCAATTCAGAAATCATGAACATGGTAAGATTCATGCATTAACAGTATGCTTTTATTTACCTCTTCCTAGAATGGTAAGTTAAAGGAAGGAGTTACTGGGTAGGAAAAAAAACTCAGATGTTAAACTAGTACTTCTACAAAATAATTTGAGTCCATGCCTCATAATGTCCACTGAAGACTGAATAAATCAGGGCCTGGGAGTGGGGGCCCAATGTAAATATCTGCAAAAACCTCCTTGGATGATTGTCATGGCAAGTGAGGTTTGAGAGTCACTGATAATTCCTTACTCTAACCAAAAAGGGCTTTAACATCTACCCCACAATAGGCACTCACTCTCACACACCGCTCTTGGGAGAACACAACGGCAGGAGGGGGTGGTATCCTTATCTAATAAACCCATATGTGATTTACCTGTCGACCCAGTAACTCCACTTCTAAGTATTCACCCTGAAAATACACCTCCATTCATACAAAATGAAACATTCACAAGGTAATTCATTTCACCATTATTTGCAACAGCCATATGTTGGGGGGAAAAGAAATTTAAATTCCCATTCACAGAAGCTAATTGGTTTCTATCCACTCAGTGGAGTAGTATGGAATGTGGTCATACAAAAGAATGAGGAAGATGCTATGAATTGCTTTGTAATGACAGCCTGGTTATACTAAGTGGGGAAAAAGCAAGATGGAAGAAAGAAGGGGAGTAAGAAGATATATTTGCTTGGGCGCCTGGGTGGCTCAGTTGGTTAAGCGACTGCCTTCGGCTCAGGTCATGATCCTGGAGTCCCGGGATCGAGTCCCGCATCAGGCTCCCTGCTCGGCGGGGAGTCTGCTTCTCCCTCTGACCCTGCCCCTTCTCATGCTCTATCTCATTCTCTCTCTCAAATAAATAAATTAAAAAAAAAAAAAAAAAAAAGAAGATATATTTGCTTATTTTTATGAAAGTAAACAGAGAATAAACCAATTAATGTCACAATGGTCACAAATAAGGGGGTGGGTGGGAACGAAGAGGAAGGGCATGGGGCGGGTGAGAGCTCTCTCAGTATATCTTTTGTACAGCTGTGACTTTTGAATCATGTACACATTTTACATATTTTAAAAACTAATTAAATCAAAAAAGATGAACAAAATCAAACCCTAAAATTAAATATATAAACAGAAACAACTGAACTGAGCTCAGATGGACAACACAACCATCATAATCAGAGGGGGGAAAAAGTGCAGAAAGAGAAGAAGAACGAGAGGAAGGAAGAGGGAGTTCTTTTTTAATGACAAATCCCAGTTAATATATGAAAAACGACAGACTAAATTTTTTAAACCACCATTTTGCCATCTCCAGTGTAGTGACTGATTTAGGTGAAGATCATCCATAAATGCCAAAATCACTGGGTGAAAGGTTGCTGGAAGGCAGCATAGCATATTTACTCACCTCAAAGATCAGCTCACAGATTGCTTATTAAACGCTGAAGACAAAAGTCATCTCTACGATGGAGAGATCTGGCAGGCATCACCTTAACCAAAGATCCAATGGCACAGGCTGATGTCACGTGCCTCCTGCGATAGCACATGGAAGAACACAATTTACCTGTGCGGTACCCTGCCGAGGGCTTCATCTTGAATTTAATCACAAGGAACAAGACATGGAGGACTTTTATGAGCTCCTCAAAGCTGGCAATGTTGTGGAAAGGAAATCAAAAGCAAAGAGACTGTTCTAGATTATAGGAGACTAAGAAGATGCGTGAACCGTGTTGGGAATCCACGACTGGGGGTGTGTGTGGGGAGGGGATCTCTACAGTGATAAAGGACATTTTTAAATATGGACTGTATATTAGATGCTATTATTGAATTAATGGTGAATTTCTTGGGTGTGATGATGTGATTCCGAAGGAGAATGTCCTTGTTCTCAGGAGATATAGGCAGGAAGTATTCTGGGATTGAAGTGTCATGATGTCCGCAAATGTGGTGAAGTGTAAAATTCATCTCCATTCCACCTGTTTAGTTATTCCTTCTATTTCCAAGATTATAGGTGAGAGAAAGCTAAATGCAGCCAAAGCAAGCCTCTTACACTTCTTGAAAAGCTGCCAATCACCCCTCAAGAATGTGTGAGGATCTACGAAAATAAAACTTCCTGACTGTTATGTGCTGAACTGTGCTTCCCCCCCCAACCCCATAATTCATACATTGAGGTCCTAACCCCAGGCCCTCAGAATGTGACTGTACTTAGAGACAGGGCCTCTAAAGAGGTGATTAAGTTTAAATGAGGTCACTAGGGTGGCCTTAATTCAATATAACTATGTCTTGATTAGGAGGGGAAATTAGGGCACAGATGGGTATTCCGAAGACCACATGAAGACATAGGGAGAAGGTGGCCATCTACAAGCCAAGGAGACAGGCCTCAGAAGAAACTAACCCTGCTGACACCTAGATCTGAGACTTCTAGCCCCTAGAACGGTGAGAAAATAAACTCCGGTTGCTTAGGCCACCCAGTCCAGATACTCTGTTAGAGCACCCCAAGCAAACGAATACACTACTTTGTGCTTTTCTTTCTTTTTTTAAAGATTTTGTTTTTAAGTAATCTTTACTCCCAGTGTGGGACTCGAACCCACAACCCCGAGATGAAGAGTTGCACGCTCTACCAACTGAGCCAGCTAGGCGCCCCTTGCACTTTTCTTGATTCATTTTCTATTTTGCCAGGCCAAGTGCTTAGCAGAGTTCCTGGCTCACAGCACCCAAAGGCACTCTTTCCTTCAGACTTCGCAAGAATGGCACACAAGGTCCTTCGATCCCATCCCCCTTAATCACACAGGCTCCATCTCCCACCACCACATTCTCCCCTAGGCTCCAGGACACCCTCCAACTCCTGCTTCCTTGCCTCTGGGCCTTTCTTTGAAGAAACACACACACTCTCCTCCTGACTTGAAGGCTTCCCTCCACAACCCTTACCAAATTGGAGGCTCCCTCCTCCCCGATTCTTCAGCTCCTTATCAGCCCCTATGAAACCTCTCCCCATGCCGCATTATAACTACTTGTTCACTTACAATTCCCACCCACCCCCCAGATTTGGTTGCTGTAGAGCAGGAAATATGTGTTCTTTATCTTTGTGAACCACAGCATTTAAGCACATGCTAGGCATACATATCTTTGGTGAATTAAATTAATATGAAACATGAACCATCCTATACGTTCAATTTCGGACTCCTAACTTTTCATTCACTTGGCATGTTCAAGGGACCAGAGAAGCAATCGCAAAAAGGACTCCAAAGTTCAGCCCTATAACCAAAGGTGGAGGAGTAATACTTAAGTCCTCACATTTCAGCCTGTACTTGAAGCCAGCCTCATTTTCATTAGTATTAGCAGAAATGAATCTCAGAGAAGCAAGATCAAATGAAATGTACCTCAGTGTGAGCTTAAACCAACCTCTCTTTCTAGAATAAACTGTTGTAATCCTTCTTTAGTCCCTGGCAAAACCACCTCTCCTGCCACCCCTCCCACCCAACTTGGCCCCAAAGTATCTACAAATAGCCACAGAGCATCCTCAGATAGCACTAACATTCATGGCTGGAAAGAGGTGGAAGAGCCACCATTTACTAGGATGGCATCGGAGGGTCCAGCAAAGGACAGCACATAGATTGATGCACTTCTGCTTTTCAAAGCCCCTCCCAAGGTCCTTGCTTTCCCTCCCCATCCAGATCAAAGTCTTACCTATCCTTTTCTCATGACTCACCTCCTTGCCTCCCACCTATTCCCTCCTGGGGGACTTCTGCCCGTTGTAGGTTGATGCTCCTTTATCCTAAACTGCCTATACTTGCTTTGTCCTTCTTGCCCCTCCTGGTACCTGCTTCTCTGCCCACACCAACACAGGCTGCCGATTTACTCGCAACCCTCCTCACCCATCAGCAGTCTCAGCTGACCTTTGCCATCATCTTCCACAACTTCACTAAACATAATGATTATTCATAGGACCCCACCTTGTTGCAAAAAAACAAACAGCTTCCCCTTCCCTAAAACATTTGATAGTAAGCTGCAGACCAGAGGTCCCATTACTGTTGTACCCTCGAGGTATTTCCTACGTAACTGCTGTACAACCATTAAAATCAGAAAATTCCACCAAATGTCCTAATGATGCAAAGGGATAGAATCCAGGGTCACATTACATTCTATTTACATGTCCTGATTCTTTATTCTTCAATCTGGAACAGCTCCTCAGGCTTCTCTTGACTTTATTATAACCTTGACAGTTTGAAGATTATCAGGGGTTACTTTGTAGCATACCCCTCAGTTTGGGTTTGTCTGTTGCTTTCTCATGAATAGATTCAGTTTACACATTGTATTTGGTGGGGAGAGGAGAGAGATTAGAGAAGTGATTCTAGCAGATGGTTATGTTATATTAACTTGACACTTCTGTCGCCCACATTTCTCCACTCTCAAGTTACTCTTTAATCCCCTCCCTTTTGTATTTAACAAGTATTTTGTAGAGAGGTATGTTGAGGCTATATAAATCTTATTCCTGATGAAACTTGCATCCACCCACTTTAGCATGCTTTAAAATTTCTTGCCTGAATTAACTATAACACGATGGTTGCCAGACGGTGATTGTTAATTCTACCCTTTCTTCTACATTTATTAGCTGATATTCTGTTGAAGGTAGAATGTCCTCTTTTCCTTATTTATTTTATCCATACTAGTATGGGCTCATTGATTGTATATTATTCAGTGAGTTAAGACCCATTACTGCTGTATTTACTTTGATGTTATAAGTACCCTGGGTTTGGCTATCGGGGGCTCCTTCAGGCTGTTCCTATGTCCCCATCATTCTTTGAGCACTTTCTTACTTTGTGACACAAAAAGATGTTTTAGGCTCATCTGATACTTCCCCTGTCCCAGGCCCAGAATCAGCCACTACTCCCAGGAGCCCATTCCTTTCACTTGCAGAATGGAATTTAGAAATCAAGATCTTGGGGCGCCTGGGTGGCTCAGTTGTTAAGCATCTGCCTTCGGCTCAGGTCATGATCCCAGGGTCCTGGGATCGAGCCCCACATCGGGCTCCCTGTTCGGCAGGACGCATGCTTCTCCCTCTCCCACTCCCCCTGCTTGTGTTCCCTCTCTCACTGTCTCTCTTGTCAAATAAATAAATAAAATCTTTTAAAAAAAGGAAGAAAGAAAGAAATCAAGATCTTAGTGGGGTGCCTGGCTGGCTTGGTCGGTAGAGCATGCAACTCTTGATCTTGAGGTTGTGAGTTTGAGCCCGACGTTGGGTATAGAGATAACTTGAAAATAAAAAAGAAAGGAAGAGAGGAGGGAGGGAGGGAGGGAAGGTGGGAGGGAGGAGGGAGAGGGAAGGAAGGAAGGAAGGAAGGAAGGAAGGAAGGAAGGAAGGAAGGGAGGGAGGGAGGGAGGGAGGGAGGGAGGGAGGGAGGGAGGGAGGGAGGGAGGAAGGAAGATAGATCTTAGGAACCATGGGTATCCTCATGGCAATCAGTTATCACTGGTCCCAGGACCTGTCAGTGGACACAGCTGGGAGCTGAGCTCCACTGGAGATGTCCCAACATCTTGCTCCCATGTAGCTGACAAGCCTCAACATCAGTTAAATCGCCTAAGATCCTGCAACTTGGACTGGTCTGTCTTTTCTTTATAGCCCACAACCCAAGGAGCTAGGCTTACAAAGTGGGGGTCCTATCCTGTCACTCATAGCTCCCCTTCCTCTTCCAAAGCCTCATGCTCTGATCTGGGAGCTTTTAGTTCTGATTGTGTCATCCTTGGTCTTTCTCCTTGTCATACCACCCTGTGTGTTCGTTTCTAACTTCTTGGCTTCCCAGGTGGACTTTCAGAGTCCATGGGTTCCAGGCAGCCCAAAAGCCAGCCCTGCCCTGTGCACAATCCATCCCAGCTCCCAGAACCCCAGGAATCTGTTTGTCCCAGAGGAGAATTTTCCCACTAAAAAACAGCACTAAAAAAATATTTACATTCTTCACGGTGACAGTCCATCTTTCCCTATGTTAATTTCTAATGGATAAAAAAAAGTTTTAGGTGGTGTAGCAAAGTGATATGTACCTTTTTAAGTTTGTGGGGGTGATATTTTGGTTCCAAAATCAGGGCTCCTCAGTTAGTCCTGCATTTCTGAGCTTCTTCCCTGTCTCTGCCTCTGACATCACAGTTTTTTCTAAAAGCACCATTGTTGTTCCTTCCTCTACCACTCTGTTCAGCTTCCATCGCCAGAAACGTGTCCATCCAGGTAACCTAGAGATGACATATAAATCTTCTAGTTCCTACTACCTACTATAGGAGCCTATTCTGGGGTGAGAAAGACTCACAGAGTCCTTGAAACAGCCATTCATGGGAAAGGCGACCAGAAGTCAGCCCTAGCCCATTGTACAGTCCATCTGCTGTTTTTTTGGGCGTTTCCACAGGGTTCCATACATGATGGATGTTTAATAACGTTGTCAGCCTAACTAGCAGTGATTGCGAGTGGATACCCATAAAAAGTTACTACAAAGGCCTATAATTTTGGACCTCAGAGCTTTCATTTTTGCAAATGGGAAAGGCATGTAATAAATATGTCCAGAACCACAACGTGATATGACACCAGCTATTAAGGCTCAAGGAACCAATATCCATGAAACAGTCCCTTATCCATTAATAACAGTTGCAAAATGTCACATCCCACAGCTGTGCTAGGCTGCAAATCTTATATTCTTTATTTTAAGAATAGATAAATAAATAAGCCTATGCGTTGGCCTGACTTTTCTGGGTGTAGAGAAGTGAGATCTTTCTAACCATCATGTCAAACATGAATCCGTGAGTTCAGGGTCAAGGTCTCCCTCTTCTAGACTAATGATTCCTCACTCTCAGGGCTACAACCATTCTGAGAAAGTGATAAAGGGTACAGACTCCTCTATGTCTGAGAGGGTAGAGGTGCAGAAAAACACATGTTCACAAGCAGAGTGGGCCTCTAACTTCACGGAGCTCGATCACGGAGGCCCCAGGGGAAGAACCCCTGCCCTCCGCCAGCGCTTCTCCAACGTTAATGTGCCAGTGAATCACCGATGCTGCTCTGAGCGGCAACCTTCTAGAAAAGAGGTCAGCACAGTTTTTCTGTCCAGAGACAGAGGGTAAATATTTTTGGCTTTGTGGGCCACACAGTATATGCTCCAACAACTCAGCGCTGCCGCTGTCCCAGAAAGCAGCCATAGACGATACCCCGACAAATGGGATGTGCCTGTGTTCTAATAAAACTTTATTTACAAAAACAGGAGGCAGGCTGGATCTGACCTGAAGAACATGCTGGAAGGTATTACTTTAAACCCGGCACAAGGACTACAATAGCAAATTACAAAACTAAACGGATTTTTTTAAGGTTTATCACATATTCACTTTGTTAAAAACATAACCAGCAATTCCCATTACCACATTTTTCCTACTAAACAATTTGTTAGGAAGAAGCCATTGTTCCATTCTGCAGCCGACACAGCGAGGGTCGGAATAACTCCACATTATAAGCATTTCCTGAAAGACCCTTTGTGGCCTGCTTTTCTAACTCACAGCACAGTTCTATTAACTGACAGCTGACCACACGCCAGACGTGAAAGCAGAACACATTCCTTCGTGTTCCAAGCTGCCCGTTCCTCTTCTGAATCCCGCTGTCATTTTAACAGGCCCGGCAGCTGTCAGACTCAGGCCGACCGTCACAAGGGCTTTGTTTCCACAGAGACTTGTTTTCACAAAAATCAGGACCCACACAAGGCCCTTCTTGGGCCTCGCCCGTCCTCTGCAGCCAAAGGGCAGATGCTCAACTATTGAGCGCCTTCCCGGGTGAGCTGCCCCGAGTCGCTTCCTGTTTCCTGCCTGTTTCTGGCAAAGCCCCTTCAGCCACAACCCGTTAGCTCCACAGAATGGAAGGGCTTTGGATGGGCTTTCCTCCAAGAGTCTGCATTCCGAAGTTCACACCCGGCCAGGTGCCCGCTGACCCTGCCCTGGAGGAAGGGGGTCAGCATGGCCTGTGTGGGTATGGAGTCATTTCTGAGGGACTGGAAGACTGTTTTCTTTTCAGCACATGCACACCCTGACAGAAGAGCCCGCTCTCACTAGAAAGGACTTAGGCTCATGGTGTGTTTCCAGCCGTTTTCGCTGGTTTCTCAAGTTAAGCCTCACCGAATTCGGTATGAACTTCTTCGGGATTGCCAACTAGTGTTTAAAAACCTACAGCATGTAGGGGTCTAAACAGCACAGAGCATAAAAACTACAAAGCACAAACGATGCTTATCCTTTTGTGTGAAAGTCCAACTCAAACTCACGAGCAAACACACAGCTCCCACACAACTCATCTGAAAAGAGTTGTGGGTAACAGGACACCGGACATCATAAACACAGCATCGTGCTGCCCACCTCTTGCTATAGCCGAGGACGTTATCACCTGCATCTGGTGGAATAAAGCCACAGGGACTCTGGTGCTTCTCAGGTGTTTGTTATTGTTGTTTGTGTTTGACAAACATGTCTGGGACTGTGGGGCATTCACAGCAGCATTTTTTACCCAGAGGTCAGATTCTCTTTCTAAATCACTAGCACAGATTGTCCAACAAGTTATTCATCTTGTGTCTCCACAATAACTCTAGAGATTATGAGGGAATAAAAGTAATAATAACATGAGTCTGCAGGTCATATGTGCTTAAAACTTGTGTCTCCAAGGAGGGCAATCAGCTTCAGTGAAACTTGATTTCTTAAGGGAATGAGCAAAATACATTTTACCTTAGTTTTTAAAGGCTGTGATGGCCCTTAGCTATTCACGGTGGCTGCTGCTCACCCTAGTGATGAACAATTTATGGAGGGCAAGTAACAAAGAGGCTACTTCATTTGTTTTATTCCCTCTGTTTCTCCTGGGGGCCATAAGTGGATCCAAGGGCAAAATAATGTTGGTGACACTGGGAAGATTTTTATAATAGTAGGGAGGCTGGGGGAAAATGACTTTCTTATTCAGTTGTAGAGGTGACAGTTTCAAGTTTGCTGTAGAAGAAGGGAAATGCTGGGGATCTCAGATAAAACCTAAACAATGAAGGTGGCTTGGAGTGCCAGACCTCTCTCCAAGTCCGCAAGCCGGCCCATGGCAGCTGGGCATACAGCGCATGCCCACCAAGCCATCCCAGAGCTTTCCTACATAGACGGAAGGTGTCCAGCACCTTCCATCTATGTAGGTGCTGAAGTGTGAAGTTTATAGTCAAAAATTCTTCCCTGACAACAGAGTTTTTCTTTTTTTTTTTTTTAAGATTTTATTTATTTATTTAAGAGAGAGAACAAGAGAGAGAGCACAAGCAAAGGGGAGGGTCAGAGGGAGAAGCAGATTCCTCGCTGAGCAGGGAGCCAGATGCAGGACTCAATCCCAGGCCCCTGGGATCGTGACCTGAGCCCAAGGCAGAAGCTTAACCGACTGAGCCACCCAGGTGCCCTACAACATGGTTTTTCCAGCCCTTCATCTTACACAGGTAGGCACATGCATACTTTCAGACGCCGCTGGGTTTATGCGAGCATCCTCTAAAGCACCCCCACTCCCCACCCGGAGACACTAGCTGTCCAGCTGACATTCCTCCCACTTACAACTGTCCTCCCAGGAATCACACTAGCACGTGGGAGCCTGAGGATAAGCCCGCTCAAAATGCAGCCAAGCACAGTCATCCAACCATGCTTGCACTGGCTCTTGTCTTTTTCCTAACCTTGAAAAAATTCCCAAAAAACTTTTTTTTTAAGTAGGTTCCATGTTCAGTATGAAGCCCAATGCGGGGCTTGAACTCACAACCTTGAGATCAAGACCTGAGCTGAGAACAAGAGTCAGACGCTTCACCAACTGAGCCACCCAGGCACCCCCCAAAAAACTATCTTGAAGAGCAGCTATGGTATCATGAAATAGAAAGTCAAAGGTACAACCGACCACCACTTAGCCCCACAGAGTAGACCACATCTATCTCCCCTAGACCCTCTTCTCTTCCCTTCCCACTGCACCTGTGCAATCTCCTCCACCCGGTCTCAGCCCTGCCTCAGCTTTGGTTTTTGCTGTGCCTGATGCCAGAGCTTCTTTCCCCACCTCCTCTTCTTCCCACTCCTCGCCAGCATAATCCCTTACTTCATGTTTGCTCAAATATAAGCCCTGAGGACTTGCTGCCCCCTACCAACACTGAGCTCACCACAGTAAACCTGAGAAACATCTACGAAACGGGCAGCAGACACAGAAATATTAGTACCTCTTAATTGATAAGAAGGCCAGACAAAGCAATGCACTACCATCTAAAAGCACTAACCTACCTGAAGAGAGAACTTTGCTTGGGCAGAGCTGAGGCCCTGGACCCTGGAAAGTCACTCACTGGAATCTCAACTCGTCACTAATTAGCTGCGTGGCCTTAGGCCAATCATTTGACCTCACTAAGTTTCAGTTTCCTCACCTCTTAGGCAAGAACAATTACACCAATCTCAAAATATTGTTTTTAGGATTAAATGGGTAACTGGTAAGGTAACCCAGTAACCAGCACATAATAGCTGCTCAATAAACACCAGTATTCTTTCCCCTACTTGTGGTCTGACTTCACTTGGGGAGCAGAGGGGACATTGCCAACAAGAAAACAGACCTTTTGAAAGAGGCGGAGAGAAAAGCACAAGAAAGAGGTAGCAGAATAATATTTAAAAGCAAAAATATCTCTGAAAGGGCAGCAAAGTTTGAACACACAAGCAAATAGGAGCTTTGCGGAATGTGCTATTTCCCTGTGCATGAGGTCTGCCTCTGGCTGACTTGAGACCCTCAGTGCATCATGCCATGGCACGCAGCTCTGCTCTAAAAAAGGTTTGGTGCAGTTATAGTAGGAGCTGGTAAAACACTGCCAAAAGTCTCTTGGCTCAGAATAAATTCCCACAAGTGTCCTTGAATCTGTTAACTCTGCAAAGACAGCTCTGCATCAGTGGAAAATAGAGGCTGCCTGAGGCTCGCGCTCAAAATCATTACGGCCATGGCATAAACATTGCTTTTTCTTAAAACACACCTCAGAGAAAGCCAGCCACCAAGGGTAATATAATCTGAACCAGAAATTACCATTCAAACATGGACAGTAGTCACACATCTGAGATCACCACTGGGGGTTCTCATAAACATCTCAAAGTTAACATGTCCAGAGTGAAATTCTGGGTCTCCCCCCAACACACCCCAAAATCTGCTCTTCCCACAGTCCTCCCCATCTCAGTTACTGGCAACCCTATCCTTCCAGCAGCACAAGCCACAACCGTCAGCATCATCCGGTCTCCCGTCTCTCACAGCTTCACTCTTTTCCCTCCTCCCCTCCCCCACCCTGGTCCTGGCCACCACCCATCTCACCAGGAGCGCTGGCAATATGGTGGTCTGACGCCCTGCCCCCTCCTCTGCCCTCTACAGTCTACTCTCGGTACTGCAGCCAGAGTGATGTTAGGACGACAAAAGTCAGGGGCGCCTGGGTGGCTCAGTTGTTAAGCGTCTGCCTTCGGCTCAGGTCATGGTCCCAGGATCCTGGGATCAAGCCCCACGTCGGGCTCCCTGCTCCCCGGGAAGCCTGCTTCTCCCTCTCCCTCCTGCTCGTGCCTTCTCTCTCAAATAAATAAAATCTTTAAAAAAAAAAAAAGAGCAAGGGACTCCTCCCTCAAAGCCTATGACAGCTACACATGCCGTGAGAAGTAAAAGCAAAGTTCTCACAATGACCCACGTGTGTGCCATCACACCCCAGGCCTCCCCTGGCTCAGCCCTTGCTCCGTCTCCTCCAGGCTCACTCTTCCCCGGGCCTGCAGTCTCTTCTCTCAGATATCACTATGTCCTTCCTCCTCACCTCCTTCAAGTCTGTGCTCAAGCACCACTTTCTTAAGAAGGCCTTCCCTGATGGCCTTTTTACAAATTGCAATGCCTCCCAGCATTTCCTCCCCTCTTTCTCTGGTTATCTTTGTCTAGACACATCATCCTCTAACACTGTATGTCACTTAATCTATTTTATTTTGCTCGGCGTCGCCTCCTAAATCCCCAGAACACAAGCTCCATGGTGTCTTATTTGGTGCTGCATCCCCAGCATCTAGGACTGTGCCTGGCACATACCAGACGTTACACTGAAAAGGTGCTTCTGGGCTTCTAGCACATCAGCCAACTAAAGCTCTATGGGGGGAGGAAACGGGGGGGGGGGGGCCTGAAGAACAGGCTCTTACTCCGCTCTCCTCTGTCCTCTTTCTCTCTCTCTCTGTCCCACCACACCAAAGCTTTCTAAGTTTCCCAGTATTTTTGCAAGAGATATCAGGCTTCCACAATTTTTCTGATCATTAATAATTATACCACGTTTGAACGATTCCCTAAAAGAGAAGTGTATATGTCAGATACAGTAAAAATTAAAAATAAGTCACTACCCCTCCTCTGCTATCACCTTCCTCTAATTAAACTGGAACTCAGTAAGAGAATATAGCAAGCAACACTCATATGCTTCCCATTTTAATACTCAGTGATCCAGTCTGTGCTTGACCTAAGCTGGACACGGCTACATCTTCCCGAGGAGTACTTGAAGAGATCTAAGGAAGGGCCTGTGTATAGGTCAGGCGGGGAGGAGGGTGAGGGTCCTCCCAAGGCCACCAGGGATTAGCAACAGTCGAAGACCCCTACCAACCCCAGAACTGAAAGGTAAGAGGAGGGAGCTGTCACCACAATCAACAAAAGGTTGAAGTTCTGGAATCTGTAAAGTGGGCCTGCCCAACAGCAATGAATAGAGTTGGAAGGGAAATGGGGCAGGGAGGGAGCAAGGATGTGGGAAAGGAGAGGTCCTACCATCTCCTGCCAGTAGTCAAACCCAACCTGAAGCCAGAGGGCAAGGGAGGCAGGGGGATGCAGCCCAAGATCTGGGAAGACAGGAGATTGGTCTGGAGGGATGAATGGAGAATGTCCAGCACACCCCTGTTAGCTAGTCGAGATCCTGGAGTCTTGACCGGTCCAGGGAAGAACATGGAAGGGGAGCCTGGATAGGGGCTGGGAGCTTTCCTTACTTCCCCTCACTGTTAGCTGTGGATCCACTAGGATTTAGGAGCAAATGTGTCAGGGAAATGTTGCCCTGGGTGGGAGGTGGGGGGTGGGGTGGGTTAACAGCTCATAACCTAAGTACTAAGTGCCCTGACCAAAGCAAATGGTCTCTAGTACCCCCCCACACACAAAAACTGAGATGCAATTGCTATGTGGTATAGCCAGAGAATTTCTTTTACAGAACATCTCCATTTCTGCTACCTTGAAGTTGACCCTGAAGGATTTCCCTAGGCCCATGATCACAGTTCTGAGAATCCTGCTCTCTCTTCTAAAGTTACTTCAAATGCATAATAAGTGACCGATCACTGAGCAATTACAGAGAATACCTACAAAGTTCTAGGTGCCATTAGCACCCACTCCTCCCAAGAGCCACACAAAGGAAGCATCACTGCTGAGCTGAAGCAATCTGCCCGAGCTGACCACTGAGCAGATGCCAGAGCTTGTGCACTTTTCCAGAATATGAAAAAAGAAGTTTTAGAATTTAACCCAAATGAAAAATTCTTAAACCTCTGATTTCAGAGGACCCATAACAAAACAGATCTCTCCTTCATCAACGCATTTGAATTGATGTAGATGGTGCAATGGTGTAGGCTGAACCTTCACTGAATGAGTTTGAAGAGCACCTGGCTTCTGGATTAAGTTCTATCAGTGATTTACTTTGTGACCAGAGGCAATATTCAATTTCTCAGCAGCTCAGTGTCCCTAGCTCTTTAAATACAATGACCTTTCATCCAAACCTGTCAGGGACAAATGGAAGTGAATTACTTAATATATCCTTCCAGTCTCTTCCAGAGGCTCTTCTTCCCCAACCTCCTAAATGTGGATTTTGCCCAAAGCGACAATACAGCAGAATACAAAGCACATCTGTCAGACCCATCTGGAGTCAAATGGTAGACCTTTCACTGGTCAAACCATTTGAACTTGGACAATTTATCCAACCTTGTTGTGCCCTAGTGTTCTTCATCTGTAAAATGTGAACACTAAGAAAGCATGCGCGGTCACACAGTTGCTGGGTGATAAAATGAGAATATGTGTGCAAAGCCCTCAGGATAGTATCAGGAATAGAATAACCACTTGAAAGCAGAATGTAATCATTATCATCATTATAATCCTCATTATCATTTTTCATATGTGGTTCTAAGTAGAATTGGTCAAAGTACAAAATTTCTTTGAGCATTCTCCGGAATTATTCTATGACCTTAAAATAATTCTCTTTTTTGTCTTTACAAGCAGAATTGAAAATAACACAAATAGGGGGCGCCTGGGTGGCTCAGTCGGTTAAGTGTCGGACTCTTGGTTTCCCCTCAGGTCATGATCTCAGGGATTGTGAGACTGAGCCCCAAGACAGGCTCTGCACTCAACGAGGAGTCTGCTTGAAGATTCTCTCCCTCTGCTCTTCCCCTTACTTGTGCGCGCTCTCTCTAATAAGTAAGTAAATCTTAAAGAAAGAAAAGAAAAGAACACAAATGGATATTATGATTGCCACCAAATTTAATTGATAGCTCGCATAGATAGTAAAACCCAAGTTACTGAAAAGCAGGGTCAAGCTACATAGACTTGATTAGAGCACAAGTAATGTGTCCTGAGAGAAATCTTGGGGAAAGAGGATTTCATTTTGGACTATTTTCTATGAAAAAGCTCTAAATTCATGACAACAAAGTAAACCTGTTTGTGAATGAATGGTACCCAAAATACAGGTTAAAAAATAAAAAATTTCATGAACCATAAAATACCCCAAATGCTTCTTTGAGCTCAGGGATCTGGTGAAAACTTCCTGAAGCTCCTACCCAGCATTCATTGTATGTAAGTACCCCACCCTCCACCGTAAGGTCTACTGATACTCAGGAAGCTCCACCTGGCAGGGACCAGCCCCCCGGAGAACTGGTACAGCGCCAAGCACACGGAAATGCCCAGCCACCATGTTTGCTTTGATAAATGACTGCTTCTATGGCAAATCGGATCAGAGAACCAAGTCAGCTTCCCAGGGAACCACTCAGTGGATCAGCAACATGCCAATGACCTTCCTCTGTTTGGTCCCGAAGACCATCTACTGATAGCCACAATTATAAAAAAACATCTTCCAATCTGACCCTGGTTGGTACAGATAAACCATCTGAAGTCTTACATTTCTGATCTAACAGAAACAGACAGGCTTTACTCACCCAGTCCTTCCCCATCAGCACTTTGTACCAATATTTTAAATCAAACTTTTAAACCATTCAAGTTCTGGACCACAGTGTCTACTTTGCATTAACACAGTAGCCACACTATAGTTCCTAGGAGTGGTAGGTATCCAATAAACATTTATTGAAGGGAGAGAAGGAGGAAAGAAAGAAAAATGGGGGAAAAAACAACACTGAGCCAAGCTCCTGAGCTGCCCCAGATTGAAGGGTAAGGAAGTGGAAGAGCTGACCGATGTAACACAGTACCATGTTTTCGATGGGCCTCACCTCATCCTTGTAACAGGCTTATGAGTAGGTATCTCATTCACCCATTTTAAGGATGCAGAAACTGAGGTACAGAGAAATTAGTTTTCTAAGTGTCCCCCAGACAGTAAGTTTCAGAGCCAAGATTTAAACTGAAACAATATAATCCAGAGCTACACTCTAGCACTGGACACCCAAATTCACCCAAGGCAGCCTGAAGAAAGCCAATCATTAAGGTTTTCATTTATAGATAAGAAAATTAAGCCCAACTGGTTAAATGACCAATAAAAAAAATCCCATGCCATCTCATGGTATCAGACCCAGTGCTTCCACTCGGTTGCTACCTTAGAACCTAGATAATAAGGACCCCCAACTGTTCTTATACGTGAATATAATAAGTTTATGCCATAGGCTTTCTATCATCTTTCTAACTTCAACCCAGAATTCCCACTGAAAATATAACAGCAACATTTGCATAGCACCTTGTGATTTATAAAAACAATTTTATCTACAATACCCTCCCCGTGACATACACCATGCAGATAATGTCACCAGCTGTCAAAGACCAGGGCAATCTTAGTGACAGGCAGCCCAGAGAGGCCCTCGGTGACACATCTCAGCTCAAAGCACCCAGGAACACAGGGAGGCAACTTTCAAAGGCCACAGCTTCTGCCAACAGTGGTTCCCAAGGAAGAAATTTCAAAATGATTATTTCCTCCTCCAGACTGGAGACATAAGGACACAGAATGTAAGTAAAAGCAATATTTCTCAATCCTCAAGGGGATCAACCATTTAAGGAGAAGGTCTCCACATCTTTCTTCTCTCTCCCTCACTATCGCTTTTCAAAACCTTGGGGCAATACAAGGAGAAAAGTATTTGCTTATTGAAACTGTGTTTGCCATCGGGGCACACCGATCTATTTGTAATCGTCGCAAGAGTTGATGGCTAATACGTTTGTCTTTCTTGCCAAAAGTAAACCATAGCTCATGAACTGATAAGTTAATATCATTGAAAGGTATAACCTAGAGTCCTCGGCAGAGCATCTTCCCCAAAACTCAAAAGAACATCTAGATCATCAGACTTCAGAAGACTGATTTAAAATCTTACTTAGCAGACACAACACCTCTGCAATGGGTCTCATTCTTGGCTGAACACTACAATCACTTGGAGAGCTTTAAAAAAAAAATACCATTGCTCAGGTTCCACCTGCTGAGGTTCTGATTTAATTGTCCTGGGTGAGGCCTGCACACTGGGGCACTTAAAAGCTCTCCCCGTGACTCTACTGCCTCCAAGCTTGGGACCCACAGGTACAGAAAGTAAGGCGTCTACCTGCCTGCTCAAGTAAAAAGTGACTCACTTTTGACCTACTGACCAGGAACAATGACACAATTTAGGATTATTTGATAACATGGATTTAAATTTTCAGACCCAATCTGTTCACTGGTTAATTGAAATTGTTCTCCTGGTCTTCCTGACATATTCTAGACCACCTTCACCTGGAAATGCAGATGAATATAAAAATGCATTTTGAAAGTACTAACATCTATGTAGCACTTTGAAGATTTATAAATATATAAATACGAAGTCACATTTAATCATTACAAGAGCTAGGAGGTATTAGTTTTCTATTGCTACTACAACAAATTATCCCAAGCTTAGTGGCTTAAGACAACATGAATTTATTCTTAGAGTTCTGGAGAACAGATGTCTGAAATTAGTCTCCCTAGGCTAAAGTCAAGGTGTGGGCATGGCTGGTTCCTTCTGGAAGCCCTGAGAGGAAAAATCTGTTTCCTTGCCTTTTTCAGCCTCTAGAGGCAACCTGCATTCCTAACCCATAGCTCCTTCCATGTATTGCTCTGCTGCCTCCCTCTTATAAGGAAGGACCCTTGGGCTTACTTTGGACCCACCCAGATAATCCAGGATAATCTCTCCATTTCCAGATCCCTAATCACTTCCACAAAGTCCCTTTTGCCCTGTAAGATAACATTCACAGGTTCCAGGGATTAGGAAAAGGACATCTCTGGGGGCCATTATTCAGCCTGCCACAGAGTCAGGCAAATGTCACCACTATTACCATTATGCCCATTCCCCCTGCCCACCATCCTTATTTTTCCATTAAAACTGAGGCTCAGGGTTGCATGACTTAACCAGGTCCCATGTCTGGACAAGGCTGACTTTAAATCTGACCTCATAACGCTCAGTCCCACTTTCTCTCTGCCACAAGTGTTGCTTCCCCACAATAAGGTGATGTTTGCAATATTACTTTCTTTTCCAAGTTTTCACCACACTGTTAACAAGAAGTGTTTTCACTCCCCCTCAATCATTATTTCTGTGCCTCAGCCAATATATGCCAAGTGGAAACTTCCATGCACTACTCCTGGTAAACATGCCTCAAGCCAGGCCCCTTCCCTATGGCCCAGAAGAACCAGCAAGCCCCCTGAGGCAGTAATTCATTATACGGACCATGATGTCACAACTACCTGAGTTAGCTGCACAAGATAGTACATGGAGAGAAAAAGCAAGCTCTCGGTTGTAAGAGAGCAAAACAATCTGAACTTGCTAAGACATACACATACACATAACCATCTCGAGAAAAATCTATAATCGGTGATGTCCATACACTGTCTGCTTGAAACAGCCTAATCAGAACTACTTTCTCTTCTCAACTGAGGAGGTGGTATGTATCTAGAAGCTCAGACAGTGGTCTTCTACAATGTGGTATCATTTTAGCTGAAGTCATCAGGAAGTAGTGGGTAAGGCTTTCTACACAAAGGACATTCTAATATGATGGTCACACCTCCACTGATGCTTGGGATTTCACATACCCCTCCTCCCAAGCACATCAGGGACAGAAGAACCTGGTGCTGAATCACAGCCACTTTAACAATGGGGGGAGGTAAACAAGCCAAGCAAATCTCACTGCCAAGTTTATACCTGGCCTGAGTCTGTGTTCAATCTGATGTGAAAATGGTAGGGAAGAAAAAGAAAAAAATCAATGCCGCATCAGAATGCAACTGGTAGAACACCAGCAAGTTACATGATTTTCCAGGAAGAAGAGAACGCATCGACTCTCTCCCCAGAACTATAAAATAATGGCAAACAGGGTTTTAAAGGTCATGTGGAATAATTCAAGCAACCAGAAATTATATTTTAAATAAGCTAATGCAGTTGGGGAGAGGGGGAATGCTGGAATATATTCTGTGGCTTGTATTCATGCCAAATCCTTGCTCTGAAGCTATCATTTTATACGATTATAACCAATATTTGGAATGATTCTTGGGGGCAGCAAGATTCCCTGACCTCTAAGAGTCAGTTTGGGTCACTCATTCAGAAAACTAAACCAATGCATGTTTAAAGCTTTTCAACAAGGTAGCATTATATGGGAATTCCGGTTTACCAGGAGTCAACCATAAACTCGTAATAAAATTAGGATGCTCCAATCCATGTGATTTAGATATAACTTGGCTAAACGAAAAGAGAGCACACCTGCTAAGTAATCCTTACTCCATGTTTCCCGACATCCAGGTAGAGGGCTGGACAAGATGACCTCCAAGGGCTCCTCCAATTCTGACTCTAGAAGCTTCCAAAAGATCCATTAACAAAGTTTACTAGCTGTCTTCTGGAATTAGATTCCAATTGAGTTGGGGAATAAAGTGAAGACAAAGAAGCTGATGGTCAAGACTCTGAACAACTAAAAGCTGGAGAAGACACGTAAGCTGGAGAACAACATGGCGGAATAGAAAATGGGTCCCCCTCCTGGGGAAAGTTACAAAACCTGGGGGACCCAAGAGTTTATTTCAAAGACTCCTGAGAGTGCTTATACTTAACTGCTGGAGGGTCCTGCATTTTTATGCTGCCTCCAGCACTCGGAGCCTCCCAAGTACAGAAGGGATGGGCCAGAATTGGGGGCGGTGGTCATCCTTGGGATGGGAATTCCACAGGCAGCATCATCGAAGCATCATCACTAGGGCCCTTTTGGCCACCTAGGGTCCAGCACAGTGTTTAAGGTCAGTCTGATGCAGGGATAGCTATTCATCTGAGTTGGAGACTGAGTGATTAGGAATTTGCTGTACCTTCTTCCTCCTGTCCCTACCTGGGGTGGGGAAGGGGGAGAGTAGAGCAACCTTCATCCTCTGAGGGTCTGCAAAATTAGCCACAGCAAATGAAAAGTGGATTCACAGAGCTGTTGAACTCGCTCAGGATTCAGATCCCCGAATAGCTAGTTCCAGGAAACAAATGTGCTTGCTTAAGTGGGAGAGCCCAGAAAAAAAGTGACAGGAAAATTGAACACTTGCTATAAAACTCATCTTCAAAAAGCCATAATTATCACAATCGTGTCACCTAAGCATTATTTACAAACATCCTTCTGCACAATTTCTCCTCTTGGAACAGCCGTTGTCTAGATATAGTGCCATTACTCAGGGTAACATTTTAGATTGATTAAGTAGTAAAACATGGAAAAACAAGCATTTTTCCATCAAAACTCTGGAGTGAATATAATTAAAATAAGATGCAAGGGAACAGGCATAAAAGAGGGAGAATCTGACTTTTCACCTTCGTGCCGATAATCCCCACTTACCAGTTTTATAACATGTCAGTTTCCAGGGTTGTGTACATTACTCAGTGTAAGATTACCCCCAACACTGGAAAAGGGAGAAAATGTAAAAAAAATTTTCCAATTTTGCAGATGAGAAAAACTGAGACTTTAAGGAAATTAAATGACTCATCCAAAGTCGAGTCACAACAAAAACCCTGATCACCAAACTCCTTATTTCAAGGCTTCAGGACATCAAACACAGTCTAAGTGATTTTGTTTTCATGATGAAACTAAAATAATTTTTACATCAAAAGCTGTCATCTATTTTGTCTGGGCCTTGCTTCTGAATCTTTCAGGCCTCAGAATATACTGGTTTGGCTCCTGGCAAAACGAAGCCAATTCTCAATAGCCACACAAACAGGGTTTTCTCTACAAGCAGAGACAGGCAAGAGAATGCTCCTCACGGTCTGTTATATTAACTGCAGTTCTCCTCATAACCTGCTATTCCTTTTTTTACATTTTTTAATTGAAGTATAATTGACATACAGTGTTATGTGAATTTCAGGTGTACAACATAGTGATTTGACAGTTCTATACATCACTTGGTGCTCATCACGCTAAGTATAGTCCCCATACAACGTGATCATTTCCTGTGCTGTACTTTGCATCCCCATGACTTATTTGTATAAGTGACAAGATAACCGAAAGTTTGTACCTCTTAATCCCCTTTACCTATTTTGCCCCTTCTCCCATCCAACCCCCACCCACCCCTCTAGCAACCACCAGTTTGTTCTCTGCTTTTATGAGTCTATTTCTGTTTTTGCTTGTTTTGTTTTTTAGATTCCAGGTATAAGTGAAATAGGGCATTTGTCTTTCTCTGACTTATTTCACTCAGCCTAATACCTTCTAGATCCATCCAAGTTGTCCCCAAAGGCATGATTTCATTCTTTTTTGTGACTGAGTAATATTCCATTGTGCATACAGATATTTCTTTTAAATCCCAAGGTCATGGTTCATGGCCATGATCTGCTTGTACAGGGCACAAAAGTAGCAAACGGTTCCACACTATTTCCATGTCTTCCAGGCCCTGGCCTGCAATCAAAAATAGGACTGTGGGCCTTTGTTCATTCTATTTGGGGATGGCATCATATCACCAAACACCTCTCAGTCCCAGCTCTGTTAATCAATAGTCATTTTAGGTAAATTTGTCATGGAAGGTATATAAACATCTACCTTCAATAGTGTTTTCCCAAATAATGCATTTGCCCTGTGATTTTAAGGAATGAGACAACTAAAACAACAGCCTCAGGAAAACATCTCTAGTCTACGCTCAGGTGGTGGAGAGGAGTTTAGCCTTATTTTGGGATATCTGCTACCGAGTCCACAAGTCTACTCAAATAAACAAAGCAGGGTAGGAGGATGGCTCTGTCCCAACCTGGAGTCAGGCTGCCCCAGCCCTCTTTTCTCACAAATGAATCCCCCCCACCTACCCCAGTTTCTAGGACTAACCCTAACCTTAGTGGAGACGTCTGGGAGTTTGGTGCAACCCGCCAGGGACCCCGCCCAATTCCCCCAGAACGCCAGCTCAGTGCAGACTTCCTGCCAGCGCTCCTCTACCTACACCTGGGTCCCTTCCTTTTTCCTTAGCCTTCAGGTCTGGAGCCCACTGGACCCCTGGCTGCCTTTCCCTCCCCCAAGCATCTGGACCTGCTGTCCCTTCAACCCTGTACCCTAGGACCGGGACTCTGTCCCTGACATTCTGCCACCTCTGGAAACATTCCCCAATCCTGCCTCCTTAAACTTCCTATGCAACCCATCACCCCAAGGGGACGCCCCCAGCCCCCAGCCTTCCCGCAGCTCCTCCATCTTATCTTGCAGGTGTACTTCCACCCAGGGCTCCTACGGGGAAGTCTACCGCACTCCTTCCGGGCCTGGTAGGGCCCTGAGAACAAGACCAGCAGCTCTTCAAGTGACCCTCTGCCTTTCGGACCATGTTCTTATTTAAATGCCTCTGTCTGAGCCTAAACTCCATGTACGGGTGGAGACAGAGCTAGTGAATGGCTGTCCTCATCATCAACCCCTCACTGTTCACTTGAGGTCTGCCAGCGACTTGCATACAGCAACCTATTAATTGCCCTGCAGACATCATGATGCAGCAAATTCCACTATTTTCACAGAGGAGAAACCGAGGATCCCATTCTAATAAGAACTGTGCCTACGTTCCGTTGGCAAGTCGCGGGCAAAACGAGGAGTAACCCGGAGTCTCGTGCCTTCATGCTTACAGTATGAACCCTCTCTTGGGAAACCACATTTCTTGCGCACGGAGTTATGTCAATTACCCAGTGCGGGAGGGGGCAGAGGAGGTCCTTTCCAACCCCCGTGGGCCGACCCCAAGGCAGGGACAAGCGCCTGGGCTCCCTGGTGTCCCAGTCACCTGCCCGCACGACCCCAAAGCCGCCGCACACTCATTCCACCTCGCAGAAGGGGCCGCAGCACGCATTGGCTCAAATTCCCACCCCAGCACTTCTGATAAAACCAATTGTTTCAAAAAACTGCAAGGACTTTCGTACTTCCCACCGGCCCCATCGAAGCTTCCTGGTTTCAGGCTTAGTTGACTTAAGTGAAATCGGCAGCAGAGCCTGAAAGCGCTGTTTGGTGCGAATTCAAACTCTAAGCTGCTTCCGGAAGGGGGGCGGCATAACTCTGGCAGACCATGTTCGGGGGCGAGCAGGCGGGAGGGTTTGGGGGGCTCGTGACACATCCCCGGAGACACGCAGCTACCAGTTCTGGAAAGAGCCGGGGGGGGGGGGGCTGCCTCCCTGTCTAGGCTGGCACGGACTGCCCCTGCAAAGGAGCTTGAAGCTGTGGTGTCGGTGAGTAGATGAGGAGCAATCCACTTGTGTGTGTGCGTGTGCAGCAATCCGTGTGTGCGCACGCGCGTGTGCATAGGGGGTATGCAACAGAGTCTCCCAAAAACGTCTGTTCAAGTCCTAGCCGCCTGTACCTCACAATGCGGCCTCGCTGGGAAGTAGGGTAACCGCCCAGGTGGTTCGGTACGATACGGTCATACTGCTGGGAGGGCCTTTAATCCAACACCGCGGGGGCGCTCGTCAAGAGGGGAAGAGACGCCTGAGGGAAGAGGGTCCTATGACAACAGGGCAGAGGTCAGCTTTGCCTACAAGCCAGGGGGAGTTGGAAGAGGCAAGGAAGGGCCCCCCCACACACAGTGCGGACTTCAGGGGAGCGTCGCCCTGCTGACACCTTGAATTCAGACTTCCAGCCTCCAGGGCTGTCAGAGGATGCATTTCTGTTGTTCTCAGCCACCCAGTTCCTTGCACTTTGTTAGGGCAGCCCTAGGAAATTAATATAAGGTGGAAAGGAAAACAGGAATCCCAAAAACCTCTTGATTTGGCAGCAGCACCAAATAAGAAAAATATATGGTTGCGTTCAGGGACTTCCACAGCATGGCCGCCCACCAGATGGAACTGGAGGAAGAAAGACAAGGCTCTGCATCCCTCAGAGGAACCTTCCTTCCCCTAAGAAATGAGACTAATTCAGGTCCTGAGTGGGGGAGGTAATGGAGTCGGAAGTCCTGCCTTCTCCCCCCTGAGCCTCTTGGCGCCTCTCTGCCTCACAGACTTATAAAAGGTACTAGGTAGGTGTTGTCATACCCCTGATCGCCTTTCATCATCACGACCACCTGGGTGACAGAGGAAGGGGGCAGGTGTTATCATCCCCATTTTACACACAAGGAAACTGAGGCTCAGACGAGGTCACGGGCTGCACACAGACGAGGCGACCATTCCAAGAAGACCTCGAGTGGACAAAGCAAAAGGTTTTCAAAAGAGGTGAGATGGGGAAACAAAACAAAACAAGCTAAACAAAAGTTCTAGACACCTTGCATGTCCAAACCAAATCAAATCTGCTGGCCTTGACACACAGCCCCTTTCCCTTTTTCTGAAGGTAGCAACAGTCCCAGAACGTGGCTGTCGACACAATCTGCCGATTCTCTGGCCGGCTTTTTACATTCAGGTGTCTCCGAGGGAAGAAAAAAAAAACTGCACATGTTTTCCAGGCGTGAAATACAAGCTGTCTGCATGCCGGCTCACCGTGTGCTCTAAAATCTTCAAGCACTGCTCTGTCCTTGCCCAGCGGTCACCTGCGCCGGGGCGTGCTCTCCTGAAGCTGGCCTTGAGTGTTCCAGAGGCGGGAGCTCCCACACACTGCATCCAGCAACCTCTATCACTGAGTGAGCCCTCTCCCAAAGCAGCCCTTGAGAAGGCAGGGACCCAGTGGGATGGCCTGGGTCCCAGGAAAGGACAGGATCGAAAGGGTTAAGCTGGAAGGCCCTGGAGATAAGGCCCTTGGGTGGAGAGCTTGGACTCTGTAATCAGCTGCCTTTTCCAAATATTTAAATCTTTCCCCTCTGGAAAACACCCAGTCGCTGGTCACTGGGAAAACTTGGATTTCTTCTTTCCTGCCCATTAAAGCCTGCAGCCAAGATGTCAGGCAGACACACGTTCCCGGGACCAGCCACTAACCATTCTGGGAACGCACGGCCACGAAATGCCATTCCACGTTTTGTCAGCTTGAAAATATTAAACACCACTGAACAAAATTTAAGGTTTCTTTTTTAGACGTAAATGTCTACTCATTTCAAAATGAATTAGTAGTTCGCTGGGTTTCATAATGTTTAATTCATTAATGATAACTACAGCTCGAGAATTTGAAAGGAAATTGCTTCCAGGATAAAATTAAATGCGAAACTCGAAGCAGTGATTCATGGCTGTTCCTATCTAAATTACTAATCCGTGTGACAAACCTGGTTGGCAGCGCACAGAAAAAGCAATACGACTTCCCCCACTGCCTTTATATACTTTGCTGAATTGTTTTGCAAACTGCCTAAACCCAAGTCCTAGATAATCCCCTGCTGGAGGCCTCCATCCCGTAGTGGGATTCAGTACTGAGAGTCCCTATTGCCTCGGAGAGGCTCATAATGGACCAATACTTTTGCGCCTCGGAAAACAGTTTTGTCGACATTAAGAGTTTAGACATATAATCCAATGGATTTCCAAGGAAACTCATTTTAAATTAAAGACAAATACCCCATGATATCTGTCTGCATCTCCCCAAAGAAACCTGCATAAAACTATAAAAATGGCAATTTTCCTTTCGTTTGCAAGGAAGCCTAGCCAGCTGAGATCTAATTACATATCTCCCCGTTAGAACAATTGGGCACTAGAGTAACCATGCTATCCAAAAGACGAGACAATATAATGCTTCTGAAGTTTCATCAAGGCTTCTGCTTCCGGAAATTTCTCTCAGGTCGGTTCCAGCAACCACTGCCTGGGTTCACAGCCGAGGCTAGAGAGGAGAAGCAGGCAAGGACATTCCTGACCACACACACACCCCACCTCCAAAGGAACTCAGAGGACCAGGGTCCCCCAGGGCACCTCTCCGGAAACTGCTACCAGACTGCCACAAACCAGGTACCCGGTCTCCAGGCTGTGTCTCACTCCAACCAGCCTGTGTGCTGCTCCTAAATGGCAGGTCAGATCCCCACCAGCCCTCAGGGGTGCCACTCCATGCCAGGGATTTACATACAGTGACTCCTTTATCCTTGGGACAACCTGGGGAAGGTGTCCTCCTCGTCCCCACAATGCAGAGCAAGAGATGGTGGCAAAGAGGTTCAAAAAAGCCCAAGTTACAGAGCAAGTAACAGGCAGAGCCAGGGTTCACACCCACACTTTCTGCCCAACTGCCCATGTGTTGAACCAGCTGATCATGCCCCACCACCACTCCGAATATTCTACTGACTCCTTACTACCAAGGGAGCAGCGCCCATGTAGCCACCAGGCTCTATGGGTCCTTTGGTGATTCGGTTACATTTGCAGCCTCATCTGACAAACACACTCTTCTCCACCGACCTCCCGTTCTGCCTTTTCTAATCTATGTGCACCTGCTCTTTTCTCCACCTCTCCCCTGGGACAGCCTCCAAGTCCCCCTCTGGGGTCTCTTCCCCCCATCTTTATGCTCCTGGAGTGCCAAGTTCATTCCTTCAGCTGACCATCCACTGCCTACCGACAGTGGGGGTGCACCTTTGTCTCCCTGAGTGTGTGGCCTTCTCCCAGCCAGCTCGCTGGCTTCTCTACGACCTGCCCCTGGTTCCCACGGCGTAGCAGGGCCCTGGTGAGATGCTCTGTAACCTCTGGAACTAAGGAATGTGCTACAGCAAATCATCAGTGACACTTAAGCAAAACCAAACCAAACCAGAGACTCAGGGGCTTGTCCCCAAATGACCCAGTTCGGTCCCTAAAGAGTGAAGACGAGGAGATGGCGGGATTTATGTGAACTTCATAAAAGCTCTATCAGGGAGTATTTTTTCCATCAAGCATGCAAACATTGCAACCATGAAGGGAAGAACACCTAGCTATCTGCTCGCTAGCGAGTGGCCTTATGAAACAAGCCTGTTTGGGATTTAAAATCAGCAAGAGATCATCTTCAGAATGGGAACTCAAGAGTTACCCATGCATCACAAAAATGGGATGGCAAACTGAATCCACAACTCAGACTGGTTTTTATTGTTGTTTCCGAGAGCAGCAGGAGGGGGAGCGAAGAGAGGCGTGAAGGAAGTTCTTTTTCGATTTTAAGGAGGGAGTGTACCCACTCCCTGCAGCTCTTCTGTCGCCCCCACATGGGGTGAAGGGATGGAAAGCAGGCTGGCCCGTCCCTAGTACCAGTCTTACCAGGCGGGCATCCATTCTTGAGCATGAACTCAGCATCAAATAAACCCCAATACCATCAGCAATGCAGCATGCAAAGCAAAGATCACAACAGTAACTCATGGTCATAATTTAAAATATGATAATGCTCCTAAATCCCATGAAATGGTTTATAAATGTCCAATGAATGCAAATTTTCTGAGGAACCCCGCAGCATTGTGGAAATACACAAAACGCACATAAAAATACAACCCTACCGTTATGTAAAATTAACCTAAAACTAATATGCTAGCTAAAACAAACTATATATTAAATCCGTTTGGCTCACCTTCTTCGAACTTAATGACCCCCAGGGGGCGGGTGGAGGGGTTGCGATTTGGATGCCGGAGGCTCTTTCACAAAACCTTCCAAGGAGATTCACGGTAATGGGTGGAGCTGGGTTTTCCCGATCTCTCCCCATTTTCCTTGTAGGCAGAACAGGCATTCAGAACGAGCTGCTGACTACAGAGGTCAGCTCCAGGTGTCGCCGTAGGCTTACAACACTGTGTTCGGGGGTGTTTCTCCCAGGGAAAAGCATTTTAAAAATATTTTCTTTTCCTCCCAGCTTATTCAAGGTCTCAAGAGCAGCCACACCCGCCCAGTGTCAGCTCAGAGAGCACGGGACGGGGGGAGTGCATCTCCCATCACTGTTCGCTGAGCCTGCAGGGCGCTCCAGAAAAGCCATTTCAGGTCGCAAGGCTAGGCACAGGCTTTACAAGTACCTTCAAGGGTGTCCACTAAACGAATGACAGGCATAAATCAGTATCGTGCCCTGTGGTGACACGGAGGAAAGAGGCAGAGCAGGAAAGTGTGTAGGGAAGTCAGGAGTAGGCCTTACAAAAGCAGTTTGCAGGAAAAGGTCAATGACGTCCAGGAGGCTTCCCACGTGATGTAAAGCGGGCTGATAAAGGGACTGCCTAGCCTTGAGGTTCTCAGGGTTCCCACTTTAGTGATTAAACAGAAGAACTAAAAGTATTCACTGTTTATAAAAATACAGGTCTTTCACAAGCATTTGAAATTCTCAGAAAAGATTTTTTTTAGAACATTTTAACACCTTGCAGGTGATCTTGTTTGTTCCACGAATACCTTAAGTTCTCCATTTCTTTGTAAGTAGAACCAGCTAAATAAAGGAAGCCCCGGTCTCCACCATTTCAATTACCACAAAATTCTAATTAGAGAAATCCACAGAAATGGGAAATCTCAATCTTCACGTTTTAACTGCTAACGACACCACAATGATATATATAAAGACGAAATGAGAAAGTGTGTAAGCATCTGTGCTTTGAACAGGAAACCACGACAGTTGACAGTGTCATCAGGATTCACTATAAGCATTTGTATTTTCTGGTGGAGACTTCTGCGTGGATCCTGTTCACTCTGAATTTAATCCATGAAAGAAGAAAAAGAAGATGGGCAAGTCTTATCAACCCAAAGTAGGCCTCACCATATATCTTGTCATATCATTTCTTTCCACTGCTCCTAAACCTTGCCTTGTCTGGGAAAGAAATCATTTGGAAATGCGGAAATATTGTTTTACTGGACCCACGTCTGACTCTAATCCCCTGCTTTTAGGATTATAAAGAGGCTGGAGTGGAGGTGGGGCTCAGAGCTCAGCGAGAAGCCTTCGGTGGCCAAATCGCTGCAGCCAGGACATGGCCTATGCACTCCAGAGAGAAACAGGCTTTACGGATCAGTGTCTGAGGATGGGGTTTATTATTACAAATATACTCATGGGTGGCATTTTTAAAGATCTTCATGTCGTACATTTCCTCTGCTTGTCTCCCACACCGCTTTTTTCCTACTAAGTGACCTCATCTGCTCGGGCTTTCTTCTACCCAAGGAGAAAAGTGTGCAGCGCTCCCTTTCGTGTTCCCAGGGTCAGTCCCCTCACCCCTTGGCTCTTCACAGCTGGCCTGCTTCCCCTCCAGGAAAGACTCCCCAGCCCGCCATCTGCACCGCTCCAGAGTCCAGCCAAGGTCTGTGTCTCGGCCAACGATGACCCCAACCCCATTCCCTTTAGGTTTTGCTTCAGGATGTCACTGTTCTTTCTCTCCCTTTTTTTCTTTTTTAAGGATGTGGAAAGAAGAGTTCCCTTAAGGTTAACCAAGAAGGAAAAATGACCAGAGTCCTATTTTCCTGCCAGCATGTTTGTAGACCTCACTTCTTCAGATCCAAGAAAAAGAAAAGTGAAGCCAAAGGGGCCCAGCTCCATCCAAGGCAAAACGATCCAGTTTAAATTGAGTGCTTCCCGGTCTTCCTGCATTCACGCCTCCTGCCCTGGTTTTGGTGCTCAAGTCAGTCCTCCCACCACCCCATCCCCAAGTCTTAGTGGGGCCAATCTGTCTGGATAATGTTACAACCTGTGGTCTTCTGCACATTCCCTCCATCAGACCCGCCCACACCCCATCTGCACCTGCTTCCCAGCAGGGCTGGCAGATACTTGATCCAAGCGATTAGCTACAACACCCTTATGGAGGTGATTGTGTTTCCCTTCACAAGGGCGCTCACATTTTAGCAAAGGATTCAGGGACATAAAACCCAAAAGGAAAAGGAACTAATTTATAATGAATTGTCTACGTACCAGCTTCAGACACCAGAGACATCATTTAATTTCTCTGGGCCTGCCTCTGGTTCCCCCCTCAGACGGCTGTTCCGATAATTAAGTAAGCTAACATATACATAATACTTAAAACAGCACCTGACACCTTGCAAGGGCTCCACCACGCATCAGTTTTATTAACCTTCACCATGACCTTCTGAAATAAGTACTACTGGTCTCATCTTAAATGAAGACACAGAATGACTTGCTCAGGATCATAAGGCTGATGAATTAGCAGAGTAGGGATATGGCCCTCAGTCTACCAAGTGACCACAATCCCTGCTGTTTTCAACACAGCACAAGGAATGACTGGTAAAACCATGGACACTCTGCAGACCTGTGGGGTGAGATCCCATTGAAGGGGTCCTGTGGTGTGCTGATGGGGGACTATCAGAAGGAAGGCAGCTGGGGTGAGCATGGAATGATTCCTGGAGCGTGACCAGAGTTGAACAGCATGGTGTATCCTGTCGGGGCTAACTCAAGGTCCACCTCTGAACCACAGACCTTGGTCTACCCATTCGCCTCCTTTAGGCTCTGCTTTTCCTGACAATAAAATGGGACATAAAATTTACTTGGGACACTGCAAGCTCCTGACCCCGGAGTTGTTCATGGCAGAAGAGAAAACCTCTTGTGGGGAAACTCCAGAAAGGGAGTAAGCCCTACAGTCAGGAGGACAGCAAACCTGGGAATGTAAGTTACTTCCAATGTGAGAAATCAATGTTTCACTAACAGGCTAGAGATGAATAATGCTTACTTAGGGGGGAAAAAAAAAAAAACTGCCAGAGCAAAAATATTACTAATGACTTGATAGTATCTGGTTAAAAATTCTGAATTAAGTCTGCATGGTGTAATTTTTAATCTCCAAAATATTCCTGAAAATTCACCTATTTCCATTATAGGTTACAAATCCATAATTAGGCCTCTTTCCTTTCTGGCTTGTTCTATATTTGAAAAGCATTCACTATTCCACTGAAGTGGACATCCTTCAAAATAACCTCATTATTCTAGACTTGCACAATTATGTCACGGATATAATTACTACCATCATGATTCCAGTGGCTATTTGTTGCACCGTAATTTCCAGATGAATTTCTGGTGTAGAAATAAAATAGCCACAATAAGATAATTAATTACAACTCTATTATGACTACGGCACAGAGTGACCGAAATTAAAACTCTGGAAGTTTTAGTATTTCATTTTTAATATCATGTTCATCTTTGTAGCCAGCAAATAATTACTATAAAGATGCTTATTGTTAGTATATTTTGTTTCTAATAGCATTGCTTTCTTGGTATTGGTACTTTTCCATAACTTCTACTGCAAAGTTTTGAAAGACCACTGTATCATGATGGTCTGAGTACCAGTGCTACTACTAATCAGATTCAGGGTTTTCTTGTTTGTTTGTTCGGTTTGGGGTTTTTTTTTAAAGATTTTATTTATTTATTTGAGAGAGAGAGAGACAGCACGCCGAGCGAGAGTGAGAGAGCAGAGGGAGAAGCAGACTCGCCACTGAGCAGGGAGCCCAACTTGGGGTTTGGTCCCAGGACCCTGGGATCATGACCTGGGCCTAAGGCAGATGCTTAACTGACTGAGCCACCCAGATGCCCCCAGATTCAGGGTTTGTATGCTCCTTTTGCCCCTTGGGAGCATAATCTTAACCTTAACCAAGCTACCGAATTTCTTTGGGTCTCAGTTTGCTCATCCAAAAAAAATGGGGCTTAAAACAGAACCTACTCCTAAATCATTGTGATAATTAGGTGGGGTAACTTATATAGAGCTTCACAAAATGCTTTGGATTTACTTACTGCCAAGTAAAGTTAGCAATTACTTCTTTAACTTGTAAATTCAATTCAAAGGTATTCAATATTTAAAATTTTACTCAAGGGGCGCCTGGTTGGCCCAGTAGGTGGAGCATGCGACTCCTGATCTCAGGGTCATGAGTTTGAACCTCACATTGGGTGTAGAGCCTACTTCAAAAAAATAATAAAATAAAATTTTACTCAAAATGTTGTCACCTCCATTTGCTTCTTTTTCTGCTAATGTACTAACCTTATTATCCAACAGTCAGTTATGAACATCAGTCCACCTGACACATTCTCTGAAGGAACAGAATAAAGTTCCTTTCCAGAACCCAAAGAAAGCAGACTCATTTTCTGAGACAATGGAACCAGCTAGAACAAAGCACGGGGCAGCTGATTCAAAGTAATCGGCGCTGATTATACTAGAGTTTTTGAGGCTGAGGGGCGCAGAGATTGCATTGGTAAACAACCTCACAAAAGGAAAATGAAAGCCTCTCCCATCTTCAAAGTATTTCCTAATCTATCTAAACGAGTAGTTTATTCTGTGTATTTGTGACCATTCCTCACACCATACTAAGTGAATTTGTCTGATTAATTTAATTTTAGACATATAAAAACTAATTTCAGGCCTCTACTACTGTTTTACCTGTTTGGGGCTCCAAGTATATTTTGGTTCCTGAAAACCTACCCCCAACTTCTTACATGAAACCCAAAGGCCGAACTACAGGGCAATTTGCTCCAATACTATCCCCTTGCTGCTAGATTCGTAGCACGTTAACTGACCAGAGAGAAGAATCAATCAAGATACTCAATATGTCTTTGGAATAGCGAACCAACATACTTCCCATTGCCAATACGAGACTCGGCTACCAAGATGCTATGCCCCCCAAAAGAAAACTTCCTGATGATACAGCCCTTAACCAACGAGTAGCATGAAGATACCACATCCAAGATAGCGTGGGGGATATACAAGTGTTAGATCACTACAGTCTTTGAGGAGATTAAGAGCCAGTTAGAGATAGAAGATAACCAGTTACAACAACATTTACTGGTGAAAAGAAAAAAAAAAATAAGCCAGGTCCCTAGATGCAAAGATGCATAAGGTAGGCACGGCCCTCAACCAAGCCACATCCATCATCACTCAGCAGCCGGCCACCCCGGGGCCCCACGCTAGGTCTGCAAGATGGAGGAGGCAGCGAAGATCCCTTTCCCCTGCAATCATCAGGGATTCAGAGATGGGCCTTGGACACGGTTCCAGAGAAAGAGTTAGGATTTGAACTGAGGGGTGGAGGAAGAAAAAAAAAAGGCAGGCATCCTCAAGGAAGCCATAGGAAGAAGGCAGACCAGCCTGAGCATGCCCAGGGGCTTAGTGAGGTAGAAACACCATGGCCAATTCGGGTGAGCAGAGCATCGTCCCACCAGATTCCCAATATTCCAGGCAGGGCCCCCTAGGGAACCCTCTTCATGCACAGTCTGCAAAATATCTCAAATGTCTTAAATCTAGGAGAAATCATAATCAATCTGGGGAGAATAAATATAAATTTAGCTACACTATAACATGAAGTCACACATTACCTTTTAGTTTTCAGTACATGCAAGTGTCCTATGCTCCAGGAAACAAATGTGTTTTCCTCATTCCTGCCTCCCTTTCGATCTATGTCCTTTCGCAGAAAGCTCTCAGAGGCTCTCTCTCCCCTCCTTGGCAACATGGTTCAACCTCAGACTCACAATAGCCGTCTGGATGTGGATACAACTCTGTCCTCTCTTCCGAATGCCATTTCCAAAGAGAACTCTTGATTTCTTCCAAATCTGGCCTTTTCCATGTCATTTTATATTTGGTACTGTTATTCACCCCATAACCCAGACATGAAAACCCGTTTATCTCCCACCTCTCATTGCATTCATGCATCCTTTCTATTCCTGTGGCCTGCCTCCTGGGGTGCAGGTCTTCACTACATCTTCTCTGGACCCCAACTGGTCTCCCCACCTTTGTCCTTTCCCATCCATATTGACTGCTGCCAGATTAAGCTCCCAAAAGCACAGCTTCCTACCCACATGCTCCCAATCCCCAAACCATCAACGACTTCCTGCCAAATAAATCCCCAAGGCCCCCTTCCCACCAGCTATTCTAATCCTTTTCCTCCCAGTCCGGCTTGCCTACTCGCATTGTAGTCATAAAGCATTGTTTGTTGTCCGGAAGACAAGATCCACCCTCCCCTAGCACCTTGCTGCTCCTGGAATGCCACTCCCCTGCCCACATGGCCAGATTACTCCCTATGCTCCAAGAGCATGGCCGAACGCTACTTCTTGCATGAAGCCATCTTAAATCCTTTAGCAGGAAGTAATCTCTCCCCTCCGAATTCTAGTACCACTTCATCCACTACCAGCTGGCATGTGAGTTCCTTGTGTGTATGTGTTCTTACTCCTACCGACGTGACCTCCTAAAGGAGCAGCTCTGTAGGAAAAAAATCAAACCAACGTGCTAAGTTAGTACTTCCTTAGGAGGAAGCATTGTGCCAAGAGTTATGGAAGATCCAAGAGCATCAGTTGACAACTAAATTGGAAAATTATGCTCAAACAATGCAAAAATAAAGCAATAATATCAGTAATTCTTTTTAACCATCATATACAGATGTTCACTGAATTCATGAAAATATAGAACATCTCAGAGAAAAGGAGTCTCCTGAACAGAATGAAGAATCTGAGGCAGCATACTGATAGATCATAGCCTCAACTCTGGAGCCATTTGGGGCTGAGTTCTAATCCAAGCCCTGGCATTTACTCACTTTGTGACCTTGAGCAAGTCATTTGGCCTCAAGTTCTTATAGAGACAAATTAAAATGGAGATATTAAAAGTACCTTCCCCTTCAGACTGTAGTGAGAATTATGCACGCACTATGCAAAAACACTTAGAGCCTGGCATATAACTAGTCCTATCCATGTTCGCTAGTCTTATTATGGTGCAAATGTTCTATATGGGGGGAAAAAACCACAAGAATCACCTATTTGGTAGTTAAGAGGCCTAGCAGGATTTTTACTAGAAAGGAAGACTTTACCATCTTAAAATCGTCAATCCACATTGGCTCGACATCCTGACTGACTGGTAGGGTCTCTGGCTGACTGACAGGTAGGGTGAAATTCACCAGGGGTGGATCTTGTACCACGGACGGAATGCTGTGCACACAGAGCGGGCACCTCGGCCATTGAATCGGACACAAAGCCTTCAGCCGTCGAAGGGCTCACCCACAAACAGCCCCGCTGTTGTCGTCCAGGTGGGGGCCAAATGAAACCGTCTGACTTATGCATTTTGGTCCGTGGCTCTGTGTAGAGACAACCACAGATACAATTAATTGCTGCACAAGAAATCCAGAACTAGGCACTGAATTTGGTCTGATAAGCAAGGTTTCGGGGTCAGATTTTTAAAGGACACTAATCCACAGCATCCAGCAGGACTATGCAAATAGGAGTCTGTTTCAAGGCCCATCACATCATACGGTGACTTATTAATTACTGGTGTGGGGAACAGTTGTGACTGTAGGGTATCAACATCTGTCATTTCCCCCCCCAAAATGTTAAAACACATTATACATAAATTGCCACAAATAAACAACCTGAGCCTGGACCACGGGCGCATATTCCCACACAGTGAAGTGAAACCTGCCAGGACATTTGATGTTTTATTACTTTTTACTAAAATTATTTATAGCTCAAAAGTGCTTGTTAGTCATATGTCAGAATTACCAGAGTGGTGGAATCACAAATTCACATTTCTCCTCATCTTAGTTTCTGACAAAATCTAGAAATTAACAGAATTATAGCACTAAGGCTGATGCCTTACGAGAACAAACAAAAATACCTATCCCTTTCTCCATGGTTGGAAGATCTGTTTTTACTTATGACCTGGAATCCTGCTACAGCTGCTTCAACGAGATCTCTTTATCCAAATGTCAGGGAAGGTGAGGTAGGGGAGACTGACGGCCAGAAAAAATACCCCCAAATCTCACGGGCCTAAAGTCACACATGGTTTAACCTCTTCTTCACGCTGCATTCCAGTTCCGCTTGGTGAGGGAGGTTCTGCTCTACGCAGTCATTCAGGCTTCTCCCGTCCTGTGGCTTCTCCCGTCCTGTGGCTTCTCCCGTCCTGTGGCTCCATCATAGCCCAGGGCTTCACAGTTCGCCCCCCCCCCTCTGCAGCTGGCCAGCAGACCAGAAAGAGAGCAAATGTGGAAAAGGCACTCCCACTCTTAGGCGCCTCTCATTCCCACACACATCCCATTGGTGACAATCGGTCACATGCCCCGCCCACCCCCACACGTGGAAAGTAGCCTAGTACAGTGGCTGTCAGCGGGAGGCGACTGTGACTCCCAGGAGACACTGGCAATGTCGGGGGACATCTTCACTTGTCACAACGAGGCAACCGGCATCTAGCGGGTAGGGTCCAGGCATGCTACCAAACACCCCACAGCGCACAGGTCAGTCTCCCCACAACAAAGAATCATCCAGTCTCAAATGTCACCAATGCTGAGATTCTGGTAAGCATCTAGCCACTCACCACCATCATATGACCTGTCAATGCTCAGGTCTACCGCCATTTGTCACAAAGATACACTCTAATCAATCCCAAGGAATCCATACTTGAAGTTTGTTCATTCATTCCCTCGTTCGTTCCTCCATCCACTCGTCCAAACTCCTGAACAAGACAAGGTCCCTGCACTCAGAGAATTCTCAAGTGGAGCAGGGCGGCAACCACATACAGAACCATCACACACAGAGGGAAGTGGGATCAAAAAAGAACAACTGGAAGGAACACTAATTCTTCCGGAGAGAGTTGGAGGAGGATCCATATGCAGATGGACTGGGAAGGAAGTCTTGAAGCACGGACTTACAGCTTTCCAACAGAACAAGGTGTTTTTGTGGGAAGGGGGACAAGGAAGACAGGAAGAAATGGCATCCCAGGAAGAGGGAACTACATGAACAAAGGAATGGCCATATGAAAGGATAGGACTTCTTCCCCTTTTGGAATGGGGCAAAACAGTAACTAGGGGAGGAGGGTCCACCCACAAACAGCCATTGTAAGAGGTACTTTTTTGTTCAAACAGTATTTTTTAGTAGTGTATTCATGAAAGTCATAAGCGCCCAGCTACACACACTGGCTTTCAGTCAAGTGGCCCTTCAAGAAACAATTTCCATCACCCAACTACATAGAAATGTGTTAGCACAGGGCAAAGCTCAGATAATAGTCGGAAATCTCACTGCAAATTTCCCAGCAGAACTCATCACTGACGCTTTCAAACCATACGGCCTCAAAGTCAGCGTCAAACTGATTCAGGGAGATGCGGACCAAATCATCCATCTTTGTTCCCAGAGACAGAAGAGTGCAGGAGTCAGATCACTTCCTGAGTTATATGACACCGAACCCATTTTTTTTAAAAGGAGTTACTGCTTTTTTCAATCCCGAATCCCAGCCTTGGATGTGGCTCCCAGGCTGGGGTTAAGAGCACAGACCGCACAGGCTCATTTCCCGGGGCTCTGGCATAAACTCGCCGTGTGACCTTGGGCAAGTCCCCTAACTTTTCAGGATCCACTGCCTCTCAGATAACATGCTTAAAGCAGTTAGCCCTGAGCCTGAAGCATATAATACACATTATCTGTTATCTCTGTACTAGAGTTATCTTCCCCATTCCCCCCAGAAATACACTGTGGAATCCAACACAGTTTGGGAAGGAAAACATCTGATAAGCTTCCATGTCATTTTGTAAAACATGCATTATTAATAACAACGTCAATTTTGCTTCGGGCAAGATGCTTTTAATTACGAAGTCAATACCACCATGTAAACAACAGTTGTTCTTAATGTTGAAGCTAAAATTGAGTCTAAAAAATACCACCCTCCTACACCATTGTTTACCCCATTATTCGCTTAACTCACTTTTCCTCCCTCAAACTGTTGCCCCTCACTCTCTTTTTCTCATTTTCGCTGTGATCCGCTCTGGGGAAACAAAGTGTATTTAGCTGTTAAGTACTATAGATTATATCGAACGACACCAGTCACCTAGCACTAAAAAGCCTCATAAAAGGAAGAAATTTGTTTCTTCACAAGTCGGAGTCTCAAAGGAGAAGTTAAACCCAGGGAAGTGGACTCCAGAACCCAGAGGAGCGTCAGCCCGTGCCGAGCGGCCTCCTCCGCCGCCCCACTTCTGGGGTGTCCTAGGTGATCACATGGGAAGCCCCAGTCACTTTTACTTACAGTGGCCACAGAGTCTAATGGAGCTGCCCTTTGCAGTAAGCCAAGGACAAGGAACAAAATGAACACCAAGGCGACCAGACGACTGAGGCTGACTCCCATTTACACTTCAAAATTGATTATCACTGCCCTCCTAATTTACAAGGAATTCTAAATGGTCTGGACAGCATCTTTTTTTCAATTTCCATTCCAGACTGGCCTTGATTCCAGAGAATGTTATTTTAAGGAGCACATTAAAGACAGGGTTTGGCACCTCCACGGACAGGTTCCACAAATAAGATGTAGTAAATCTGGGGTAAAACCTCACATATTCTTTTTAACTTCTTGGTGAAGACATTTTTTCTTGCAAATCAAAGAACTTCTTGTTGGGAAGAATGACTGCCCTAAGATCCAATTCTCAAACACCTCGTTTATTATTTTAACATAAACTCAAGGTGTGTGAACGACTCATTTTGGATAGCTCTGATTCTGCTGTTCGGGAAAAAATAAAATAAACGTGTGATTCTGTAAAAAAACACAAAAAACAAAAACCAAAAAAACCCCACTAACTCTTTCAACTAATATTTAGTATTTGTGTGTAGAAATAAGGGCAATTTATAAAGTGAATTCTGCTTGTCCCCCCCCCTTCCCTAGACAAACCATTTACCTTTTCCTCAGGTGAAGCAACAGGCCGTGAAGAAATCTGGCTTATCAGGAACCGAAATGAGTATGATTTCTCAGTGTGCATGGTGATTACCCAGGAATCTGAGTTGAAAGAGTGACGTAAATGTCTAGCAATTGCCCCCAAGTGCTATGCGCATGGGGTTTGCAGAACTAGCAAACTAATTACTGTTTCTGGCAATTTGCTGCAGGTCCTAACATCCCCAGATAAATAGTTACACTTCCCAAAAAGAAACAGAACACAAAGGGTTATCGTTGGAGGCATCAGCTAAAGACCAGAAAAATCTGTGGCTTATCCCAGGGCCTTATCAGTTGCCATCAACCCCATGTGTTAGTAATGGAGATTCAGAAAGAGGGAATGCAGGCCAATTGGAGCCCGGCTCCAGGTATCTCCACTCAGTAGTATGGAGCTAGGCCTGCTTCCCTTCCCAACCCCCACTTGGAATGAACAGACTCATCAGGAAATCGCGCCCTTAACTCGAGGAGGAAAACACTGGGCAGTGTGTACACAAGCACTCGATCACGCAACCGTTATGTTCACAACATGTGCACGTTCCAGAAGCATCCTAGCTGCAAACAAAAGACAAGGCAACGCATCAGCCGGTGTCACATGGTTCCACCAAGAAAGACAACAACAACAACAACAAAACGGTCAAGAAAAGCCTAAGCTGATACATAAATACACTCCAGATAGCAGCACAACAAGGAACCCAGAACAGATAGAGGGCCATGCATTTCCAAGGTAGCCACCCAAGGGCCCAGCCTGAAATCCTGCAACGATCAGCAACCCAGCCCTGAAATGGAACCCAGCTCTCAAAGTTTTCCTCAAGATTAAATTCCACCATTCCTTCAACAAGTATCTATTGAATGTCTACTGTGTACCAAACCCCGTACAAAATCCCTTCCAGGCACAGCAAATACTATGGCTTAAGGAGAATTTTTAAAAGATCCCGCCAACTTTACAGTCCTATTGTATAGTCTAGTGGCCTTTCTTGCCTGTGCTCAAGAGATCTCTTCTTTAATAAAAAGAACAACAATAATAAAGATCCTATTCCAAAAAGCATACTCATAAAGAAAAGGATTGACAAAGCCAGGCTTATCCAGCCCTGTTCTCTCCTGCCTCTTTTCTGAGGATGGCTGCCTATCCAACCATGTGAAATGTCCACAAAGGCTGCTTCAGGGGGCCAAAAAAACAATCCCAGAACAAGGGCAGGACCCCTGAGTAGGGTAACCAACTGATGCTAGGTTTCCTGGGACCGTTCTGGTTTTAAGACAGAAAGTCCCTCCACGCAGGTATCCTCTTAGTCCTCCTGGACATGCTGAGTCAGTGGGTCATCCTACCCCCCAAGAAACCAGACCCTGGAAACCAGATGCTTGCCTAGCCTGGGAGGAGGGAGGCCACAGGAAAAAGGAGGCTGGTGCTCTTGAAGGAAGGCCTGATTGCTTGCAGGCTGTCCCAGAGCCTCTCAGCTTCCTCCAGCTTCCTCCTGAGAAGGACTATCATCTTAAACTCCACACCATTCAAGCAAAGCTTTACAAAGACTCTCCAGTGACAAGACTCCGATGACATGACATACAAAGGAAATCCTCATAAAAACGCCAAAGGCCGTAGTTCTTTGGATGTGGTTATCTTCATGGCTAGTTAAAGAGCTTCTTCAGGGTAGAGCACAACTATTCATCCCGAGATTTCCAGATTTCAACACCACAACTGGTGGATGGTAGATGCTGAATAAAAGGGACATTAATAACAGCCACCACAATGCAGCATTTACAATGCACAGGGCAACACGTTAAGCGCCTTATGCAAAGATCTAACTTACTCTCAAATAACTCAGTGAGGTTGTCCTCCATCTTCCAGGTGAAGAAACCAAAGCTCAGTCAGACCTTATTTACTCAACGTCATTACGGCAGAGCCAACACTTGAACCCAAACCCATCTTGCTTCAAAAATTCCAGGTTTTTAATCACTCAACTGAATTAGGATCAGGTAAGACGGGTATGTACGGTAACAGATCAAGAATTGACAGAGAAGAGTATCAGATACATTTCTTTTATTCTGTCCCCTTTCAGCTTTGCCACTTCAAAAAAAAAAAAGGGCAGAAAACCAAATAATTACAAGTTAAGTTTGTACATTAAGCTAAGGCAAGGCAAGGGTGTTACTTAGAATTGTGCAGAATTGTGCCTAGTAAACAGCAGGCACAATTTAGTATATACAATTTAATATATACAATATACAATTTTATACCTAATACAGGGTTTGAGCCATTGGTTCTCAGTATTTCAAATGCTATTTTACCCATCACCAGAGGTGAATAGATGGATTCCTACCTTAGGTTTCTCAAGTGTTAAGATGATGGAGTAGGACCAGATGGACAAGTACTTCCCCTAGATAAAGATGGCTCTCTACCTGGATGGTTGAATTAGCTATCACTCCCTTACAATGACCATGATCCTTATGTCGCATGCAACAAAGGGGCAAATTCTCCAGACGAGGTACAGAGGTCTACCCACATTCTCTCCAACCACTTTTAACCTCATATTAACCTGCAAGGAAGCAATTTACAAACCCACCCCAGAGCCATACAACTGGAAAAGAATATCACACCAAATACTTTGTTTTTGAGACATTGAGCTCAGCTCCATTCATTAGCCCTCAAACTGAGAACATTATTTTGATGTTAACGTATCCGTGGCCATTTTCTCCAAGCAGCTAAACACATTTCCTCTTTCCTAATAACGCTATCCATAATGATCAAGCATTCCAAGGGTTAGGGTTTCTATCCTGGGAACGAGTATTCCAAAATCAAAAGAGGTAGAGCAAACCAGATGTCTGTTGTTGTTTTGGAAGAAGCAGACAAACAGAAGATGAAAAACAGACTACCAATAACAATTCATCTTGTTAGAATGTTCACTTCCCAACTACTGAAATGCGTACTGACGCCTGGCAACTCTAATTTGATTCAATACTTAATCATTATTAATGCAAGTAGGGGAAGCTCTTAAAAATAAGTTTCCCTCGGTGTGCCTGGGTGGTTCCATCAGTTGGGCATCCAGTTCTTGGTTTCAGCTCAGGTCATGGTCTTGGGGTCCTGGGATCGAGCCCTGTGTTGGGCTCTGCGCTCAGCAGGGAGTGTCCTTCTCCCTCTCCCTCTGCTCCTCCCCCACCCCACTCACGCTCGTGCTCTCTCTCTCAAATAAATAAATAAATAAAATCAGGGGGGAAAAAAGTTTCCTTCTTCTTAACTTCCTTTAAGTCTAAGGCCAAAAGCATCTATAATTCCTTTATCAGTAGGTCAAAATCATTTCTGTGCTGTCAAAGATTCATCAACGATTGAGTATTTATTGAGCCCTTATGTTGTACAAACACAGTGGGGAATACAAAATAGGTTCAAACCTCATCCAGTATTCATCTCTAAGGAGCCTGCAAGAGATATGAGATCTTGCTGGTTTCAGTCCCTACATCCACCAGCTCCAAGGCCCCCTTGGAGGAAACTAGATCCCTCACCCTCTCCCCCAGCTGAGCAGTGACTGGAAAAGTCCCATTCACATCCTGGGACATCTTTTCAGTATATCACCCTTTATCTGAACTAGCTTGAGTGGGTTTCTGTTCTTTGCAATTAAAAAGAAAGAAAAAGACGGGCGCCTGGGTGGCTCAGTCGATTAAGCATCTGCCCTCCGCTCAGGTCATGATCCCAGGGTCCTGGGATCGAGCCCCGAGTCCCATCGTGGCATCGGGCTCCCTGCTTAGTGGGGAGTCTGCTTCTCCTTCTGCCCCTCCCCTGCTCGTGCTCTCTCTCTCTGGATCTCTCTCACTCTCTCTCAAATAAAAAAGAAAGAAAGAAAGAAAGAAAGAAAGAAAGAAAGAAAGAAAGAAAGAAAGAAAGAGACCACTCAATCTTGGGTGATAATACAAGACCACCTATGATAAGTGCCCTTTGTAGAATGAATGAATGTTGAACAAAATGAGAGATGAAGGTAATTTTACCAGAGAACTCTGGAGGAGTGAAGGATTGCTATGGGCTAAAGTGACAAAGTTAAATTTTTTAGAAGAGTTATAAGAGTCAAGTCACACCCTGATTGACAGAATATAGGGAGAGGACATCGTAGGCCACAGAATATTCCAGAATTTTAAACAGGCTATGCAAAGCATTTCTGGGGACTTGTGGGTTCACCATCCAGTGTTTTAAAGTCAGGCAGAGCAAAAGTCAGGGATAGACATGAAGTCTGGGTCTAGGTGGGAAAAACCTTAAAGGGAAGACTAAAAAATATGAACTCCATCCCCAAAAGACAGAAGCCACTGAGAAGTATTAAGCAAGGGAATGCACACTTACAATGGCCTACTGTCCCAAGGGTATCAGCGTTTTGTCATACGGATTGGGGTGGGAAAGCCAGGAGGTAAGGGTACCCACTCTCACAGTCCAGAGAGAAATAAAGTCTTCAGGTGGGAGACGGTGGTGAGGACAGACACTAAGGGAGACGGGAACTGTCACTAAGGAGGGACCGTTCATCTGTTAATCAGCAGAATCCCAATATTCATAAGAACATTCCCTATTTCCACGGTATCTGTCAAAGCTTTTGCCAAAATCTCATCAATGACTGTAGAACCTCAGTGAGGAGTGTACTAAATGTGCTTTTCTGGATTTATAAATGGAAAGTGAGGCAGGAAAGCTACATTTCCTTGGGAGGTAGGTCGGAGGGACTAGAGAGAAAGCACGGGCACAGAACATGGCGCCCCAAGACCCCACTTCATCACGTCTTTGCCCCTCCCAGCCACATTCGATCAATACCTTCCCTGCATGAAGTCTGGTAGCCCAGGAAGCCTGCGTGATGTCAGAATAAGTTTTAGCAGGCAGGATGTTTGCAGCGAGCTTTACGTATGTGGGGATGAACAAATCCAGTGGCAAATAAGACATCCTGCCGTACTCACGCCCTCCGCTCCCAGTAGATCACGAGGAGCCCCCACGATTCTACAAAAAATGTACTCCGGGCCTCAGCAGCCATAAAGGGCCTAGGCTGGAAAACCACAGGCTTCAAGGGCCACCCAAAGGAGAAACAAGTCACACACGCAGCTGCTGGCCTCAGGTCTTCCCATGACAGCAAGCCAACCAGGAATACAAAATCCTTAAACATAAAACGAGTACTTAATCCAAATGGTGATCTCAATCACTTAGCTGGACTCCTGGAACACCGGGCAGCTCACAAAGTCAGGAGGGAAGGAGCAGGAAAACCCACACCTTCCTCCCCTCTGGCTTTCTGGACATTTCGACGGCGCCTGGGGCCAGGCACAGCATTCACTCCACAAGTATCCTCTACCTGGTCAGCTGACTAATTATGAAATTAATTAAGTGGTGGGCCCTCAGAGGCCAAACAAAACACAGAAACGTCTTTTGGAGCTTCCCAAATATATTTCGAGACTAGTCCCTCAGGGCATCATTTTCCCTCCTGCCCCGTCTGCGCCTCGCCCTCAGCCCAACCACACGCACCCCGATTCTTTCCTGGAGGTCGTGGACGGGCTATATTTGGCTCTCCCTGCCGGCTTCTCAGCCACTCATTTCCCACTTTCCCTCCCTTTGGGTGCAGTATTTTGTCACTCAGGGGAAGCAGAGGGCAGCCTCTGCATTCTTCGGCTAACACTGATGTCCCCTAGTCACTGTGACTCAGGGACCAGCTGTCATTTCACCGTATCACCTGTCTAGGGAGAGCTCTTTTTATAAAAATGACTTCAGCGAGTGAGGTGATTACTGAGCCAGAAGCAACACTATTTTGTTAAATTCCACACTTATGCCGAAGGTACTTCTCAGATCCTAAAAATTCTAATCCATGCACACGTTTACCACAACATGAACAAAGATATTTGAGGAACCAGCACTTCCGACAGCAAAATCTCTCTACAGGCCACCAACTACTTAATCCGCTGCCCCTTGCAATGCCTATTCCTCGGCACCCAACTATTTTTAGGGAAAATGCAACAAGGCAGGCTTTAAAACTTAACCACTCTCCTTGTCGACATGGTTGCTGATGGGGGCATGAATGTCCCAGAACTCTCTGGGTGTTCTGCTGGTCCCGTGACCAGAAAACGTCGCTTGTCCAAAGTGCTTTTTCTAAACATCGGAGTAACGAGGGGGTGGCCCAAGGCCACCCTACACACATTCGGGCCCCCTCGATGTCTTCTCTGGGGCCCTGCAATCTTTGCTGTAGGAGGCCACCCCCCTTTGCAACTCCTTTCTTACCCCAGGCTGTCCAAACAAACTCAGGAAGTCTTAGATAAGAGGCAGATGGTGAGGGAGAGAAAGTCTGTAAGTAACAGCTCTGTTACATAATGCTAAGCACAGAACCTCCTAGAACTAGCCCTAGAACCATCTCCCGGCCTATCACATCAGAATAAACAACTACTCAAAACAGGCAACAAGAGAGAACATTATAATTTTTTTTATTTGATGGTCAGTGTACCATCGTATTAGCAAATATAATACCAACACATCAGTAAATACCATGTGCGGGTAGGACCGGATTCTTCAAAATAGTTATCATTCATTCTTTCAAGTGATACTTGTGTAATACCCAATGTCTACAAAGCATGAGCCAGCCTCACAGGAAGACACTTTGTAACCTCATCTGGGCCACATTACCTGTGGAAGTCATTAGTGATCACTCACCTCTATCCATTTCCCCCTTTTGCAGGACAAGAGATACTGAACTGTGGTTTCAATGGGGTCCGAGCACTAGTTCTGGCCAAAGCAATATAAGTCACTTCTGGGCCCAATCATGTCATTAATACAGCAAGATCCTCTAGTTTCCATTCCAATGCTGCACACTCAAGATCACACCTCCATCAGTTTGGGTCTTCGGGTGACTGCGACAAGCAGGGCCTACCTGCTGACCACGCCGGGCACACAGCACGGGAAAGAAAGAAACTGTGTTTAGCCACTGAGATTTGGAGGTGATTTCTTACTGCAGCATAACCTAACCTAAATTGCCAATAACATCGCTGCTTTAAAAAAGAGAGAAACCTGCAAAAGTTCCTGTCCCCCATCTGTTTTCTAAATCAGATAATACCCAAAAAGCAGAGTTTGTTTCAAAATTCAAGTAATTCTTTCCAATGTAGACGGTGCAGACAGGATAGACAGGTTCAAGCAACTCTGAGGGGGATAAGGAATGAAACAGAATGACCTTTCAACAACAGTGAAATCTAAACATTCGTGTGGAATTCAGCTGCAGAGTTTAAAGCCTATGAAGAAAAGGTCACCTTCTGACAACAGGTCCAGTCACTTAGGAAGTAGTGATCTCCCCAATGAAAGAGGCATTCAATGACCATATGCTCCTCCCTCAGAAGTCCAATACCACCCTTTGTTCCTCTCTCTCTGGCTTCCATTGAACTTAATTAGAATCAGGTCTTCCATAAGCTCCCCGAAGGTGGCTCATCTTTATGTCTCCAGACAGCCCCCCCACCACCCCTTGGCATTTTTCACAGAACCTATTATTTATCAGGTGCTTGATAAACATCTGCTGAATGACTTAAAGGAACATTGTAGAAAGGACTTGGGCACTGGAGGCAAAGGTTGGTCTAATAACCCTCTAGGGCCCCCCCGACCCACAGCTAAACACACTACTGCAGACCTCTGGGGGTGGGGAGCCTCCACCTAAAAAAAAAACAAAATAAGCATCAATACAACACTTTATTATGATTTATTCCTGCACACCATTTAAAACCACAGTGAAACCGAACACTGCACCATGGCTATCTTTGTTCTTGGACGTGCATTTACATGTGCAGGCAGCCGTTTTCCCATGTGGAATTTTGTGTGTGAGGTATTTATTTTTTCTATTTAAAAAAAAAAACCACACCCTTTGTTTCTATTGCATTATTACACTCCTTATTATCCCATCACGTGGCTTTTCCTCTTGCAGGAACACAGCACACACCCTGCGTTATTGCTGACATAAAAATTACTTGTCAGAATCCCTCTGTCCTAGCACCATCACGAATCTGATCTTCCCGAAGTGGTGGCCTTTGTTCGAGCAGGGACCCGATACCTCCTTTACTTCTCCTGGTGATTCCTGGATGCTCCGAGGAGAAGGATACATGCCAGTGTCACTTAGGTTTTCTTAAAGTCACCTTTCAGAACTACCCTAGAGGTGAATGACAAATCCTTCAAGTTTTTAAATTTTAATTTTTCAAGGGATGGCGGGGGGGGGGGGGGGGGGGCGGGGAATGGTGGTGGGAGAATCTGCCACAGACCCCGCGCTGCAGGAGCACCAGGAGCCTCGGGCCCTCAGCAATGCCTTCTTCCTACAAGATGAACCTTGAGTCCACCTCCATAACCATTCTTATTTTCTGCTCCTCGTGCCGGATGCCAGGACTCTGCCCTCTAGGAGACAATGCCAATGCCAAGGTGATCTGACACGTCTGAAGGTGACATTTTCATTGAGCCCCGTCCAGAGAACCCCAGATTTCGTTAGGTTGACATCAAAACAGAACTATCCTTGGAAAGAAAGGAACAGGCCAGAGTTTTTGGAAAAGAACCAACAACCTAAAGATAAAATGCAGCCTGAGAGCCTAATGGTTCATAGCTATATAAATGGAAACTTAACCAAAGCGCCGTTTCTCTGTTCTCTTTCTGCTCCCCCAACTGCCCTCTGTTCCACCTCCCAGGAACTTAGTGCTGGCATGTCCCTCCTGATATTGCAAACACTATTACAATGAAGGCTTGCAGGAGAGACATTATTTCGTAAGGTTACTACATTTGACCAATGCCCTAATTGAGCACTGGTCAAATTTACAATCGGCCTTACAATGATACCTTTTCAACAAGCGATATCCATGAACAGACTGAAGCCAAAATATATTACTACAGATAAGAAAGCAGGCATCTATCCAAACCCCACGTTCAGATACAATTGCCTATGTACTGAATACATCAAAATTCCCATCAATGGAAACCCGGTGGAATTGATTCAACCCCAAAGGCGCCCTGCCCTCAACGACTTCTTCAAAGGAAGGTTTCAAGTCATTTGCAATTTCTTTCTCAGAACCAGGAGTTATCAGCAGCCCCCCGCGGCTCTTCCACACAGACAGGAAAGGAATGGTGTGATGCAGAAACCACCCAAACAGCCCCGTGCAAACACTGTTGGCCCAAATGACCCAGGCGGCTACCCAGACTGCTGGGGGTTACCTGAATCTGTCACCGAGTCCCTTTCACCCCCTTCTGCGTGATGACATCAAGTGGAAATGGTACGCGTTTGGGAGGCAAGAGGCTGACAAGCAGGAAGCACAATTGAGCCTGAGCTTTGTTCAGCCTGCAGTGAAATACACGCAGGAAGGGTTAGACTCGCGTAGCAGAGAAAGAAATCCAAGCACCCTCCCCGGCCGGCGGCGGTGAAGTGGGTGCGCGGGGAGGTGGAGGGAGGCGGCGGAGGTGTGGAGAGCCGGCCGGCCGCGGAGGGGGCGTAACGCTGCCTAATTGTCTCTATAGGATAAATAACCCCCTCCCCCCACTCCGCTGCAGTCTCCCCCGCCTCCAAGTTCTCCTCGGGTGGTAGAGCTTCCACCAGCAACTGTATGTAACCCCTCAGAAAGAGAGAAACACCAGAAGGCGTAGAATAATATTTCGGGGCAAAGACACACTAGCAAAATATACTAGTAAACCGGGTTATGAGGGAATGCGGGGCGCCGGGTCACCCTCCCAGACACACACACCAGCGCTGCATTCGCGAGCATCCTCTCCCTCGCCCCTGTCCGCCACCCTCATCAAGTCCCTGTCACTGTTTTGCCGATTTCTCTACTCTTTCCAAAACCGTGCAGCGCTCCCCCCGCCCCACCCCCACCCTAGGCGGGATCGGGGACCGCCGCCTCGCGTGCAGCGTCCCACGCGTCCAGCCGGCTTTGTCCTGCCGCTGCCCTTCCAGAAGCAAGCGCCCCAGGCACGTGGGTCCGCACAAAAGACCCCCAACATCTGGCGCGCCACGGCTCCCTCTCCTCCCGAGAGGGGTCCCGGGGCCGCGGAGTGGCGCGCGAGGGCAACTTCTGGGGGTGGGGACCTTGCCCGACAAGGGGCTTGCTAGGGGACCGTCCCGGGTGCGTGCGGGGTTGGGGCGCAGCTGGGGCGCGCGCGCACGTGCACCCTCCGGGGTGCGCGCGGCGCGGGCGCGGGCGCGAGACGCGCTCCCTCGGACTGGAGCTCCAGGGGGCATCCGAGGACTCGGCGGAGCCGCCGACAGCGCCGCTCCCCCGCCCCAGCCGCCAGCCCAACTCCGCCGGCGCTCCGGAGAAACGCAACTCCAGGGAGCCCCCTTCCCCAGCGCCCCGGGACCGCCCCGCTGTGCCCCGCACTCCCCTCCCCGGGACCCCTGCGGCCCGCCACCCCCATCCGCTGCCCAGAAGGAGCCCCCCAACACACCAGGCGGCGGCTCCCCTTCGCTGCTTCCCTGGCTCCGGGCTCGGCCGCCGTGGGGGCGAAGGCATCCCACCCTTCGCGCCCCTCTCGCCGCCCCCGACCCGGGAGGGGCAGAGCAGAGAAACAAACCGAAAGTCACCGACCTCTCTCTGCAGCGGGCTCGGGCGCTCCCTACAGAGGCGGCGGCGGCGGCGGCGGCAGCAGCATCGCGGGGTGGTCCCGGCGCGCCCGCCACCCGCTCGGCCAGACGCGCGCGGCGGGCTGCGGGCCGGGCGCGGGGAGCGCGGCGTCTGCGCCTCCCGCCCCGGCTCCCGGCTCGGTCCTTCGGGAGGCGCCCCACCTGCCCGCCGCCCTCGGCGCTCCCGGTCGGACACCGCCGCTAGGCGCTCGGCTCCAAGCGGGAGCTTTTTGTGTCACCGCCCAGACTAAGGCACCGAAGCGGGGTGGGGGCGGGAGGCCGGGCTCCGCTGCCCGCGGCACCGCCCCTCCCCGGCGGCTCCACCTCCTCCAACCCCCCCCCCCCCCTTAACGGCGGCTCGTCCTGGACGTCCGTCTGTCGGTCCGGAATCGCACACCCAGCCCCCGAGTGAGGAGCTGCCCACCCTGGCCCGCGCGCTCCCTAGGCCGTGCCCCAAGTGCCCAACCTGGGCCGGGACCTCGACATTGTCTCTGCACCGCGCGCTGGTGGCGGGGGGGGGCTGGGGGGGGGGGGGGGGGGGGGGGGGGGGACCTGAGCGGCGATCAGGTGTGAGACCGGGCCGCGTTCAGCCGGCAGGAGGGCAGGGCTGGGGTGGGGGCCGAGGCTGGTGGGGACCAGCGTGCGGCTCGCGACCGGGGGACCGAGCCAGGGAGTTGATATCGTCGCGTTTCCAGAAATTGCCCTGGCATCCGCGTCGCCGCAGATACTTTTTGGCTGCCCCTGAAAGTTCACGTAATCCAAGCAGGGAGCGGTCCTGCTTTTGTGAAGGGGAGGACGCTTCCAAAGAAGCCCGAATGGATACCCCCCACCTGGCTCCATGGGAGGGGGTGCGGGCGGGGAGGGTAGAGAAGAGAGAGGTGCAAATCCTGAAGATTCTGTAGCAGGTGCGCACCACCGCGGCCCACCTTATTCTCCACCTTGAAACCTAACTTCTACCTTAGGGAACATGCTTAGAATGACTAGTTACTCCAAGAAAATGTAAAGACATGGTCTCTTGCCTCTTGTGTTGACTGCAAAACTGGGGAATGGAGGAGAGGGGGTGGCTGGTAGAGGATGGTATCCATGCTCCTTGGTGCCTTTTTAAAGGATTTCTATGCAGAATGAAGATCCAAAACTCTATTCTATGACTCTGGTAAGGATAAGCCTACCCACTTGCCCGGAACTCCAGTCAAACAACAGAGAGCATGCAGCCTCCTGGCTGCTGGAATGGAGCTGTTTTATGTTCTGCTGTCTTGTCCACAAAGAAAGAACTCCCATTCTAACCTCTCCCAATAACTCATTGAAGTGCTTCTGCCAAGAAAATGAAAAGGAAACCCTGCAAACCATCGAGGGGGCTCTGAATGACCTACTAAAATTCAAAATGTACTCAAGTAAAACCTGTTCATAGTGTTTCCAAATGTGTTGTCACTAAGCACATACAGAAATCGGTCACCAAGAGACAGCTTTATAGCTTTATAGCTTGATCGCTGTCAGTCCTCTCTTAGGCTCCTAATTAAAGCGTTCACTTGGCTTACCCGTGTCCTTTTGTTCCCCGAAGTTATAGCCTCACGGTGCACCTGGCAGCAGTGAAAGCTAGATGTGTGTTTCAAAAGCCTCAGGTATACTTGAAGTAGAAGACTTCAGGAGTCTTTATTTTTGGCCTCAAATTTAGGGCAGAAAAAAAAAATTTTTTTTTTCAATGAGAAGCTAATGAGAGTATCGAAAACTTCTGATGTTGACCAGGAGCTTGGAATAGGATGGTGAGTTATCACATCCCAAAATTTTACTAGGAACGTTTAGCCTATAAATATTATGATTATTCAAGAAGTGACTTTAAAGACTACTTTTAAGAAGCTAATTTCAGGGACCGGTAATTATTCCAAAATATTGAACCTCTTTTGTCAGCTGCTTTCAAAATAATTCTTTGGGAGGATTCAAGCATTCAGCATGGTGTGGGGTGACTTCCATCCTTACTCATTCATTCCCGCTGGCTGGTATTTTAATTCACGCCACATCATGGGTGTTCTGCCTTCTGTCCAGTCTTGTAAAGCTGTCATGTAGAGAAGGTTAATTAACTGGGGCAGACTGGGATAGACCAGTTCTAAGACTACTCGGGGGCCGCGCCGGGGCGGCAGCAGCCGTTCGAGTCAGGAGGAATAGGCAATGACATGTCTGAACAGATCCTTCGGTGAGGCAGCCCCGGGAGCAAGGCAGCTGCGACCAGGCCGGGGCCTGAGCTGCAAGCTGGTGGGCAGCGTGGCCAAAGCTTCTGGCCTCACCCTCCAGACTGAGAACGCTGCCCGCGGTGGGAATGAGACAAGGGGCCAGGCAGCGTCCGGGGTCTTGAAGAGAGAGGCTTATCAGGAGGGGCTCTGGCCCTGGGGAACAAGATAAAGATCAGATATTCATGAATTCATCCGACAAGTATTCCTTGAGTGTGGACTGTGTACCGGGGAACCTGGCCCTCGGATCAGAGCAGAGAAGAAAACAGACCCAAACTCCTGCCCTCACAGAACACACATTCTAATAGAGAAAGCAGAGAATATACAACATAATAGGTAAAATGAATTGTGTGTTGGGGGGTGAAAAGGGAAACGGGAGCAAAGCAAGCAGGAAAGAGGGTGATGAAGTCTGTGTGTGAGAAGAGGGCTAAAATTTCAGTTTGGTGGCCGGAGGGGTCCCCCACTGAGAAGGCGCCCTCTGAGGAGCCCGCTGCAGGAAGTGAGGGGGCAAGGCAGGCAGTAAACAGGGAGAGTCGCCCTTATCAGACGGGGTACAAGAGATGGGTCTGTACTTCCCACGGGCAAAGGTTGAGATACTAGGACTGGGTCACAAGGTCAGTCAGACCAGTAACACTGACTGATGTTTAGTCACCTGAGGTGGAACGAAAGCCATTTAAATCCCGACAGGGATGAGCTCTTACTCATCTCTGTACCCACAGCATTGAGCACAGTACCCAACAAATGTTTCTTGGCCTGAGCCCTTAAATCTCTGAGAACCTGCGATGGAGCTGAGAGAAATGTGACCCCAGAAGGCCAGGGACAGCCCTTCTATTGGGGATGACACTTCCACAAAAGAATGTGACGATCTTGGGGCAGCTGGGTGACGCAGTTGGTTAAGTGTCTGACTCTTGGTTTTGGCTCCGGTTGTGATCTCAGGGTCCTGGGATCGAGCCCTGTGTAGGGGGCTCTGGGCTCAACACGGAATCTGCTTCAGATTCTCTCTCCTTCTCCATCTGCCCCTCCCCACGCTGGTGCTCTCTCTCTCTCTCTCTCTCATTCTCTCAAATAAAAAAAAATAAATCTTAAAAAAAAAAAAGAATGTGATGATCTGTTTCATGGCTTTTTGTGACTGTCTTACCGATCTTTGAAGGCAGGGATTATCTTTTACCTTCTACCCTGAGCACCTAACACATGAAGAGGGAGGGAGAGAAGGAGAAAAACAAGAGAAGAAGGGAAAGAAAGAGGGAATTGGGATGGGAAACAAACAAATCCTACTCAATGCTTGTAACCTCTAAAGATCCTAATCCAGCCCAATAATGAGGGTGAGTTTTCTGTTTAACATGTATGAGTTTTATATATTAAAACTGCATCTTGAAATCGAATTACGGAAATAGTTGCACACTTAAAAACAAGGGGATTTTATGGTTTGTAAATCGTACCTCAGTAAAGTTGTTTGAAAACATTGAAGTAGCACCCCATGGTGAGCCAGCTTTCACACGCTGTCAATGATAAGCCAAGGAGGCATATTCAACCAAACACATTATCATCCTTCCTAAACTAATAACAGTTTAAACCAAATTGATTTGTGTGAAATAGCAGAAAATATATTTATTGGTCTCTGCCCCCAGTTCCTGGCCCAGAGCTCCTGAAACCCTTGTAATTTTCTAAGTGATAAGAGCACTAGGAGCATCTTTTGTTCTAATATTTGGCCTTTGACCCCAGTTCCTGACACGGAGTTCCTACACCCCTGGGAATTTCCTGGGGGATAGGAATGTCTTTTGTCCTAATGAGGTGACTCTTGGTGGGCTCCTAGGTGAATGCTGGTCACCACAAACACCAAGCCATGATGAGAAGCTTAGAATTTTCAGCCCCACCTCCCCCTCTTCAGAGAGGGGAAAGCAGCTGGAAATGGATTTAATAAATGATCCTATGTGATGAAGCCTCCATAAAAATCCCCAAAGTACAGAGTTTGGAAAGCTTTTGGGTAGCTGAATATGTGGAGGTCTGGTGGGAAGAGGTGCACCAAGGGAGGGTGTGGAAACTCCCAACTCCTTCCCATCTTCCTTGCCCTCCACATCTCTTCTATCTGGACGGTCATCGGTATCCTTTATCATATCTTTTATAATAAACTGATAAACAGTAAGTAAACTTCTCCTGAGTTCTGTGAGCCACTCTACCAAATTCACAAAACCAAGGCAGGAGGTGATGGGAACCTCTGCTTTCTGGCCCATCGGTGGTCAGATGCACAGGTGATCACCTGGACTTGCAACTGGCATGGGGGGACAGGGGCAGCAGTCTTGTAGGACTGAACCCTTAACCTGTGGGATCTGTCATCTAGGTAGCGTCAGAATTGAGTTAAATTGTAAGACACCCAGCTGGTGTCACAGAGAATTGCTTGTTTTGGGGGGCGGAGGGGGGGAAACCACACCTTTGGTGACCAGAAGTGTCAGAAGTGGAGTGTTCTATGAACATAAAGGAGAAACACCCAGGAGGAAAAGGGAGTTTTTCTTATTCACTTTGCAAACTTACTTTTCCCTTATGTGATATTTGCCTCCTTAAGGCATATATAATCTTTTTAAAAGTCAAAAGAAGACTCTTAAAGTCTACATAGCCTAGATAGTTTACTAATAATGACTGCTAAAGAGAGTGCACATTTCAAAACTGGTTTTTATTTTGGGGCCCTACTTAAGCCAATTCCGACAGATTAATTATTCTTTTTTTTTTTTTTTTTAAGATTTTATTTATTTATTTGACAGAGAGAGACACAGCAAGAGAAGGAACACAAGTAGGGGGAGTGGGAGAAGGAGAAGCAGGCTTCCCGCGGAGCGGGGAGCCCAATGCGGGGCTCGATCCCAGGACCCTGGGATCATGACCTGAGCCGAAGGCAGACACTTAACGACTGAGCCACCCAGACGCCCCCAGACTAATAAACACCTTCTGATAAGGTGTTGTAAGTGAGAAAGGTACTGTATTTGACACACTGTCTAATGTCTTACCTACTTAGAATCAGGTGCTATCTATCTAAGGACAATGAAGCCTCATCTGGAACAAAATACTGAAGTATTCTGGAAACCCCAAAGGATTTTCATCGGAACTATATCTAAATTGCTTTTCTAAAAGTGGTGATGGATTGAACAAAGCCATCTCACTTTTTTTTTTTTTTAACCTCATCTTTGATATGTACTGCTGACACTGTGAATCAGCTGTCTAGAACTATGTGAGCATAGTCAGGGGTAATAGTCAACATGTTTAACCAGCTGTAGGCCTAGGCATCCACCTATAGTGGATAATGACCATACACAATATGGCCATTTGGTGCATCTGGGCTGAATGTCAGCCTTAGACTATGACGCCAAAGTCCTTTGGACACCCCCCTCAACAGCAGTCAACAGCAGGTATCTGCTGTGTTCTCGTCACATTTGGACAGTTTGGGGTTGAGCAAGATCCTCCTATCCACCAGTCAGTTGCTAGTGTCTGCTCTAAGTATGGTAGCAGGAAATCATTATAAACTGAACTCAATTCCTTGCCGTGTATGATCGACGTGAGACACTGTTCTCACTGCCTAAAGGGCTGGAGTGACTCCATTTGATCAGCCAGGGAAGGTTTGGAATAATGCAGCTCCTGTGTTATTCACTGTCCCTCCCCTTATCAACAGTCCTATTATCATTCCCTCCAGGTGTGCCTTCATCCATGCCCATCAATCACTGTTCTCCCTATGTTTCCTTTCCATCAGCTGTCAGGTTCCTGGAACCCACTTGGCTCCCCTCCTTTTGGCCACTAAACCCGCTGATCCAGCTGCCAGATGGTACAGCAGTGCAGCTCTGAGACAGGAGAAAAGGAAAAAAAAGAACAAGGACGTTCCATCTCCATTGTTCAGACCCAAGTCTGAATCTAATGCTTTGCTCTACTGGTCCAAGAAGCTGGCTCCATCTTGTGGACTCCATTCCTAGCCTGCATCTTACTCAAGTTGACCTGGCACCCCTTTACCTGATCCAGGTCCAGACCTGGCTTCACCCACCCCTTCTCCCCGCTGTTTTTGCTCTGAGCCACAGTCATTCTGAGCAGCAATCTTTCCCACACAAGGGAAGCAAGCATCTGTTTCTGGCCCTTCTGGATCCCAAGGGTCAAATCAGGGCACCCTCTAGTGGTCAGGAGGAGAGATGGCAACCCCTGGCTGCGTCTCCGAGAGGTCCGACCCTTTGTGGAGGTCAGGATAGGGCAAAGCAGAACAGGATGTTCTCCATATACTTTCTACCTCTTTTTGCTTTAACGTCTTTCCTCTGCTATTACTTCTCTCCCTCCCGGTGGGTGGAGCGTGTTGGGAAGGGGGATGTAGTAAAGCACGCCCCACTGCATTCTCAACCTTTCTGCTTGAGTGCTTCCTATCTCCCCGTTCACATATCTGTTTTAACACAAATTATTCTGCTACAGGGCAAGAGAACTTCGAGATATAGTCAAGTCCGAAGTCAGTAAAGAGCAACTTCTTTTTTTGCTGTGAACGGTTCTTGGGCCTGTGTACCAAATAGTCTTGCTGACCATTACCAGAGTATTTCCATTCATACTCACAAGAACCTGAGAAGTGGTATGATCACCCCCACTTCACAGACAGGGAAACTGATGCCTACACCATTTACACACCTTGCCCAAGAAGACAGGACCAGTAAATGGTGAGCACAAACTTGACGGAGGTCTGCCAAACCCAAGGTCCTTCCCCTGAACATCTGCCATAGACTATACTCTCCAGGTAATTCCAGGTAATTCCACTTGATTGGGCTTAAATGCATCTCAGCCTCTTCCAAGCTGCTCCTGTTGTAGCTCAAGGTCAGCAAGTGGCTTCCAAGGCTGACACTGTGGCTCACAGTACTGCAGGGCCCCAAGTGTCCCCCAGATTTCAACAGGATTTGCTCTTCCCTAGCCTCACCATCACACTTCCTTTGTACCTTACGCAACCACGTGGCCTACACTTATAATGGCCAATCTCTAAAGATTTGGTGCTTTCAAAGTTTCCAAGGGTATATACATCTCTGTCTCTCACCATGGCCTCGTGTCCCTTCAAAGCACACTCAGATTTCTCCAACCAGATTCATTTTTACCTTCTGTGAACTCTTATGACCCATCAGTCGTTCTTTTATTTAGCACTTCCTGTGTTCTGCCTTACATCTGCCTTACAGCTGCTCACATATTTATCCCATCAACAGGTCCTTAAAGACTAGAATTCTGGTTTATTTACTTCATCCACCCAGGCACACATGCCCCAGCATCATACAGACTAGCGTGCTCCTGCCCTGCTCACACTCAGTGCTTAATAAGTGTTCATTTTAATGACCAGTCAGGAGTTTCCATTTTCCCTTCCAGAGTCATGCTTCCTACATCCCCTCTCAGGGGATTTTCTTTAAGTTGTTTCTCCACAAATCTGTAAGAACCTAGCTACTCCAGCTCAGCCGAAGTGGGATTTAGGGTTATTTCCAAATCCCAAGGGGTGGGGGGTGGTGGGTGGGTAGAGATGGGATAAAGAATTATGACGTGAAAATTCTCTCTGGGCTCTACAGGAAAATGGACTTTCCAGTAGCTATTCTTACCCTATGTTATGGGTTGAAATGTGTCCTTTCAGCACTTGTTTGTTGAAGTCTTAACCTCCGGTACCTCAGAACGTGACCGTATTTGGACGAGAGTCTTTGTAGAGGTAATCAAGTTAAAATATTACGTATTAAAATGGGCCCTAATCCAAGATGACCAGTGTCCTTGTAAGAAGGGGAAATTTGGACAAAGACACGTACAGAAGAAAGAAGATGTGAAGACAGGCAGGAGATGGCCATCTACAAGCCAAGGAGAGAGGCCTGGAACAGGTCCCGTCTTCACAGCCCTCAGAAGGAACCAACCCTGCCAAGACCTCAATCTCAGCCTTCTGGCCTCCAGAACTGTGAACCAAATCTCTGATGTGGAAGCCACCCAGTTTGCAGTACTTTGTTATGGCAGCGCTAGCAAACGAATACACCTTAGGACTCCTGCTCACATAGAATTGGATACCACAACCCATGGTGGAATATCCAGGGGCCATTTATTTCCCGAGTACTTACCTACAGTGGCAAAGCTAAAAAAGATAACCAAGCAAATCCTCATTTACATGTTTGGGAGAAGAAGAAGAGCAATGATGGCTACCATTTGTGAAGCACTTATTGTGTGAGTAATGAAATAATGTTTAATACAATAATGTGTCTAATCACTGTTAGGTGCTTTGCAAACATCATCTTACTTAATCCTCCCATCCACCCAATTGAGGTGGGTATTGTTACTCTCCTCCTTCCTTTCGAGCGTTCTCTGGGAAAACTCCCCTTGTTACAAGATGGTTGCCCCCATTCTGACATCATATGGAGATCAGGTAACATCCAGCAACAAAAAAGGGAACTACTTCTTCCCAGAGTGACGAACTCTTTTCTAGAAGCCTTCCAGCCAACTTCCTCTTGTGACTCATAATCCAGAACTGTGTCACATACTCATCCCTAAACCAATCCTGGTAAGAGAAATGGTACCACCACGAGTGACCACATGACAAGCTGGGATTGTTGAAATCATGTGGGATAGGGTAGATGCTACAGCAAAAGAAGGGATATGCTACATGGAAGAAGAGCAAAATAGACTAACAGGTTATAGCCACGCACTGAATCTTATGAGAAGTATGATCCTGGGCAACTTACATAAATAATCCCCTTAAAATCCAAATCAAAACCTCAATGAGATACCACCTCACACCAGTCAGAATGGCTAAAATTAACAAGTCAGGAAATGACAGATGTTGGCGGGGATGCGGAGAAAGGGGAACCCTCCTACACTGTTGGTGGGAATGCAAGCTGGTGCAGCCACTCTGGAAAACAGTATGGAGGTTCCTCAAAAAGTTGAAAATAGAGCTACCATATGATCCAGCAATTGCACTACTGGGTATTTACCCCAAAGATACAAAAGTAGGGACCCGAAAGGCTATGTGCACCCCGATGTTTATAGCAGCAATGTCCACAATAGCCAAACTGTGGAAAGAGCCACGATGTCCATCAACAGATGAATGGATAAAGAAGATGTGGTATATATATACAATGGAATATTATGCAGCCATCAAAAGGAATAAGATCTTGCCATTTGCAACGACGTGGATGGAACTGGAGGGTATTATGCTGAGTGAAATAAGTCAAACAGAGAAAGACATGTATCATATGACCTCACTGATATGAGGAATTCTTAATCTCAGGAAACAAACTGAGGGTTGCTGGAGTGGGGGGTGGGGTGGGAGGGATGGGGTGACTGGGTGATGGACACTGGGGAGGGTATGTGTTCTGGTAAGCGCTGTGAATTGTGCAGGACTGTTGAATCTCAGATCTGTACCTCTGAAACAAATAATGCAATATATGTTAAGAAAGAAAAAAAAAGAAGAAGAAGAATGTAGCAGGAGGGGAAGAATGAAGGGGGGGAAATCGGAGGGGGAGAAGAACCATGAGAGACGATGGACTCTGAAAAACAAACTGAGGGTTCTAGAGGGGAGGGGGTTGGGAGGATGGGTTACCCTGGTGATGGGTATTGAGGAGGGCACGTTCTGCATGGAGCACTGGGTGTTATGCACAAACAATGAATCATGGAACACTATATCTAAAACTAATGATGTAATGTATGGGGATTAACATAACAATAAAAAATTAAAAAAAATAAAAAAATAAAAAAAATAAATAATCCCCTTATTGTATAAGACACTCCCATTGTTTTCTACTACCTATAGCCAAAATCATCCCAATATGCCACTTCCACACGTATGCTTGGATTTTCCACTGTGAGAACAGTATTTACATCATTTTATGAGAAACTAATAACGCCAAGTTGACTGTCATGCAGAGTTTCAAAGTCCTAACAGACAGAAACAGCATTTTTTTCTCATTGTGATAACATATACATAACATAAAATTTATCACTATAGCCATTTTTAAGTATATGGTTCGGTGGCACTAAGTACATTCACACTGTTGTGTGACCATCACCACCGGCCATTTCCAGAACTTTTCATCATCCCAGACTGAAACTCTGTATCCATTAAACAATAACTCCCCATTCCCCCTCCTCCTAGTCCCTGACAACCACCATTCCACTTTCTGTCTCTATGAAATTGACTTCTCTGGTACCTCATACAAGTGGAATCATACATTTGTCCTTTTGTGTCTTATTTCACTTAGTCTAATGTCTTTAAGGTTCATCCATGCTGTTGCATGTATCAGAATTTCCTTCCTTTTCAAGGCTGAATAATAGTCCATTGTATGGATATACCTACCATTAATTTATCCATTCATCAAATAAACATTTGGGTTGTTTTCACTTTTTTCCTATTGTGAATAATGCTGCTATAAATGTGGGTGTTCAAGTATCTGTACAAGACCCTGCTTTCAATTCTTTTAATATATGCCTAGAAGTGGAATTGCTGGATCACCTGTTAATTCTTTTAATTTTTTGAGAAATATCCATACTGTTTTTCACAGCAACTACATAATGACATCATTTTGCACTCCCATCAACAGTGCACAAGGGTTCCAATTTCTCCATATCCTTGCCAACACTATTTCTAGGGTTTTTCTGTACAATAGCCGTTCGAGTGGGTGTGAAATAATATCTCATTGTAATTTTGATTTATATTTCTCTAAGGATTAGTGATGTTGAACATCTTCTCATGTGCTTATTGGCCATTTGTATACCTTCTTTATTGGAGAAGTGTCTGCTCAAGTCCTTTGCCCATTTTTGAATCAGGTTGTTTGTTTTTTGTTTCTGTTGAATTTCAGGCATTCTTTATTCTTCAGAGATTACATTTAACTAAAACTAATCATTTATATGAGCTCCTAGATGGTCAGCTTCTTGGTTCACTTACCTCTGGTTCATCTTTGCATTTCCCCAAAGCTCTAGCTCAATGCCTTCATACGATAGGAACTCAAAACCTTCGCTGGCTGGCTGGCTAGATAGGTGGTGGCTGGATGCAGATGAACCCTATTTAGGAAATAGAAGATAAGGTTAGAAAAGTAATTTGGGTTTCAATTTGAGGATGTATCAGTTTGGTGGGAAATGGAAAGCAGGATAGTTTTTGAGCAAGAGAGTAATTTAGAAAAGCTGACGTGGCCCTGGTATATAGGTGGCATTGGAAGCAGAGATCCTGGAGACAAGGGTCACAGAAGAGAGCCCTAGTGGCTGTGGAGGTGATCAGGGCTGGAAATCAGACTGGCAGCGCCAGGAGCGTGATAATCATAATAGTACCTAGTTCTTTACAGTTACCATGCCTTTTCACACCACTATTTCATTTGCCCCTTCAATAATTCTGCTAGGAAAGTTTTATCACCTTCTACAGAATTGTAAATTGATTCTCAGAAAGTGTGAATTTTCCCCAGGTCAGAGTAATTAAAGGCCAGGTCAGCATCAGATCCCAGGCAATGCTGTTTCTCATCTACCAGCACCAGCTGACTACACATTAGAGTCACAGGATAAACTTCCAAACAATAAGATGTCTAGGTGCTCTATCCCAGATAGTCTGACTTATTTGGTCTTCAGTGAGGCAGAGGTGAGGGAGTTCCTGAAAGCTCCGCAGGGATTCTAACTTGCAGCCAGGCTGAGAACCTCTAGAGAGGGGAAGGGGAGGCAGAGTCGATGAGACCCAATGACTAACTGCAGAAAAATACCAATGTGACAACAGGGTTCTAGCCTGAGGGACTAACCTTCCCAACAAACTCATCTGACCAGGACAGAATTATATGCACACACTTGCAACAGTTGTATTCAGGGTTAGAATAAATGGAAAATGGCTGCTTTTGATGGGATCTCAAATAGTCATCCACAGATGGTAACAGGCAAGTGTATGACAAGTGTTGGGGAGAGGAGATGGCTAACTCTAAAGGTAGTGACATGGACAACGTTTCCTCCGGATTGTCCCACAGACTTCCATTCAATGACATTAAATGGCATCCTTAGAAACATTCCACAAGAGACTTCCTCTTTTGCATTCCCACAACTATCTCCGTTAGCGATCCATGGGCAAACCAGTAGCAGTGCCATCCTTGAGGTTAAGTCAGTCAGTTATGGAGGATGGCTGAATGGGATGATGAACTTAGGAGCCCAGAGTATTTGAGATGCTGGTGGCATATCCAGGTGGAAAAGATCAGCAAGCATTTGGAGCTGAGAGACTGAATCACTTGAGGTTAGGTCTGGGCTAGATTTTAAAACAAACCAGGTAGAAACTGGTTAAAATTTATATATGAATGAGATCACCAAGGAATTCCATAAGTAAAGAGAAAAGATCCAAGGACCAAATTGCAGAGAATGACTCAGATCATGATCTCAAGGCCCTGGGATGGAGCCCCATGTTGGGCTTCCCGCCCAGCCCAGAGCTTACTTGAGGATTCTCTCTCTCTATCCTTCTCCCTCTACCCCTTCCCACCACTCATGTGCATGCTCTCTCTCTCTCTCTCTCTAAAATAAATAAATGAAATTTTTAAAAAACAGAATACCAGTTTACAGGTATCCATGAAGTACACACACACAAATAATTAAACATATAGGAAGAAAAAAAGATAATTTCAATAAATTCCAGATAGTAAAAATTATATAGGTCACATTCTCTTTTAACAATCAATTCAAATAAAAAAGTAATAGAAGTTTAAACAAAAAACACTCCACCATCTGGCAACTAATACACATCCTATTACGTTATCATAAAAATAAAAATTATTTAGAAAAAACAAAAATTAGAAACACACATATTAAAACTTAGGATATTTGGCTGAAATTGTGCCCAGACACAAATTTGATGTTTTAAAAGCTTACACTGTTATTCAAGAAAGGTTGAAAAAAGAAAACTTAATCATTTGAATGTGGAAGCTAGAAAAAGATTATAAGATACCTAAAATAAAGAAAAGGCAGAAAATAGAGGTAAAAATCCCAAAATAATAAAATTAGGGATTGGTAAACAACTTCAAGAGCTTTATATGTGAGAACAAATAACCAAAATGGCCTATCTCTGAAAAATTAAGTGAAAAAATATTTAAAAACCCACAAATTTAGAACAGGCAAAGTATGCGAAAATTAATATGGAGGGGAATTTGAATAGACTAGCATAGACTTGCATATGCAATTCTCAGATCATATTCAACTCTATGCTAATAAATTTCAAAATCTGGCAATTTTCTGAAAAAAATGTAAATTTCCAAAATTGAAACCAGAAATACTATAATGCACTAGTAGAGTAATAACAATAACTATCAAAGAACTACTTCCCAACAAAGCCTCCAGAACCAGATCATTTACTAACAGATTCTTTCAAATTCTCAAGGAATAAGATCCACACCCTCCACAATTTGTTCCAGAGCACATAAAAATGGCAATTACCCCATTCATTTTGTGATCCTTCCCTTCACTTTCTTTTGCCCCTAACTTTCACCATTTATTTATTTTATTGGTCTTTTACACTCGATTAACCTCATATTCTATCAGACTTGCAGCCTCACCAAAGTGCTTTAAAGTATTTTTGCTTCTGAGGATTTTTGAATAGGCTGTGACACAGGCTTATAGATAAGAGGTAAGCCAGAAAATGATTTTCTCATCCTTTTCAGAATCCAAACTTTCCATAATAAATATCTATAATGTGGGTGACCCTATCCTGCTTTTTTTTTAACACAGGCAAAAGAGTAGCTGACACTTGTGATTTTTATCCTGTCTTTTTGTATTTTAATTTTAATACATTATTTTTTTTGGCTTAGTTTAGTTTATTTAATGCCCTTCCCTCTTAAAAATCTCTGCTCATACTCAAAGGTCTAGGCCAAAATCTTGATGTTGCAATTCTTATATTCACAATGACTTTATAATCATGAATGCTGTTCTTCACCAATATTTTTTTCCTGAATACCAGCTGTTTAATATTCAGGATCATCCCGGGGCACCTGGGTGGCTCAGATGGTTAAGCAACTGCCTTCAGCTCAGGTCATGATCCCAAGGTCCTGGGATCGAGCCCCAGGTCAGGCTCTCTGCTCACCCTGGAGCCTGCTTCTCCCTCTCTCTCTCTGCCCCTTGCCCCCGCTCGTGCTCTCTCTCTCTCTCGCTTGCTCTCTCAAATAAATAAAATAAAATTAAAAAAAAAGGGTCATCCCTCAGTTAATAAGTCAGAGTTACGAGCAAATGGAGAAAACCGCTTGACTCCAGGAAGAAGGTTGCCATCATGGGTGGCACACTTGCTGGAAACTTGAACAACGTGGCAACCTCAGAAATATTTCCAGTTTGCAGAACTGTATTCACCAAGTTCAAGGGCAAAACTAGTGAAAGGAAAATTTTGCCACCATACTTCTTGGTTGTACCTCTTCCATGGGGGTGGGTGGGAGAAGTCCTTTCTCTACCCACCCACAAAGATTTGAATCCTTCTCAAGGGCAAGGGCCCAGTTTTGCTGAAAGCTTTCATAGCTAATTCAATGCAGTCAAAATCATTCATTTTTGAAGTTGTCAGCATCTGGAACACTGATACAGGTTCCCTTCCCTCTGCCTCCTTTGTGTTTTGTTGTTACCAGGGAAACAACTGTATTAAAATTAAAACATACACACACACACACGTGCACTTGCACACACTCCTGTTTGATGGAAAGTGCAACTTAACTTTTTGTTCCTTGGAGCCCAGCACAGTAACTAGTACCTAGTTTATACTTAATAAATGTTATTTGAAGTTAAATCAAATCAAATTGAATTGAATTTAGCTAAAATAGAGGTATAAAGACAAAGCTATGGGAGCAACAGAGGAGAGCAGTTTCTAATTCTGCCCGGGAGCATTTGAAAAAGTCCAAATAACACAAAATGTGTTTGGAGGAGTCGAACACACCATTTTGACAATGCAATTTAATTGCACGGAGCAAACATTTATTTAATTTTAATAATAAATGCTTACACATTTTTACACAGCATTTTAATCTTTGAAACCCTTCCAGGCACTAAATAATTGAATTTTCTAGATTACATTCTTCAAAAATCATCCACATTGATTTAATATTCCCAGCAGAGCAGTTAAATGAAAATGTAAACAAATTAGAGACAGCACAAAGATCAGGACTCTTCTCTACATTATTCGGACCACCCACTACCTAAGAGGTGGAGCCAAGAGGAGACAGATGGCCCAGATTCTGTCTGTGAGAGATGCGAGCCACCCACGTCACTGTGGACACCGCTATCACCTTATCATGCGCAAAAGGGAGAAACCAAAGAAGACACTCAGATCCTCTGGCCTTCAAGGGCAAAATAACAACATTGAAAGCTCAACACGGGCTATTCATCTCAACGCTCACTTTCTATAGTCACTTCTTTCATAGTAATAGACTAAAGTACTTCGAGGAATTATGTTGATCTTTGAAGAGCTCTCTAACCGTGTGAGGTAAGGTTTCTACACTGGAATGTACGCGTGCTGTGATATAAGTAAACAGATGCTTAATGGGATTTTTCCTTGTTGTCCTAAGTCCATCTGCAGCTTATTCAAGAAAGACTAGAAATAGGGGCACCTGGGTGGCTCAGGCGGTTAAGTGTCTGCCTTCGGCTCAGGTCGTGATCTCAAGGTCCCGGGATCCAGCTCCGTCTTTGGGCTCCCTGCTCAGCGGGGAATCTGCTTCTCCCTCTCCCTCTGCGCCAACCCCCCCACCGCCCCACCCAGCTCATGTGCGCACGCAAGCTCTCTCTCTCAAATAAATAAATAAAATCTTGGGGTGCCTGGGTGGCTCAGTCAGTTAAGCATCTGCCTTCGGCAAAGATCATGATCCCGGCGTCCTGGGATAGAGCCCCACATCTGGCTCCCTGCTTAGTGGGGAGTCCGCTTCTCCCTCTCCCTCTGCTGCTCCCCCTGCTCATTCTCTCTCTCACCTTCTCTCTCGCAAATAAATAAAATCTTTTTAAAAAAATCTTAAAAAAAAAAAGGACTAGAAATAAAAAGAGTAATCAGAGAAAGTAATCAAATCAAAGAGGGAAAGCTTTCTCCCACTCCAGGCCAGAAATGGGAGGGCACTGAAAGACCCCCTCACAGAGGCTGGGGTTGTCTTCAAGAAGACAATTTGGGGGACAAAGAAAGGGGGGAAGAAGAATGAAGGTGCTGGCTCTTCCCTGCTGGATCTCTGAGTCAAGAGGGTGAGGCCACAAGAGGGGAAAGAAGAAACTCCGGATTGAATGAGAGACTGAAGTTTTGATTTAGACTAGAAGAGATACTTTAACTCTTGAAAATGAATCACAGCTACCTAAGTGAGATTATTCTTATAACTGAAAGCCACTTAAAAGCAATGAGATGTGCCCACTGTGCCATCATGGATCAGGGAGCAGAGATCTGGCAAAGCCGTGAAAGGAAAAAGAAATCGCGCCATGTTCTGTTTCTATCCACTGAGATCGTTCCATGTAATAAACTAGTTACACAGCCTTAACACATCACCTCATTTGTCCTAACATGGCCAAAGAAATATGCTGTTACATAGCTGATTCTGTTAGCAGCTGTAATTACCCAGTTGGCTTAACGACATGGTAACCCAAATAATAGTGCAAAAATCAAATAAACAGCCACACGAAAGGTTGAATAGCCATGGATAGTGCAGCTTTAGACTTCTTCCCTTTTTCCTCATAACTCTCAATAGAACTGAATAATAAAATTTAGACCAAGCTGTCATTAACATGACATTATGACTTGTCCAGATCATCAAAACCTGGCAGCCATTCGGTGGAACTGTTGTTTTAAGCAAATACTTTTCCACTCAGGAACAGGCTGAGGGACCAACCTCCATGATCAGTAAGGACCAAGTTTAGCTGGAGAAACACGTTTTAGCCTTGCCTTCAAATGCCCCAGGCTTAAGCTACTTTTTAGAAGGACAAGATGCTTAAGTGACAACAGCCTGCCCAAATTACTGTGAAAATGGCCTCTTGATTTTGAATCACTGAGATGCCCTGTTCTCACCTATTACCTGCAAGGAACCTGGAAGCAACCTCTTTCACGATGAACTGCTTTCATTTTCCCCCTGCTGTCAGGGTCAGTCATCCCAACCAAAACAAAAAACAAAAAAGCGAAAAAATAAACCAAAAACTAAACTAAACTGATCAGGAGATAGCTAAATGAATCAACCAATAACATTTGGAATGCTTTGTAATTGTATGATAATGACAGAATCTACAATAATAAAATGGCTTGCAATTTGAATTTACAATCCCTACTTACTCCATAAAGCCCTAGCATTTTAGAGGCAAGATTATCTATTCACAAGCCTTCTGCCCAACTCCTGTAAGAGGATTCTATTATGGTTAAACTGGAGATAAAATGGGAGTTTTAATATGATTATAGGTCAGTGGGTTTTGAATTGTTAATGTATAAAAGACCCCAGAGGCATATGCTGAATATATAGTCCGTGAAAGACAAAATTAAATAAACAAAAAGCAATTTAGAAGCTGGAAAACATTTTTTAGTTCTCATGGAGCGTTATAACACATGTCCTCTAGCATCCAACTTAACAGGGCCGAGCTGACACCACAGAAAGGAGGCGAGTAAATTAATTTCGCTTCATAGGCCCAGAACTAGAAGAAAATGGTTTGTGGAAAAGCTTTGCAAAATGGAAAATATGAACCACAGGAGTAGACACATGATTCCCGCGGGCATGGAAGTTCCTGAAAATGAGATTCATCCTAGTAATGTTACAAAATAATGAAGATGAGATATATTTATTTATGTGCTTATTTATGTTTGCTCTACCCTACCCACCTCCAGAAAGAATTGTAGTGACTGAGAAAATCCTGGAGAATAAGGGGGGTATTCCCAGTCTGGGTCAGGCGGTGTTTTGAACATACTGGTTAGGCAGTCATCCTAAGTATGGTACCTCTGAGGGGTCTTACACACAGCTTCCCCTTTAGCAGTTCAAGGATGACCTTGGCTGTGGTAATTCACTTCCCAATTTTCTTGACCCTTGGCCCCTAGTTGCTCATTTAGGCCAATGATTTCTTGCCCTAAGATGCCCATCTGATAACAGCTGTCCAGAGGAGAGAGACGCCCCTCCGCATCAGTGTCACTGCACACACACCATGGAGACTCTGGGAAGAAACACATACACTTCTCCTTTGCAGCAGCCTAGAAGCATGAGAAATGTTGTCCCAGCTACCCATCCTAGTTAATGGTTTGAAAGAAGAGACACAGGTGGGTTTGGTTGCGAAACTTATCAGAAATGGTCATTATAGCTCTCAGATTCCCTGATGCTCCAGCACTAAGTGGGTATCCAACAGTTGAGTTCCATTCCGACACTAACCCCTGGAGTAGTTAGTTCAAGACCACTCTCACTTCAAATGCCAATCACGAATGGAATGCCTAGGCTGCTCACACTTCCTTCTGACTTGGCTACAAATTCTAGGGTTCCCATGTCCCCTTTCAGTTTTGATGGTTATCTAGAACAACTCACAGAACCCAGGAAAATGCTATACTTACTACTACAGTTTATTATAAAGAGTGCAAATGAACAGCCAGATGAAGAGGTGCAGAGGGAGAGGTCCAGAGAAATCCTGAGCACAGGAGGCTCTGCTCCCCTGGAGTTGGGGTGCATCATGCCGCTCGAACATGGAGGTGTTCGCTGACGTGGAAGATCCCTAGACTCCCTCATTTGGGAGTCAAGAGGTTTCATCATGTCGGCATGACTGAGTAAATCCTTGGCCATTGGTGACTGAATTCAAACTCCAGCCCCTCTTCCCTCCTCAGAGTCAGGGAGTGGGGCTGAAAGTTCCAACCTTCTGATCATGGTTTGGTCTTTCCTGCCACCAACTCCCATCCTGAAGCTATCTAGGGACTTTGCCCAAAGTCACCTCATTAGCAGAGACTCAAGTTGAGTGGTTCAAAGGAGCTTATTATAAATAACAATAGATGCTCCTATCACCCCTATAACTCAGGAAATTCCAAGGGTTTTAGGAGCTCTGCCCCAGGAACCTGGGACAGAAGTCAAACACATATTTCTTATACTGCATAGGCTCATCTAGCATTAAGCCTCAAAGGGCCGTGAGATCCTCTAATTCAAACCAACCTATCCCACAGTAAGATCAAATAAGGCGCATTCCCTTTTCACCTCCAGAAATCCCCAGCTTATATAGTAGAGATTTCAGTTTTGTTCCATAAACATTTCCTATAAGCCAGTTCTGCCTCTTAGGCATTGCCAAACATAGGAGAGTAAGACCTGGGGACGCCTGGGTGGCTCAGTTGGTTGAGCGTCTGCCTTTGGCTCAGATCATGATCCTGGGGCCCTGGGACCGAGTCCCGCATGGGGCTCCTTGCTCAGCAGGGAGCTACTTCTCCCTCTACCTGCTAATCCCCCTGCTTATACTCTGTCTCTGACAAATAAATAAAATCTTAAAAAAAAAAAAAGGATAGTAAAACCTGGAGCTAATTCATACCACTGGCTACCACTGAAGAGTGCTGTCCCTGCTTTATCCCATTCAATCCTGTTAACCATCCTATGTGATAGGACCCATTTTACAGATGAGGACCCCCGAGGGTTAAGGAGTTGAGGAAGGCCAAGATCACATGCTAGGAAGCTGTGGAAATGTCATCTGAGCTCAGGTCAGTCTAACTCCAGGGGCTGAGGTCTTTACTTGGCACCACTGACTCCCAGCCACCATGGGAGCGCAGACCACGAACCACTGGCTCAGGATTAAAATAACCTGTAATCATCACTAATACTGTGAGTTAGGCATGTCTTCACAACTGATGCCTCCGATAGGGTGGTCCTGAGTGAGGGTGATATCTTTGGCTCCCATGAGTGGGCACTTTCAGTTATTGACGACATCATGGATGCAACCACCAAAAAATGTTATATAATCAAAACAAATTGTTTTAAAAAGTAAAGTTTCACTCAAAATAAAACCTCATTAATTCAGATGCCACTAATTCACAATCAGTGCTATATTAATAGGAACCAGGCTGAGTTTTACCTTTGCAAACACTTTCCTAATAAATCAGGAAATTAATCGCATAGTTGTGGGAGATTTATTATATTCATTATCAGGTTCCAAAGCACTATATTATTCTCAATTAAAATTCTGCAATGCTATATTGACTGTTTTCATTATTTTTTGTATCCATGCTTGCAAAACTTAATGAAAAGGCAAAATATAGTTCCTAATATATGTAATATAGAGTATAGATATTAGAAATATTTATGCCCCAAATATTTATTTTTACAAAATTTGCATAATCATTTTAGCAAGTTTATATTGTTTAATGCATGTATACAGAAAAATCTATACTTTTGAGGTATAGTCTATATAATCCTTACAAAGAATGTGGTTCAGATGGTTATTTCCTAGGTAATGACATCATTCATAATAAAAACTGCAACTTCTAAGACTCCAGTAGCATTGGGATTTAAAAGTTATTTAATGATAAAGCTCTAGGGAGATCCTAAGTGTTCTTCCAAGCTATAAATATGTCAATTGCTTCATATGTATGAAACAAATAATCTTTATGGAGTGTTTGCTGGACAAAAAGGCTTTTTCCCCGATTTCAGGTTCACATGAGGTGTGAATCTCTAGGTCCACTGTTAAACCAATGAACCACAGGGACATCTTCCTCTGCATGGGATGAACATAAATACATTTGAAGTTCCCTAGGTGGGCTTTCCTATCTGCTACCCCTCTCCGAAAAAAATCTGCGTGTTCTAGCCTGGCTCTTAATAGTATTCAAAAGTGGGTGCCTGGGTGGCTCAGTTGGTTAAGCGACTGCCTTCGGCTCAGGTCATGATCCCGGAGTCCCGGGATCAAGTCCCACGTCGGGCTCCCTGCTCAGCAGGGAGTCTGCTTCTCCCTCTGACCCTACCCCATCTTGGGCTCTCTTTCTCAAATAAATAAATAAAATCTTTAAAAAAAAATAGTATTCAAAAGTTGGGGCACCTGGGTGACCATCTGACTCTTGATTTCAGCTCAGGTCATGATCTCATGGTCGTGGGATTGAGCCCCAAGTCAGACTCCACACTGGGCATGGAGCCTTGCTTGGGATTCTCTCTCCCTCTGCCTCTCCACCCCCACTCCCTACCCCAACCCCTGTGCGCACACACGCACTCTCTCAAAAAAAAAAAAAAGTTCAAAAGTTGCCAACATGGGTGCCTGGGTGACTCAGTCAGTTGACCATCTGACTCTTGATTTCGAATCAGGTCATGATCTCAGGGTCGTGAGATCGAGCCCTGCATAGGGCTCTGCCCTCAGCAGGGAGTCTGCTTTTCTCCCTCCCCCTCTGCCCCTCCCCCTGCTTGCACGTGCTCTCTGTCTCTCTAAAATAAATAAATCTTAAAAAAAAAAAAAGTTGCCAAGAGTAGTGATTGAAATACAGTTTGACCCTACAGCAATCTACTGAAATGGAGGCACATTTTGTAAAACTCAAAATGAAATTTAGTATCAGTGGTTTAGAATGGGGAAAAAAAGAGGTAATAAAGAACAAATTTTGGTGGGAAATGGGCCCCCATGGTTTGAATGCAGCTCCTAAGGAGCTGCTCCTGGGACGCGGAGGAGGTGAACACCTCAGGTGGAACCCATCCTGGCTGATGCCCCAAGACTCACCTGTGAGGCCGATGTCCTTCCTTCAGTTACCTCAGACCACCATTAGAGAAGAACCTCAGGAGTTCAGGTTTCATGGATTTGGAATCTGAAAGACTTCATGAAACCTGAAAATGTTAAGACCAAGGGATCTGAGCAAGTGCGTAATCCAAGCTCCTCATTTCACATATGGTACAGATAAGGAAACTGAGGACAAAGGATGTTAAGTGACTTGTCCGAGGTTATACAGCCAGTTCCTGAAGTAAACCTTCTCCTCTCTGGCAGGCTATGTTCAGGGTCGCTATTGTGGGTTAAATTGTGTCCACCCCAAAAGAAATGTCCAAGTCCCAAGCCCCAGTAACTGCGAGTGTGACCTTATTTGGAAATAAGGTCTTTGCAGATGTACTTAAGTTAAAATGAGGTCCCACTGGATTTGGGTGGGCCTTAATCCAATGACTGATGTCCTAATAAGAGGAGGGAAATTTGGACACAGACACAGAGGAAAGAAGGGAAGAAGGTGATGAAGTAATGTAGCCACAAGCCAAGGAGCACCAAGAACTGTGAGAAGCCATGAGAAGCTGGAAGAGGCAAGGAAGGATCCTCCCCCAGAGCCTTCAGAGGAAACTTGGCCCTGCCAGCACCTTGATCTTGGATTTCTAGCCTCCAGAACAGTGAGATCATAAATGTGTTGTTGAAGCCACCCAGTTTGTAATAAATTGTTACAGCAGCCCTAGAAAACTAATACGGTCCCATTCATATTCTACACTCACACTACATATTCGTAACAGCATCAGAACCCTTTCTGCACTAAGATAGTTTACAGTGACATAAATCTCCAATGAAGATTCACAATTGACCACAAACACCTATCACAAAAAGCGTATTTATTAAGCATTTGCCACTTTCTGAAGTGCAATACCTTACTTTATTTAATTCTCATAACAACACAATGATGGATAAATTACCCATTGTAAAGATGAACAAGTAAAGTATGGAGATTGTTAAGGAACTTACATAGAGTCAATAAACTAATAAATGCTGAAGTTGGGAATCAAATCTGGGCATATGCATCTCAAAACCCAGGCTCTTAGCGCTACCTCAAGCCAGCTGCGTATGGTGGGTCAGCCTGGACACTGAACATCCCAGAGTTGTGTAACACGGCAACCCTGCACTGGGTCATGGGATTGCAGTAATTGTAAACGGTTGTCAAAGAGGAACGGCCAGACATGCTAGAGTCGTTTAATAGGCCACTAAAATGTCAGACAACCATCTGACTCTAATAGTTCACCTTCCTACCCGTGCCTCCATGTTCATTCACTCTTTCCTACAATAAACATAGGCTACATGCCTTCATATGCCAGCCAGTCCCTTGAGTGCATCAGTGACCACTCAGGGAATGAGATATTAGCATTGCCCGGACAGAGCTTATAGGGAAGTTGTGGTTGAAGTGAAAAAGACTAGTTCTTGCCTGAAAGAGAGTCAGAAAGCTTCCCTGTGGTTTGCAGATGCTAGCGCTTTCGTGAATTTAGAATTTTCCTCTAAGTATTAAAAATGTAGCTCAGAAGATCCCCAGCAGTAGAGCACCAATTGGACCCTTGGAATTTCTTCTCACTTGCCCGAAGGCGTGGGAATGAAAGCAAGCTCAGAAACGGGAGACTGAAACAGAGGAGCACATTTCCCAAGTATGCTCCAAGGAAAAGAGAAAGAATTTGGTTTCATGTTCTTCACAGCTAGATTTTTGGGGCAAATGCGTGGTTTCAAGCCACAAGAAAGGCATGAAAATAGCAAAAGCAAAGACATAGAAAGCATGAAAGTTTATGGAATATGTAGACAGCTATGAGATTAATGCAGCCAAAGCACAGTGTGTGGGGGTGTGTGTGTGTGTGTATGTACACCCAGGTACATATGCACAGACATGTACACACAGGGGGCTGTAGGGGCAGCGTGGGCTGGTGATGCTGGAAAGGTAGATGGGTGCAGCTGACTCAGGTGCTGACCAAAACAGGACACAGAACATGTAGTTTGGAACAGAGCAGCTTAGAAGGGTGGCCTGGGAGGAAGCCACCACCCCTGGGGAGATAAGAGGAAGCTTTCTCTATCTTAACTGCAGTTTTAAATAAAGAGCCTAGAAACTTTCCCAGTCAAGCTGAGATCTGGCGCCAATTAACATTAAAGCCTTATGTTTAAACCTCAGCTTTCCCCTCTTCTGCAGTTATCACTAATAGCCTGACCTGAATAGAGAAGCTTCACAACTTGTACTGACAAAAATTTTTTTTTTTTAAGATTTTATTTATTTATTTCACACAGAGAGAGTGAGAGAGAGAGAGCATAAGCAGGGGGAGTGGCAGGCAGGCAGAGGGAGAAGCAGGCTCTCTGCTGAGCAAGTAGCCCAATGTGGGACTCGATCCCAGGACCCTGGGATCATGACCTGAGCCCAAGGCAGCCGCTTAACTGACTGAGCCACCCAGGCGCCCCCTGACAAAATTTTTTATTTTTAAAATTCTTTTATTACAAAATTAAGATCTTTTACTGTGATTTTTTTTTTTTTTTTTTACAGAATAAGAATTATTCCCCATTCATATATATGTTACAAATTGCCAAAGAAACAAATTTTGTCCGGCTCAAAGATTATCTCTAGACTAGAGGTTGGTAGACATTTTCTATGAAGGACCAATGAGTGAGTATTTTAAGTTTTGCAGGCCATACTGTCTCTGTCATACCAACTCTGCAGTTACAGTGTGAAAGCAGCCATAAACGATATGTAAATAAGTGAATGTGGCTGTGTTTCAATAAAACTTTATTTACAAAACGAGGCAGGAGCAGATTTGGCCTATGCACAATAGTCTGCTAACTCCTGTTCTAACCACGTAACCTTATTCTTTCACAGTCAAGGAATATTTAAGCCCCTTTTATAACTTGCCAATTTTAGTTGTCTTATTATTCAGTTTTCTCCTCATGTTGATCATTCAGATTAATATTTTCATACATATTTGTATAAGCACCGACTTTCTTCTTCCCTAGGGCAGTATTATACAGATTGGAAAGCATTCAAAAGAATGGTTTTACCATTTCACTTTCATTGTTATCAATAACACTCTTATAGAGTCCCTTTAGTTCATGCGATTCTTCGTAGAAAGTGTGAATAGGCATCCAGAATGATGGCCCTCAGGGCACCTGGGCGGCTCAGGTGGTTAAGCATCTGCCCTCGCTCAGGTCATGATCCCGGGGTCCTGGGATCGAGCCCCACGTTGGGCTCCCTGCTCAGCGGGAAGTCTGCTTCTCCCTCTCCCCCGGACCCCTACTCGTGCTTGCTCTCTCTCTCTCTCAAATAAATAAATAAAATCTTAAAAAAAGAAACAGCCCATAAAACAAAATGACAGCCCTCTAAAGGGATGAGGTCATAGATAGCATAGATAGCAAAAGGTCTCTCCAGCCTTGACTTTATATATTAAGATTTTATTAAAACCATGGCTGGGAGGGGTGCCCAGCTGGCTGGGTCAGTAGGGCACGTGACTCTTGATCTCAGGATTATGAGTTTGAGCCTCACATTGGGTGTAGAGATTACTTAAAAATTAGAAAATAATACATAAATACATAAATAAATAAAAGCACTCCTGGGCATTTTGTCTGTACTTTTGAGCTAGCAGGCCACACATCTCATTATTCCACTCTACAAATTGTTCCTGATCAGATAGTAAACAATATGGTTACCCTTCAGAACAGGGTAACAGAAAGAGTCATGACTCAGAATCTCAGAATCAAAAAGTACCTCAGACAGTGGTAGGTCCCAATTATATGTGGGTCCCTTTAAATAAAAGGAACAGAGGGGGGCACATTATGAATGCAAAATTAGGTACAAAAGTGAATTTTATTTCAAATGAGAAAACAAATTTCAACAGATATAAACTAAAAAGCTGGGAAATATGACAACCATTTTATTTCAGATTACTTTTTGGGTTTCCACTAATATACTTCCTGTCTGTCACATTTAAAATTTTGGCTGGGTTTAAAGAGTACACTTATCATGATGAGCACTGAGTAATGAACAGGATTGTTAAATCACTATATTACACACCTGGAACTAATGTAACATTATGTTTACACTGGAATTTTAAAACTTAATAAAAAATAATAAAATAAATTTTGGTTGGTTAATAATTTTGGAAAAATATTAAAAATTAATCTAAAATCAAAGAATTCACAAATGCAATTTGAATACTTTTATAATTACTGTTACTTGCAAAGGTGAGAGTGTGTTATCAAATTACTCTTAGTGTAAGAGTTCTGTCACTGGGCTTTCTTTTCTGCCACTGTCACTGGTTTATTCAGGCTGTTCTGCTGTGTGGGTGGCAATTTTGCATGCTATTTCATCTGGAACCACCATGCTTTGTCAGGACAAGACGTGTCAGATATTCTAAAATTCAATCTGATATGTTGGAATCCATAAAAACATGCAACTTCACAATGAATTGTACTCATTTCCAGCACTGCTACACATGTGTTATCTACAAACCCTGGAATTCTGATAAATTCTGTTTCAAGAAATTCCTAGAAAAAGTATTAAGTTGCAGTCAAAACAGTCAGTGGTCAGGCCACCTGACTGGCTCCGTCAACGGAGTATGTGACTCTTGATTTTGGGGTGTGAGTACAAGCCCCACGTTGGGTGTGGAGATTACTTAAAAATAAAACCTAAAAAAAAAAGCACAACTAAAACCAATCAGTGGCCTTAATCGATAGTGATACAAAGATCTGCACATTTATGGACGTGTGTGGCCACGTAAGCACATTGTTAGGACTTAAAAGGGTCTGTGAAGAGGACTACACACAAGTTTCAGCTTCATTACCATCACGGGAAGCCCACCTCTGACCTTCAAAAGCACTTAGTTTAGGTTTCATAGCAATCACGTACCCCTGGTGGTCAGCCAGCCTCTATAAAACACCCCAAAGTGTATTACATCCTAAAGCAACCCATTCCATTTTTAGGCATTGTATTAGTCGGGGTTCTCCAGAGAAACAGAGCCAATAGGATAGACATAAATATACCTTAGAAGAAATTTATTATAGGAATTGGCTCGGCAGTTATCAGGGCTGAGAAGTCCCACGACCTGCTATCTGCAAGCTGAAGACCAGGAAAGCTGGTGGTTCAAAGCAGTCTGAGACCAGAGGCCTGAGAACCAGGAGCATCCATGTCTGAGAGCAGAAGATGGATGGCCTAGCTCAAGCAGAGTGAATTCCGCGGCTGCCTTTTGTTGTTATTAGGGCTTTCAACAGATTGGATGATGCTCACCCACATAGGTGAAGGTGATCTTTACTCAGTCTAGTGATTCAAATGCTAATCTCTTCTGGAAACACCCTTAGAGACACACCCACAAATAATGTTCTCTGGGATGTTCTCTGGACATCCTTTAACTCAGTCAACACATAAAGTTAATCGTCATGGGCATCTTAAGTTATTCTAGAATACTTTCTTATCCTAAGCCAAAACCCACCTCCTAATAACTACTATCTAGTGGTCTTAGGTCTCCTTTTCTATTATAAAAGTTTGTTTGTTTGTTTGTTTATAAATAATCTCTATGCCCTACATGGGGCTTGAACTCACAACCCCAAGATCAAGAGTCATATACTCTTCTGACTGAGCCAACCAGGCACCCTCTACATCTCCCTTTTGAATAGTAAATCTAATCACTCACAGTCATCCATATGTTTGAAGACTGTGGTCACATCATCCACTGTCTTAGTTTGGGTTCTCTAGGACGCAGACTCTGTCATAAAGATTTATTCAAATGCTAGTAGTTTATCTGGGAGGTGGTTCTAGGTTCTAGGAAGCCTTCCTAGGTTCTAGGAAGAATTATGTCACTTTTTGGCAAAGAACTTACTATTTTTGATCATCTAATATAAGCAATTGTTCATGCATTCTCCATAGTTCAAACTTAGATCTTGTTTACATGACAGCACTAAAGAAGAATATCCTTTTAGGTGACAGGTGGTCATTTGGCCCCAGTCAAGCCTTCAGATGACCCCAGCTCTGGTTGACTTCTTGACAGCAACCTCATATGAGATCCTGAACCAGAACCATCAGCTAAGTCACACTTGGATTCCTGACCTTCCAAAATTGTGAGAGAGAATACATAATTGGGTTTTCTTTTTGAAGTTGCTATGTTTTGGGGTCATTTGTCTCACAGTAATAGATAACTAATACATGGAGAATACATGCATGGCTGATTGGTCTTCTTAGATCATCAAAACTTGCCAACTCTTTACCTAAAAATGGCAGAGTTCCTTCTTGTGATTCATTGCCACGAAATCTCCATTTTCCTCTAGTTCTTAGTGAAATTCGAAATCATTTGTCAATAACCTTCCATTACCATTTCTTGAATTGCACATGTTTTTAACCTACCTTACTGCACCCCAAATCCCAGCAATGCAAATGCTACTGAAGACTGCACTACAGAGACTTAAATCCCATCAATGGTTGGCCCTGCCACCTTGCCCCAAGAGCTATAGAATAAATGTCTTACTTAGAATAGGGCAGAGGTAGTGGGCATTAGTGCAAGGTTTTATTTTGATATGTTTCATTAATTATCTCTTTTATCTTTCTTTTCCTAGCACCTTTCACAAATGATTTTTTAATAGCAATATGTGAAATGCAACTGATTAGTCTCTAGCCCATAAAAATGCTTTCCTGAGCAAAACAGCCCAGCCAACCCCACTGACTCTGGCCAATTAATGTGTCAGCAGACAAGTATTTCTACGTAAGGCAAGGGGTCCCTGTGCCTTCCCGGCTGCTATGGGGAAGTAATAAAACAGTAAATTACGGTTGGGTGGAGAGATGATAGCCTTTGGTCCTTGATCCTGCTTCTCTGATAATAGCCAGTAGCCTTCTTCTTGTGGTAGATTGAACTTACCTTGTTTCCTTTTTTTCCCCAAACAGCTGCAGTTGCAAGTTATTGCTTGCCAGAACTCATTTCTCTCATACCTGTTCAAACATCTATCTATGAGTGAGAAAAAGCTGATGGAAGGAAAAGGATATTTTGCTGTCCTCAGATTATAGGTGACTTGAAGAATTGAATTCATACTGACACCAGGATGGAATCAAGAGTATTTTTTCCTACCTAGCTCCTATCAGAACTAGAGAGTGAAATAGAATGCTGGTTGTGGTTGTAAATATATAGGCTCCATGTTCTTAAATTATTTGCATTATTTGGAACTTCCAAGTTAATTAAAGCATGGCGCATCACAGTTACTGGATTATAATTATCCCTCAAAAGATATGCATGCTTTACCTGGCAATAAAAATTCTCAGGGTGAGTCATTGAGTTCATGAGCAGCTCAGCTGGTGGATTTGCCCCTCTGATTCTGGCCACTCAGCTGCCCCAAAGTCCAGACACCACAATACCAGCGCCCAGTTTGAGCCTCTTCCATTTGGATGCTTATCTGTGGGCCTTCCTTGACTTCCCAGTTCACATTTTAAATTGAAATGTTATAAGCCAAGCCAAATGAGTGTATTTCAAGGGTTTACTCCCATCTCTTCTATTGTTCTGTAATTATGAGTTGGGTCCAAGATGATGTGGAATCTTGTGCCAATCCTGAAGTTATTCCAAATTGCTTATTTTGGGGATGAGTCTTAGAAAGTCTGGCACACAGTAGGCACTCAATAAATATTTATGGACTCCTAGTATATACACGTGGTAGTTTTTTTTTGCTGAGACAATTTCTATTTTCAATAGACAGTAGAAGCTAGACATGTCTGGCACATGCCACACTGACTCGGGTGACTGGAATCACAGGGAGCACTGAACAGAATTCCTGGAAGGAGTGATTTCTTCCAGCTTCTTTATTATCATTATCATCTCTTCCTCTTAATTCATTTCCTCAAAAATCCACAGATATTAGAATAAATATGCTGGGGCCTTAACAGTTACCTAGTTCATAAGGATACAGAATTCAGTAGTCCATCCCAGACTTCTCACTACCTGAGCTACGAGAGCCTTTATCACACACCCTCTGGTATAGACTCAGGTACTAACATGACAGCTTGGCTCTAAGGGTTTTCTTTTAATAAAATGAAAGAGGAAGGGGGAGAGAGAGAAATAAGAGAAAGGGTCCTTCAACCCCCAAACTCTGCATATTCATATGAGCACATAAGAACAAAAAGATACAGTTCCAAAATTGAACTTTAATAATTCCACCCTAGGAGTGACCTTTTTTTTTTTCTTTCATAAACTGAAATCTTCCTATCTCCTTATTTTGGTGAAAGAGATGAGAAAGATTGATGAAAGCACCTTTCTTGCCAAAGTCCTCTCTGTCAGTTCAGAGCAAGGAAAATGAAAATACCAAACAAATTCATCCATCATGATATACTTCTTGTCTCCTTTTCATCTTTCTTCTACTTCCTAGATTACTAATTTCTCAGTCACCTTGTTTTCACTCCCAGTCTGATGGGGAGCATATTTGTAATACTTAATACTTGCTATATCTACCGATACTGATGCTTTAGTACTTAGTATCTGCCATATATATAGGATCTCAAAAAGTTTCAAGATATGAAGTAGGTGTCTAAAGCTATGTTGGTTAAGCGTCCGACTCTTGATTTCAGCTCAGGTCATGAGCTTGGGGTCATGAGATCGAGCCCAACATCAGGCTCCCTGCTTAGCAGGGAATCTGCTGGAGATTCTCTTCCTCTGCTCCTTCCCTGATCATATTCTCTCTCTCTTTTTCCTTCTGTCTCTCAAAAAAATAAATAAATCTGTTTTTTTTTAAAAAAGAAAGAAATTAGAGGGCACCTGGGTGGCTCAGTCGGTTAAGCCTCTGCCTTTGGCTCAGGTCATGATCTCAGGGTTCTGGGATCGAGCCCCATGTCGGGCTCCCTGCTCATTGGAGAGCCTGCTTCTCCCTCTCCCTCTACCACACCCCCCACTTGTGCTCTCTGGTTCTCTCTCTGTCAAATAAATAAATAAAATCTTTAAAAAAAATTAGAATAGGGGCACCTGGGTGGCTCAGTCATTAGGCGTCTGCCTTCGGCTCAGGTCATGATCCCCGGGTCCTGGGATTGAGCCCCACATCGGGCTCCCTGCTCAGTGGGGAGTCTGCTTCTCCCTCTGTGTTCTCTCTCTCATGTTCTTTCTCAAGTAAATTTAAAAAAATAAATAAATAAAAATAAAAATAAAAAAATAAATTTAAAAAATTAGGTAAGGAAAGTGAGCTTTAGAAAATCAAAGGATAACTTATTGTCTCTAGCAGAAACCTGAGGATTTCAGCAGGACCCTGGGGCTGCCTATCACACTTAACCATTGGCTGCTTGACTGTAGGCAAGGGTATCAGTCAGTGCAGGTTAGGTTATGCTGTGGTAACAAGCAATCTTTAGAACTAAGATTGTTTTCCACTTACACCACATGTCCATCACAGGAGGTTGTGGCTTTGGGCCACCTCATCCTTACTGTCAGATGGAGGCTGATGGAGCAGTTTCTATCTCGGATCTGGCCAGTTTTGTGACAGAAGGAAAAAAGCACATGGAAAATAATATGCTGGCTCTAAAAGCATCTCTCCAGAAGTGGCCACATCATTTCCACTCAGTCTGTTGGCCAGAGCAAGATAAATGGCTCTGTCAATGGGACAGGGACACGATCCTCGCATAAGGGAGGGGCAGCAAGTATTATACACATTATATGATCTATCCCAGTGAGAGGCCTCTGTTTTCTCACTTGTGAAAAAAGTTTGGCCTAAGTTACCTCCCAGATAAAACTTATGATCTAATAATTCTGGAACCACTTGGCAATAAAGGAGCATAGTATAGTTGTTGCTCATACCTGCCCTCTCTAAGTATCATAAATGCAATAGCTCCTCATAAAAGCAACAAGCAAAGTTAGGAATGGCTTCTTGTTCAAGTTATAGTTGGTCCAGTGTTTCTGGAAGATACCAGCAACTACTAGCATTCTTTCCCCATCAAAATTCTATGATAATCTAACACAGAGGGGGTTAATAAAGGCTGAGAATTCTGTGAAAACACTCTAGCCAGGGTTTTCTTTAAAATGTTATCTCCTTCATAATTATACTTAAAATTTCAAAATATTAATCTGAGTCTTCAAACCTGTCACCAGAAATCTTTGCCCCTGAGGTTACTTTACCTAGGAGGAAATCTCAGAACCCCACCCAGTCTTGGCTTATGCAAGCAAAACCCATGGATTTCTGGTTCCCATTCAACTTGTGCTGTGAGAGTCACATTATTTACCTGGCTATATTAAAATGGGAGGCTAAGTGTTATAGATACAATTCTTTAAAAAAAAAAAAAAATCCAGGGGTGCCTGGGTGGCTCAGTTGGTTGAGCATCTGACTCTTGGTTTCAGCTTAGGTCATGATCTCAGGGTTGTGGTATCCAGGCCCACATGGGGCTCCCCACTCAGCACAGAGTCTGCTTGGGATTCTTTCTCCCTCTGTCCCCCACTCCCCACCTTTTGTGTGCGCTCTCTCTCAAATAACTAACTAACTAACTAAATAAATAAATAAAATCTTTAAAAAAAAAATCTGGGGCACCTGGCTGGCTCAGTGGGTGGAGCGTGTGACTCTTTATCTCTGGGCCATGGGTTCCAGCCCCACATTGATCATAGAGATTACTTAAAAAAAAAACCAAAAAACAAAAAAACCAGAAAACAAAAACAAAAAAGCAAAAACAAAAAACAAAAATAGATGTTGGGAGAAGGAAAAAGTCTAAAATTACTAATAACTGATTTGTATTTTGTGGGTGCAGTATGCCTTATCTAAAATCCTTAAAGAGTCAGATATATTTCAGAATTCATAATTTTCAGGTTTCAGAAAGGTAATACAGTGCATATACCATATGTTATTTAACAACTCATCAAGCTATGAGGCTGGACAAGGTGGAGAAGAGCATGTATAATACGCTACCTTTATCTTAGGGGGGAGGGAATGAATATTTGCTTATATTTTTTAAAATTTGCTCATACTAAAAAAAAAGAAGAGGAGGAGGAGACGCAAGAAAAGATAAACCAAAAGCTAAAACAGTGGAAGTGATGTGGAGAACAAAGGCAAAAGAAATGTAGAAAATCTCCTTATAACTTACAGCCCATTGCCAAGTCCTTGGGACAGGCAGGGTGACCTTTTTCTAGGAGCTCGGTTGTCTCAATGTGAATACTTTGCTAGGGGCAAAAAGCAACCTTAGCTTGACATTAGCCCGACCTCCAGGATCCTATAAGTCTTCTTTTACATATAAAAAAATCCCTTTGGAAACTTCCTTTATCTCTACCCCCCAAGATACATGTTAGCAATCATCCTCCAAACATATGGTCCATTGCTACACACCTGAAGGGTCTCATGACTAATGTTTTACTAGACACTAGTAAACGATCTTATCTTAACAGCAGCTAGCCCCTCAAGGTCCTGGAAGCCTTACTTCCAAATTCCTTAGAAACTTAACACTATCCCTGACCCCCTCCCAACTTAAAAGTCTATAATCAGTCACTCCTCACAACCCCACTGCAGCTCTTTCTGCCCATGGGTCCTGTCCCCGTGCTTTACTAAAACCACCTTTTTTTCATCGAAGACCTCTCAAGAATTCTTTCTTGACTGCTCCCCAACCCCAAAGCATTTCACATCAGAAGTAAGGGAAACGGGATGGAGAAGACTGGGTTCAAAGCTAGCCTTCTATGAATACACCTTGACTGTGAAGCAAATTTAAATTTTAAAAACATGCAATTCTTTAAAATCTAAAGCACAATGAAGTGAATGAAGGGGCGCCTGAGAATCAAGCTGACAGCATAACCTCACCAAAAGGAATTATTCTATGACTCTAAAACACAGAATTTAAATGAACATCTTCTAGGGAAATGTAACCTAAGGACAAAACAAACTATTAAAAAAATTAAACTGTTTTCAGTTATCACATTGTTGGTGGTAGTGCTGCAATTATTATTGTGAAACTATTGTCTGTATTTTGGATAAAGCAAATGAGTAAGGATACTGGTTTGAGTTGGCAACCAGGATTTTAAAACCTGAGTAACTGAATTTGAATTGGAAGCATCAGTATGAACTCAACAACCAAACTGAAAGAATATATCTGATGAGGAGAACAAAGGCAAAAAAAAAAAAAAAAAAGTAGATAAAATTAAGTTCCCTTACAACTTGCAGCCCATTGACAAGACTGGACATTCCTCAAGGAACTCACAACTGCCTTAAAGTTAAGGCTTTGCTAGAGGCAAAACGCAAACCTTAGCTTGACAACAGCTAGACCTCCAGGATCCTGCAAGTCTTCTCCAACATATGAAAATCCTTTTGGAAACTCCTTTTATCTCTACCCCGCCCCAACTTAGAAATATATAATTGATTGCTCCTCACAATCCCAGTGCAACTCTTTCTGCCCATGGGTCCTGTCCTCGTGCTTTAATAAAACCATCTCTTTGCACCGAAAACATCTCAAGAATTCTTTCTTGACCGTTTCTTCCCGGTCCACATCACATCATATCTAAGAAGAAAAAATGAGAAGGAAAAACAATACTTAAGGGAGACTTAATAAACACGCCAACCAATTATTGATACATGTATTTCCTTGTTCTATCCATTGATAAAACCTAAAGTAATGACCAACTCAGAAGTAATGAGCACTGGAAAGCAATAAGATAATGGTTTCCAAATATAATTTCCCATTAAAAGGAACAGGGCTTGTTGGAGATACGGTTGAGCCCAGGTCTGAGATAGGAAAGGTATAATATATGCCTGGAACTTTTCTCATCCCTGAAGACAGGAAGCTCACTGGTGTTCTGTCAATAAGAGTTGGGGCAAGAAAAAGCTTCCAGTGGCCCAGCATGGGACAATTTCGGCATCAGTAAGAATAACTACATAGGGGACACCTGGGTGGCTCAGTCAGTTGGGCATCTGCCTTTGGCTCAGGTTATGATCCCAGCGTCCTGGAATCGAGTCCCGCATCGGGCACCTTGCTCAGTGGGGAGCCTGCTTCTTCCTCTGCCTGCTGCTCCCCCTGTTTGTGCTCTCTCTCTCTCAAATAAATAAATAAAATCTTAAAAAAAAAAAAAGGAATAACTACAGTGGATTGAAACTGATCAAGTATGTTTAAATCTCCCTTTCAGAGGATGCTAACAACAATGCATTATTTTTGAAAACAGGTGAAGGGAAAGAATCTAGCATTCAATCTACCTTTCCTGTGCAATCCATCTCTGAGTTACCAAATAGTTGATGAGGAGACATTTCTTTTTACAGAAAAAATTGTCATGCTAGGAAATAAAGAAGGAATGGTAGAATTAGAATAACCCTCTTTTGCAATTCCTAATTAAATAATTAATCGAGACATTGCTCATCGGTGGCTGCTAGCATAACAAAAAGAGAGATAATTGGATACTATGTTCTTTGGAATGGAAGTCACCAAAAAAAAAAAAAAAAAAAATCGGAATTTGAACCTGACTGAGGCTTTAAATTTCATTACCAATTTGTAGCAAATACAGGGGACAGAGAAAGATATAAAATGACAACATGGGGATGCAATAGACAAAATTTTGTGTATTAAGCATGTCTTTTTATTCCAGTATTTTGACATCTGGTGTCTTACTGACCATGGGAGACTGTCCTCCTACGGCTAACCAATTCTTAGGAATAGTAAACAACTCACCTTCAAGCACACCTTTCATATGCAAACTAACCAATACAGAGCCACCCCACCCCCATCTTCTACTGGGCTTTCACAATTCAGGGAAATATTCCCTTGCCCTAGTCACACCAAACAACTAGAGATAGTCCTTACGTCCCAGAGCCCACTGAAATTAGTCCAGCCAGCCAAACTTGCTTACCCACAGACCACAATAAAGGCTCTTGCCCACATTTTCTTACCGCCCTTCTACCTCCCCACTGACACTGATGCTTCCCAGTGTGGCTTCCTTGGCCTGGCGCGCCCCCTCCTCTTGGGGGTGTCTCCTGATCTGTTGGCCTCACCAAACCTGAACAATAATAAACTCTACATTTTAAAACACCTTGACTGTGGGAAACCTCTACAAGACAAATGACAATTACAAGGGAATTGGAAGGAAGGCAGGAAGGAAGGAAGGAAGGAAGGAAGGAAGGAAGGAAGGAAGGAAGGAAGGAAAGAAAAAGAAAAAGAGAAATAGCAAGGGAGTAAACTAAGAGGGAGAGAGAAACTTTAGTTAAATGAACTGTAAAAAAAATACATCAACCAATTGCAAAGAATAGACCATATTTTACTCTGAATTTTAACCATCTCTTAAAAACATGAGGAGACTAATGGAGAAATGTGAACACTGATTTAGCCGCTGACATTTGATATTATGAAATTACTGATCATATTTTTAGGGGTGATTACAGAATTGTTGTTATAGTTTTAAAGATTTTATTTATTTATTTTTTAAGCAAACCCTTTGTCCATCACAGGGCTCAAACTCAAGACCCAGAGATCAAGAGTCACATGCTCTACTGACTGAGCCAACCAGGCACCCGTGTTGTTATAGTTTTAAAAAGAGACTTAATCTTTTAGAGGTTCATACTGAAATATCTACAGATTAAATGACAAGATGCCTGTGATTTACTTTACAATAATCTGGAGTGGGGGGAGGGGTGTTGGGTAGAAGTAGGAAAAAAGTAAGATTGGTTTAAAGTAATAGGTGTTGAAACAGGGTTATGAATACATGAAGGGTTATTATGTATACTCTTCTGTTTATGGAATCCTCAAAATTTTTGATAACAAAAAATAAAAATCCTTCGAGGAAACTTCTTTTTTTTTAAGATTTTATTTATTTATTTGAGAGCAAAGAGAGAGCACTAGAAAGAGAAAGCAAGCAGGAGGAGGGGGCAGAGGGAGAGGGAGAAGCAGGGAGCCTGATGGGGGGCGGGGGGGTGGCTCCATCCCAGGACCCTGGGATCATGACCTGAGCTGAAGGCAGAGGCTAAACCGAGCCACTGAGGCACCCCTGAAGAAACTTCTTTGAAGAACATGTTAAATGGCCCAAATTTTTTGAAAAGATAAGTGAATTCAGAATGACTAAATAACTTGCCCAATTGCTAATACATGGTGGGGCCAGAGTCCAAATCCGGGTCCATACTACCACCCAAACTCTGCCCTCCCAAGTGAAAAGAGAGGCTACCTTTGGAGGCTGTTCCTCCAGCTCATCTGCAGAGGAGAGGATGGGGTTCTCTCTTAGTCCCCAAGGCCCCTGTCAGGAGCAAGAGGGACAGTTGAACTTGTGGCAACAGCAGGCTCGTACTGAGGCCTCCAGCTGAGATCCTATTCCTCAGTTTCTTTGGGTTGTACCCCAGCCCTCATCCCCAACTCTCCCCTGCAACAGAGAACACCCTGACTTTTTTTTTTTTAATTCCCTTTTCAACACCCCATACTGCTCTGCAGAAAGTTTACCAGAATGGACACATCCAAGTGAAGCTTGTCACCTTAAGCATGCAGAAACTTACTGTCAAGATATTTTCAAAGCATTCTCTTCCAGTAATTTTTAGTGAAATATAATCTCTCACTTTCAGCTTATGAACCACATGAAACAACCTCACCATTTCTGAAGCCTGCATTTTGGGCTCCAAATGTCAAGTTTTGGCTTGACCCATTCCCTTATACATCAGACTTCCCTCTAAATTACTTTTGATTGCTTACAAAAATCAAATCTAATATTAATAATTGTCAAAAGAAGCCACAATGTTTCCCTCATATTCAGGGCTAGGAACTGCACTAAGTGCTTTAAGAATATTATCTTCTTCAATCCTCAGGATAGTCCTTCAAAGGATGAAGATGAGCCAGCACTAAGGATGTTCAAAGAGAAAGAGCGGGAGGGGAGGGATTACCTCGGTCCCAAGGTTAGAATTAACCTCAGGCTTGACAAAGGATTTAGCAGTGTGGACATTAATATGAGTCTTTAAATATCACTTTGTCCTGTCATCTGTGAGTCTTGAGATCCTCCTCAAACAAAAAGAGCCTGTGAATATCAGTAATCTGCACTCTCCAATCTCCTCCCAACCACAACCATCAAACAGCAACCCCGATAATTCTCTTCTTTTTCTGAATCCAACATTCTTTACTGGGGATTGCGTGGGATTTGTTTTAGCATCTCACAATATATAAAACTATCTGGGTAAACCACAATATTCAGAGCTCACAACCATTCCCTGAATTTGCCCTTTGGCAAATTCCATCCTGTATGGAACAGAATTGAGAGGACATATAGATGCACCTAGTAAAACTTTTTCTTCCTCTCTCTTAATTCTTCTTGACAACTCCTCCCCCCCCCCCCACTCCCCAATGCCAGGTCCACCTCATGGTGCCACTATTTTTCTTCACTCAAACATCAAATTCCTACCTGTAAACATCTCAAACTGCCACAGGGCAGAGTGAGTGCTGCTTTCTCCTATAAGAGTTTCACCTTATACAAACTAAATTTAGAAAGTTATCGACGTCTTGAAAGGGTTAGGGAGCTCTCAGATTCGATTTCCTCGTTATAGGCTTTAAACTGTTTCCTAGTTTTGGTGCGTTAAATCCTGGGCCTGGAGAAAAATATTTGCCTCCAGTGCAAGTTTGAGAAAGAAAGGCAGGTTGGGGGTGAACATCCCTGTTTAGGAGCCAGTGCTTTCTCCCTGCCTCCTAGCCAATAGGACAGAGACTATGATCTGAAATGATTTTAATCCTTCTAGCTAGGCGATTTTCATTCCTCATCAGACATCAGATTTGACAGCACTAGGTGTCACATTCATAAGACCTTCACCATAGATCACTTACATCCCCACTTCAAAATTAAATGCATGAGCAAATCTTTGAAAATATTGGCAAAGTAACATTTTTCTTTATTTGATGTCCAAGTGCTATTCTAAATAATTCACTTAATAAAACCATTATTCCTGGGGGACCTGAGTGGCTCAGTCAGTTGAGCATCCTACTCCTGATCTCAGCTCAGGTCTTGATCTGAGCGTTGTGAGCTCAAGCCCCATGTTGAACTTAAAACAAAAATCAAACCAAAAAAACCCTATTACTTCCTTTCTGAGTTTGGTCTCTATTCCTCTTACAGGTTTGTTTCTCTTAGCTGTAAATGCTGCCATTCCTCCCTTCATCCTTTAAAACCCATCTCTTCCATCTTTCTGGATTAACTCTGCTACCGCCCCCACCTCCATTCTTTGGTCTACAGACCTTAGTCGCAGATACATCATGTAGCCTCAATCACTCACTGGCTTTGCTTTTGGATACCTTTATTGCTTCTATTCCTATTTAGTCTTGTTAACTAGATTGGAAACTCTCCAGGGGCAGGATCTGTTTTCTCTCTTACTTTATCCTCTAATGCAGGACTTGGCTCTCGATAAATGCATGGTGACTAGTTAACTCACAGCAATTAATTATTTGGACAAGTCTGAAATGTATCAAGATGATGGTTTAATAATAATCACCTGCCATAATGACAACACTCAAAATCACATTTAAGCCCTCGTCTCTCCCGGCTAACTTCTTCCAGACAACACTTATGAATTTTGCAGAAGATTGCTGTCGTCTTGACATTACTGTTTCATGAGATTTATAATCTTGCAAGCCATTTGTCATGGAAACAATGTGGAAGATAAAAGTAATTTCAGTAATACATTGAAAATGTTCTGCTGCTGAAATGTTAGTACAAACATCCTAGAAAATGAGGAGACACATGTTTTAGAAATACTCCTGGCCGGCAACAAGCTTAGATATAGAAAGTAATGTCACTGGGCCCTGGGCAAGGATGTACCTAACCTGCAATGAGCCAAGTCTCTTGCGCCCCAACTGAAGGTTGACTGGGGCCCATAGGGGACAAAGGCCTGCCTACCTCTCCCTCTCATTCTCTGGGGGACCGGGTTTATGGCGAGTCACCAGATAAGAATAACTCCTCCTCAGCCAGCTCTCTGTCAGAACAAGAGAGATATATTAATTTTCAGGACTTAGAACTTCAGGATGGTGAAGGGCGTGTGGCAATGGTGTAAGTGTCCCACCACTGATGTAGTCACTCATTCAACAAACACTTATTACCTCCCACAGGCCAGGCACGCAGGACCCTCTTCAGTATCTCACAGTCCAATGGCAGAGATGGCCATAAAGACAACACAGTGCATGGGAAATACACCATCATACAGCCGTTAGACAAAGTGCCAGGGGGAGTACCTCCTGCCTGAGCCCGGGCCACACCCCCTAAATTAGGCTTAGAAGCTTCAAAAATGCTTTAGCAGGAAACCATTTGCTTCCCAAATAAATCGAAGATTTAGCGCCTCCCCCCAAACAGTTGGAGATAAAATCCTGGAAGTTAACATCGCCTTAGGTGTATTCCAAGGACCACTCGGTGATGTAGGATGGTAACAGCCCGTTACCCAAAGGGAAGAAAAACAAAAGGGAGGGTAATTGCTGGTCACTGAAGTCTGGAAACTGCACTTCTTAGATCCCTTAAAATGTTTGCGTGCATTATGAATCACCAGGAGAAGACACTGTAGGCAGTATTTCCCAGAGTTAGCTAACTGGAGATTTCTTCCTTCTACAGCCATTTTTCTCTTTGAGCACACTCTGAGAAATACTGCTCTGGAGATTTCCCAAGATGGTCCATTCTACTCTGTGCCCTCATCCAGGATCAAATATTAAGGTCCTACAGAAATGTATAAATCCATTTCAAAGACCAAGAAATTATATAGATGATGGATTTTTAAAAAATGATTTCATGATTTCTTCCTAGTTCAAATATGTGTAGCCAAACTATTTTTCCCAGCTCCTAGGAGTAGACACTGTCTACAGTCCCTTAGGGTGCCCTACTCTAGGTTTACAAATTGGAACACAAACTTGGTTTCCTGTTTCTCCAGCAGGATTTGGAAAATATGCTGATGCAGCTTAAAAAACACACACCACAACTCAGAAGCTTAGGTAGACTAGCTTTAGGTAGATTAAAACAGCGTTTGTAAGACCTTGGGGCTGCAGATGTGGGGTCTCACTGGCTACATATTGGAATCACCTGGGGAGCTTAAAAAACACACACACACCCCCATGTCCAGACCCACCCCAGAATGAATTAAATTAGATTCTCTGGAAGTGAGGCCTGAGAATTTTTATTTTTAAAAACTCCCTGGGTAGCTCTAGTGTACGGCCAGGATTGAGAAGCCCCACCCTGAAAAATCAGGCTGTTGAAGTCACCACAGCTGGCTGCCCACCCTGCCTCATTTTCGGGACTTGCTCATCCTTCGCTGGACATGCAGGGCGTGGTATGAGTCAGCGCAGGCTTCATGACAAAGTACCACAGGCTGGGTGGCCTAAGCGACACATACTTAACTTGCTCCCAGTTGTGAGGCTGGAGTCTGAGATCAGGGTGCTGGTAGGGTTGGTGGCTTCTGAGGCCTCTCCCCTTGGCCTGCAGACAGCTGCCTTCGCACTGTGTCCTCTCATGGTCCCTCCTCTCTGTGTGCATCCCTGGTGCCTCTCTGTGTGTCTAAATTTCCACCAGTCAGATTGGATTAGGGCCTAAGCTAATGCCCATTTTAAGTTAATCACTTCTTTATTTTTTTTTTTTAAGATTTTATTTCTTTATGTGGTGAGAGAGAGAGAGAGCCAAGCAGGGGGAGCGGCAGGCAGAGGGAGAAGCAGGCTCGCCCTGAGCAACGAGCCCGAGCCCGATGTGGGACTCGATCCCAGGACCCTGGGGTCATGACCTGAGCCGAAGGCAGACGTTTAACCGACTGAGCCACCTAGGTGCCCCTTAAGTGAATCACTTCTTTAAAGGTCCTATCTCTAAATACAGTTACACTCTGAGGTACTAAGGGTTAGAATTTCAACACATGATTTTGGGGGGAGATACAACTCAGCCCATAACAGGTGTGAAAGGAACCCCAAAAGTCTCCAGAAAACACTGCAAATTGTTATATCCATAAAGCTGTCACATTTTCCTGCTTCCAACGTAATTAAGCACATGATATAACATAGGGGGAAAAAAAAAAGATCTTTGCCCTTATGGCCCCCAAGATAATAAAATCTTGAACATGTCCTATAAAACTTAATTTTCTTTAAAGAAAAGGGGGCAGAGGGGAAGTTTTACCTTTGACTTTTGTAATAGTAGTGTTTATAGGTATAATTTAAATTCTGTGAATATGATGATCACATGAAACATTATTCTTTTCTCCTTATGAACAGATAACAAAAATTAATATAAATAAATATGATAAATATAAATATAGTATTCACATAAACCAATAGTCTAAATTTGATAATCTTGTTAATCTTTGTGATATTTTTCTACCAAACACCTGGATTTTTTTTTTATATTTATTTTAAGTAATCTCTACACCCAACATGGGGCCCCAACCCACAACCCCGAGATCAAGAGTCGCATGCCCCTCAGACTGAGCCAGCCAGGTGCCCCCTGCTGTGTTTTTTATTTGGCACATCAATCCTTTTGAAGTCCGATACACTTGCATTTTGAAAATGAAAGAAAAGATATGTTTTTCTTTTCCAAATGCTTGTGTGTCTGAGTCTCTTTGCAGTTCTGGAGGTTCCAGTGAGATTTACCTAAGGAAGGGGCCTCCCCGGCCAGAGCTGACTGACCCAACCTTAGCTGCACTTACCTCACAAACTGTGGGAACCAAGACATGCTTTTTTTTTTGGTTTCTAGAATTAATCTCACGCAGCAAGAGAGCTTTACTATCACCGCCTTCTTGTTTGTTTTTCTCCTTCCTAAGTCTGCAGTTTTCTGGATGTTTCTAAGTGCATTTGTGGATCAAGTCTAGTCCCAGTTGTGGTGTGAGCATGGGCAACAATTTATTCCCTATTGATGACTGAAAGGGAGGGAATGTAGGTTTCTAGGGATCTCTGTCAGGCGGCAAATAACAGAGACTGGTTCATCTATCTTTTTTATCTGTCCTTTTGTTTGTTTGTTTGTTTGACCTGGGGATTCTGATGTCTTCTATTGCTGAAACGTGAATACAAACATTCTATAAAGTGAGGAGAGACGTGTAGAAATAGTCTAAGCTATGGACAGATTGGATATAGAAAGAAGTGTTGTGGGGCCCTGGGCAAAATTGAACCTAACTCACAATGAGCCAAGTTTCTTGGGCCCCAGCTGAAGGTTGACTGGGGCCCATTGGGGACAAAGGCCTGCCTGCCTCTCCCTCTCATTTTCTGGGGGACTAGTCTTTGACTAGTCATCGGCCAGCAACGCTTCCTCTTCTGTGAGATCCTATCGCTCAAGAAAGTTTCCTGTGCCAGCTAGAAAAGCAAACAAACTTTTGAGATCTACAGTGGCTGGACCTGTGAGCTTTTGTGTTTATTTTTTATCCCCAGCTGAGGTTATAAAACTGAAACCACTAAGTACTTTTTTTTTTTAAGTCCCAACCTGGGGCTCGAACTCACGACCCTGAGATCAAGAGTAGCATGCTCTCCTGACTAAGCCAGCCAGGTGCCCCCACTAGTACTTTTGGTATTTGGAAAAAAAATTTTTTTCTTGTTCTCTCCATGCAAAAGGAAGGTAATTAAATATTTTGTTTATCACATTCTGTATTTGTGGCTATCCCCTCCCTCTCTTCTCCCCACTTTCATTTCCTTCCCCTCCCCCTACAAAAAGTTGTGGAGATTAATTGGTTATAAAGATCTTTTATTTTGGGTGCCTGGGTGGCTCCGTTGGTTAAGTGTCTGAATGCTTTAAAATTTTATGAGTCAAGAAAGTTTTTGTTATAAAAATGTAAAGCTAACATATATATATATATATATATATATATATATATATATATATATATAATCACTACTTTTTAGAGGGATTTTAAATTGAAGTGAAATTCATGGATCATAAAACTAACCATTTTGAAGCATATAAGTCCGGGGCATTTAGTACATTCATGATGTGGTACAACGGCAGCCTCTACCTAGTTCCAAATGAGATGGTATCTTCATCACCCCAAAAGCAGACCTCATACCCATTGAGCAGTCACTCCCTATTTCTCCCTATCCCCAGCCCCTGGAAACAACCAGTCTGCTTTCTCTATCTATGGATTTAATTGTTCTGGATATTTCATGCATATGGAGTCATACAATATGTGTGTGACCTTTTGTGTCTGGCTTCTTTCACTTAACATGATGTTTTGAGGTTCATCCATGATGTAGCACTTATCCAGACTTCATTCATTTCTACAGCCAAATAATATTCTATTGTATATATATATATATATCACATTTTGCTTATTCACTCTTCCATGATGGACATTTGGGTTGTTTCCACATTTTAGCTATTGTAAATATAGTGCTCTTGTAAACATGTTATGTACAAGTACTTGTTTCAATACTTGTTTTTAGTCTTTTTGTGTATATACCCAGGATTGGAAGTGCTGGGTCATACGATAATTCTATGTTTAACTTACTCAGGAACTATCAAGCTGTTTTCCACAGTGGCCACACCATTTTATATCCCCCACCAATGAACTTTAAGACTTTGAACTAACAGTAAATCGAGGTATTAATACTTATCTTGCACACCTGAAAACACTAGTTTTACTATCCTCTTGCCATCATTTAGCAGGTTAAAATGGATGGATAAATTTACTACTTTAAGAATTTTTTTAGGGGTACCTGGCTGGCTCAGTCGGTAGAGCACACAACTCTTGATCTCAGGGTTGTAAGTCTGAGCCCCACGTTGAGTACAGAGATTATTTAAAAATAAAATCTTAAAAAAATTCATTTTAAAGATGTATTTGATTATAGAGAGATATATATGCAAGATGATAGATGTATTTTGTTTTTGTTTTTTTTTTAAGATTCTTTATTTTAGAGAGAGAGTGCAAGCAGGGGGAGGAGCAGAAGAAGAGAATCTCAAGCAGACTCCCAACTTGAGAGCAGAGCCCAACGTGGGGTCTGATCTCACAACCCTGAGATCATGACCTGGTCGAAATCAAGAGTTGGATGCTTAACCAACTGAGCCACCCAAGCACCCCTTTGTTCCATTCTAAATAAAATTGTCTGGTTGTGCCAGAACATGACAGAAGGTAATAGAAGGCAGTTTGAGGATATGTCATAAATACAGAAAAAAAGAAAAGTAAACTTAAGAGCCTAGGCTTATAATGCCTGCATATAGTGAATTTGACACGAACAAAGGAATATCTTAAAATTTTTTGCAAAACTGGCTCAGTGATAATTGATTTATTTGTAAGGTGGAAAGAGGCTTGTGCATCCTTTACTACAAATTGCTACATGGATGGTAATCAAAAAGAGTAAAATAAGAATTTGGCTCTCTCTCTCTTAAAATGGTAAATTGATCCTTTAGTAGATAGAATGCTCCTAACAAAAACAAAGAGAGACAAGAAGAGTTAAAAGGCGTTCTGTGCCCAGATACCAGCAGTTCTCTTTCTTACTAAAATGCTCTGTAAACTGGTTGTGTTTGTCACACTTTTAAATCAATTTTAACAAAACATCTTTAGTTTTGAAATAGAGGGCCAAATAATCATTTTTATGTATTGCTGTGTTTCCTTTAAAGATTACCTGAGGGCGCCTGGGTGGCTCAGTTGGTTAAGCGACTGCCTTCGGCTCAGGTCATGATCCTGGAGTCCTGGGATCGAGTCCCGCATCGGGCTCCCTGCTCAGCGGGGAGTCTGCTTCTCCCTCTGACCCTCCTCCCTCTCGTGCTCTCTGTCTCTCATTCTCTCTCTCGCAAATAAATAAAATCTTAAAAAAAAATTAAAAAAAAAAAAAGATTACCTGAAACCATTTCTTGTCTCCAGCGCATCTATGACTAATGCTCATATCATGTCTCCTTTAACTCTTTTTGATACTGCCTTTCCCAAATTCAGAACCCAAAATCAGAACTCCAAAACTGTAAAGATTTCAATTATACTTACATTATCTTTGGAGTTTCCCAGACATCCAGTGGGTGTCACAAAGATTCAATATTTCACCTTTGTAAAGAAGAGAGAGTAGAAATAATCTGGCATTCTCTAGTTTTAATGTGCTCAACAATATGATGTCCACAATATGAATAACCAGCAAGTCAGGGGCGCCTGAGTGGCTCAGTCATTAAGCGTCTGCCTTCGGCTCAGGTCATGATCCCAGCCAGAGTCCTGGGATCAAGCCCTGCATCGGGCCCCGCATCAGGCTCCCTGCTCCACGGGAAGCCTGCTTCTCCCTCTCCCACTCCCCCTGCTTGTGTTCCCTGTCTCGCTGTGTCTCTCTCTGTCAAATAAATAAATAAATAATCTTTAAAAAAGAAAAAAAACCCAGCAAGTCAAAAAGCTAAATCTCTCTGTATTAATTATATATAAATAAAATGATACCAATATAAATGTTTCAGTAATTATGAAATTTTATGTCTGAAACATACTTATGTACATGTGCAAATATGGGCACAAAAACTGTCAATAAATAAAGAGAGACATCTTGATTTTTCTATATACATACTCTTTGCTAGGTAAACATTTCCTATATAAATACTTGTCAATTGATGACAATCAGAATATACTTTATGGGATAAATTAAAGACTCCAGAAATCTGACAATGTCCTTACTGTTTGCAATGTTTCCTTACCCTCAGGATAAGGATTAACTAAATCCTTATAAACTGATTGCCTCTTGCACCTCAGTAGAGGATTCTACCTTTTTGCATTCTGATGTTGTTGATTGTCATCATAAATTAACTGGAGCTTTAGAGTCACTCTCCACAAGCATTTTCTGCTTTTCCCTTTCACTCACCTAAAGGTCCTTGCTACAAGAGCAGATCAGAAATTGAGTCTTCTGAAAGAAATATCAAACAAGCTTCAGTAAAGCACTGAACCAGATCCTCAGGACAGTTGAAACGACGAGGACGAGACTCATGGGTACGGGCTTCCTTTTATAAGATGACCTCTTCACCACTCTCTGCGCGACTATCAAGAGACCAAATCAGGACTCCCAGAATGTTCCCTTCCAAAAGCAAAGGACTTCGTGGAAATAAACTGTTTAGTCTGAGAGCAACAAAACACACATTAATTCCCTAGAACTAAATGAATAGAATGGACTGATTTCACTGTGACCAGGCTTCTATTTTAAATGCACATGTGAGGAAAGCTCTTTTCTTTATTCTTAATTCAGCACCGACCCTCCATTTAACAGGTTGCACTTGTTCAAACTGGTATGAGACCTTTTTCAGATGGTATCTTGTTCCCGCTGAACCATCCCGATTCAGATGCAGAGTGGGAGGGAGAAATGGTAATGAAAGAGCTTAATATAGTAAATTAATAAATCAGGGAAACTTAAGAATAATAATTCTATACAATTAATAAGATAAAGCCATGGCAACAATGGTTCAGTATTATTTCAAGTGCCTGTACTAAGTTCCTTTGCTCTCTGTAACCAGAGGTTCAATAAGAACGTATTCTTTTCCCAACCGGGAAATAATTGGATAGATCAAGTCAAATCAAACCTATACCATGATCATGCCAGAAATCTCATCTAATTAAGGAAGATAAGCCCAAGGACTACGCCTTCACATATGGAACAAGGCTTTCAGTGTCTGCCCACAAACCTGTTCTACAGGCTGTTCCGTGGCTCATGGAACCCCTGTCTTTCAGGCAGGCCAGGAACATTGACAAACGAGGGGATGTTGGGGAAAGAAGAGACCCTGGTACACTGCGATGATGAATTTTATGTGTCACTTCTCTGGGTCGCAGGGTGCCCAGATACGGAGTCAACACCGTTTCTGGATATGTATGGGAGGGTGTTTCCAGATGAGATTACAGAGTAAAGGAGATTGCTCTCCCCCATGTGGGTGGTCCTCATCCAAACTGTTGAGGGCCTGGATAGAACAAAAAGACAGAGGAAGGGAAAAACTCCCCTTCTCTGCCTGACTTTTTGAGCTGGGATACCGGTCTTCTGCCCTCAGATTGGGAATTAACAGCATCAGAGCTCCTGATTTTTAGACGTTCGGATTCAGGCGCCATCCGCTTTCCTGGGTCCCCATCTTGCAGAGAGCAGATTATGGGACATTCCAGCCTCCATAATCATGTGAGCTAATTCCTTTCTTCCTTCCTTCCTTCCTTCCTTCCTCCCTCCCTCCCTCCCTTCCTTCCTCTCTCCCTCCCTCCCTTCCTTCCATCTATCTATCTATCATCTATCTATCTATCTATCTATCTATCTATCTATCTATCTATCTATCTATCTCCTATTTGTCCTGCTTCTCTGGAGACCCTGACTAACATATACATCCAGAAGTTACAGGTATTGTGGGCAAAGCCCGATAAATGTGAATTTGATGGTTCTTGGTTCCTGATCTCAGTGGCTAAACTGACAAGGAATATAAAGTATTTCTGAGGCAGGGGCACTTGGCTGGTACAGTGGGTAGAGCATGCAACTCTTGATCTTGGGGTTGTAAGTTCAAGCCCCACATTAGGTGTACAGATTACTTAAAAATAAAACCTTTTAAAACAATACATCTGAGACATAAAATCTGTAATAACCCCAGGGCTTTACAATGCCTCCAGATAAAAGTAATTCTCAAACCTTAATATCATGCTGCTCTAGTTTTTCTTTTTTTAATGTAGAAGAGGGTCTTTGTGTATTAAACATTCATTACTCCTTATGAAAATAAAGCTCATCAAATCAAATAAAACATCATATTAATGGTACTGAATCAGAAAATCAGGAAGCATCATAGATGGTCGAATCCACACCTTAGGGGCAGGAACTTGAACAAAGGAGGGACTCTAGAAGCAAAACTGGTATTTTTCTCTGCTTCCATTCTCATTAAGGATATGACATACCACAGTCAGGAAACATAAAAAAAGAAAGAATTTGCACCCTGAGATAAACCAAAAATAATAGTGTCACTCTGTCTCTGTCTGGTCCCCAAGATAATACATACTTGAGCAATTCCTCCAAACCTGAACGCCCTAAACAGAGTACAGCTTTATGCCGGACTTTCACAATGCCAATGCATGTGGATAAGACAATAGTGTGAAAAGGTTATCTTTTTCCACCATGGAAAAGAATATAAATTTGACCTGTGGTTTTCTTCCATTATTTGGTTCTCTGCTTGGAGGGTCAGTCCTTCTGAAGTCTGATTCCTTTCACCTCTTTGCAATTTAACTTTTCCTCCTTTCTTTTTTTTCTAAATGCTTTTATCTGTTGGCTTATCAAAACTTGAAGACAATCACCACATTTCAATAACCAGGCACTCCCATAGGTGAACGTTCCTCTCTCATTCAGGGCATTTTTTTCCTGAGGTCATGGGGCTCTAAGCATCAGGAGAAGGGGCTACCCTGGCCGCTGCTTCCTTCCTCCCTCCCAGAGGTGGCGAAGCCACAGGCTTGAGTGGTCACTACAAAGGGACCACACCGGTCACGTCAGCTGAGGGCTCATTATCTTCTTGGGGCTGCTGGTCTGTAGGGGAAAGGCTATGGGAAAAAGAGATCTGTTTCTTTTACAGTTACCAAATGAAAGGGGACCCTGTGTGTGACCTGCTTGGGGACAGGGCATTCCTCAATATGCAGCATCTGTAAACTTGGCCCTGTGCATCCTTCTCTCATGACATTTCCATAAGCTCCTGCCCCAGTTATGTTCAGGAAGCACAGCCCCCGGCCCCCTGGAACGTGCAAAAGCAGAAAAGGAAAAAAAAAAAAACCTGCACTGCTATTCTTGGTCAGCTTAATGGTGAGAAGCTTCAGATTCTCTATAAAATGAGAGAGATTCAATTGTGTGAGGTCGCCAGGTCACAATCTCCCCTAGAACACTGCTATTCGGAACAAAACATCCTTCTCAGAGGGGTCCTTAAAGTTTAATAACATCAGTCAGCAGCAACAAGACCCCGAGAGCACACAATCCAAAAATGAGCCTCTGTGTGTTGTCTCTTATGGAGGAGCTCCAGTTTACCTGTGTGCAATTTTAGATCATCAAAGGTGACCTTGAACGCGGTCTCCTAAATCTCAATCACAGCCTTAACCACCCTGTGATTTAGCCAATGGCAGTCCTGTGACTCTTTGTGAACAAAAGGCCACCTTCCCAAGGCTGGAGGAAATGCTTACACCGCAATAAGAAGTGGAGAAGCACACAAAGTAAAACAAATTTGCAACATAAAGAGTGTTTGCTGAGTTGCTGTGGCACGATGCTGGATTGCGTTCCTTGCACCAGGCCACCCGATATTTTTATGCAGAACCTTTTAGTTTAGAGAATTTACATAAGGCATCTGTCCTCTTGACCCATAACAGCCATCTCAGTAAAAGCAAAGTAAGTGCCAAAATGGGAGAAGCACATCCTTCAAACTGCAGCCTACCCATGCCTCCAACAAGGATGAATCTCAAATAATGTTGAGTGAAAAAGGCAGACGCAATGAGTATCTATTGCTACAATTCCATTTATATGATGCTCAAGAACAGCAAAACGAATCTATGATGATAGAAATCAGGAAGTGGTTGCCCGAGTGACATTATTTACCTGGAGTACTGAGGTGAGAGAAATGGTATTTGTTGGGGCGCCTGGGTGGCTCAGTCGGTTAAGCATCTGCCTTCGGCTCAGGTCCTGATCCCAGGGTCCTGGGATGGAGTCCAGCTCTCTGCTCAGCGGGGAGCCTGCTTCTCCCTCTGCCTGCAGCTCCCCCTACTTGTGCTCTCTCTCTCTGTCAAATAAATAAATAAAATCTTTATATATATAAAAAAGAGAAATGGTAGCTGTTTACATGGATATATACATATGTAAAAATTCATCAAGTTTTACTGTATGTGACTTTACTGTATGTTATGATCTGAATGTGCCCCCCCATTCACATGTTAAAGTCCTAACCCCCAGATATGATGCAATTAGGAGGTGGAGTCTCTCTGCAAGGTGATTAGAATAGGATGAAGCCCAAAGGGTGGAGCCCTCATGAATGGGATTAGTGCCCTTATAAAAGAGACCCCACAGAGCTCACTGGCCCTTCTACCAAGTAAGGATACAGAGAGAAGGCACTTGCTATGAACCCAGAAGAGGGCCTTCACCAGCACACAACCCTGCTGGTGCCTTGATCTTGGACTTCCCAGCCTCCAGAACTGTGAACCATACATTTCTGTGGTGTATAAGCCACCCAATCCATGGTATTTTGTGTAGCCTCAATGGACTAATATAATAATTATATGTAGGACTAAGACATTGTATATAATTTACACCTAAATTTTGGAAGTTTTAAAAAACCTATCCACACCCATGAGCTCCAAAGTTGCAGCTGAGAAGACCACTACTCTCTGCCCATAACAGCAAGTGTGAGGCACCATTCCCCACCCCCGGCCTCACTGAATGGCCCATTGTGGCCCAATGTCACTTACTCCCCCTTAGAGTAGAGCAGCTCTCCCACTGTTCATTTGGCCCATAGCCCCCCTCATAGAACAGGGGGGTCGAGCCAGGGTGCACACTTCTCTGTATGCCTACCCAGCCGGACAATATTTTTTTTCCTCTTTGTGACCAGAGCACGGCAGCATGATTGCCATTCAGATGATGAGCGTGGTCTGGCATCTCCCTGCAGCCTGGTCTCCCTCAGCATTCCCATTGAGACATAAATGCCCCAGCCTGATGCATTCCCACTTGCGGACCGCTCACTGTTTCTGACTCTGCAGCATCCCCTAGGGCAAACCCCACCCATTTTGTTGTCTGTTTTATTCAATTCATTTTCCTTTGTTCATCATAATATCCATGTGCTAATTGGTGCCCCGCTCATGAGTCACTGAGCATGATGGGACCTGAAGCGTAACAGGAATGCAAAACCCCTGAGCCAAATCATGACCAGAATCAGACCTCGGCTCTCCCAACTCACCCCTGGCATGCTGAGAGCTAACTGCTTCGCCGCATCACTCCTGCCCCGGCAGGGCAGTGACTCACGCTCTCCAATTGGATCTGTGTTTTCAGTTATTGAGTTTCGGTCTGCATAAACATAACAGTATGGGGATGCTATCGGTCCATTAGGCACTGGGATCGGGAGGCTTAAGTAGAAAAGAGGTAAATTTGAAGATGTCCTTTGCTGAGCTTAGAAGCAAAGCTATAATGGAGGATAAGCACTATTATTGATTTTCACTTTAGTGGGGTGACATTTTTTAAATGGGAGCAGAGGAATTTTTTCCATTGGTTTCCTTCTATTGGCAGGATCCTTTGCAATGTCTCTGAGATCTGAGGGAAATAATCACCTGTGTTTTATTTTTTCCTTATACTACAGACCATTAGCAAAGAAAATCTCTCATTTGCACTCCCAGGAGACCAAAGAGTATTGTTCTCTGAAGCCTCATGTGCACCTTCAGAGTGCTGGCAGGGGCGTGAGTTTCAAAATCATATTTCTCTATCCAAATAATTGTCCTTGTCTCTTCTCAGGGGTTTTCTCTCGTAAAGCCCAGGTTTAAATTAAAATCCAAACATAAAGGAAATGCTACTGACTTTTAACTACTTAAATGTGGCTTTCTGCATCCACTTTAATTCTATTCATAGGCTATACAGGGTCAAGCATACCATTCTTTATTTATATCTGCAAACAGGATTGACATTGTTTTTTTAATTTACAACATGATTGACATTTTTTTAGTGCATCAATCCTTATGGCATCTTTGAAAGTGAGAGCAAAATATATTCCCATTTCATAGGTGAAAAAAACAAAAGTCAGGGTCATTTAAGCAAATTCAGGTCTGAGAAAGCATTTTAGAATCCAGAGCCTGAATTTCCAATTCATGTCATCAGTTCTTAAGTTTTATCAAATGCTATGGTTTCATATACATTTTTCCCCATCAGCCACCCCAAAGCATTGTTGGGAATGTCACTCACCATGATTCCATGGGCATCA
>NW_022589730.1:13935817-14223317 GCF_004348235.1 Phoca vitulina | reverse complement strand
GACTCTAGAATTAGAAAGAAACAGATGGCCCAACCTAACACCTTTCTTTTCAGGTGAGGTTCAGAGGTGAAAACACTGCCCAAGATTTTTGATGTTCTTGTTTGGAATAAACAATAAATTTATTCCCCCCAAATGTGTCCTATTGAACACCAGTACCACGAGAGGATCTCCAAATGTTTGGTAAAATAAACTTGCATACTATAGTATCCCCTTTTGTATATTCACAATGCTCATTAGCATATTAAACACTCAGAGATGTCCTGCAGCAAAGAAACTTCTAAATCTATGTTACCTGAAGTGAACTTTCTTACCTAACACTTGCTAAGATGCACGCCTCAGGAAACCCATCTTCAGATCTATACTATTATTTCTATCTTCTAACTATATTATTTCTATACTCTATATGATGGCCTGAGAAACTTCTCCAGGCCTTTTTGCCATTCTTTCTTGATCCTTGGTCTCCAGGCTTCTCAAGCTTCCCTATGGCTGCTACTTTAGCGTCCTACCCAGAGCTGTCTCTTCCTTCAAACTGCTCCATGCTGTCCAGTCACCCAGCTGCTCTTCAGTAGCTTTCAAATCAGAAGTCCATTTCCTCAGTACAACCACTACCAGCTATAACAGAAGGAAAGCAATTTGCATAAACTAATTCACACTTACATATTAATGACTAATAGCTTGCAACATCCCCCCCCACAGAAGACACACCTTATCCCAAACAGTCTCTCATCATGGTGATCGCTAGTGAACCAACACATTTAGGGCACACCAGGGGAAGAGATTTTAGGGGAAACCATATAAACAGACCAGCCCTGGTGCTTAATTTCCTCTAAATGATTTCTCTGCTCCAAAAATCTCTACTTCATCTGCTCTTAAATCATATGGTCTATAGGGGCGCCTGGGTGGCTCAGTTGGTTAAGCAGCTGCCTTCGGCTCAGGTCATGATCCTGGGGTCCTGGGATCGAGCCCCATGTCTGGCTCCCTGCTCAGCAGAGAGCCTGCCTCTCCCTCTCCCTCTGCCTGCCACTCTGCCTACTTGTGCTCTCTCTTTCTCTGTCAAATAAATAAATAAAATCTTTAAAAAAAAAAAAATCATATGGTCTATAAAATTCCAAGTTTTCCCATTATTTAGTCCCTCATTACCCCGGGAATGCCAATCTGTGTGAGTAGCCCAGAAAAAAATGTTCGTATTCGTCAAGTCTCATTGTCTTGTGATGAGGAAGGCCACAGGGAACAGGGCCCGTGGTGTCAGATTGCTTAGGAAGCAGGTATTTGTAAACACATCTTTTTGTGACATGCAAACTTCTATGACATCCTTAAAACACTATGGAAAGATAAAAATATTTATGAAGTAGTTACATAATAATACAAAGGGTAATATCATCTTGTCCAGAGTCTCTTTTTATCTGGAATGAGGCTTCACCTTTTACTAGTGTTTGGCTGTGTGTATCAGCTTGCATTGATCACCTCCCTCTCTTGGTTCCTTAACACATCCCTGCATCTTTTCACTTTGTTCATTTTTTTTTTTTTTTTCATTCCTCAAGCCTATCATGACCACTACACAGCTTAATCAGCTTATGTAGGTTTCTTGGGGCTTCCTTTTGGTCCAGCTGAGTTAGAACACCTACAGGGTGTTTGCAGAGCTCACACTCTACCCTCTGCTACAAAGGACTCTTTGGACATTCTCTTGAAATTGGCTGGGGTGGGGGTCAGGGGCTTGGAGGTGTCAGGACACAGGCCCAACACCTTCAGAAGCACCTATACTCTGGTTTCTCTTCAGATCACATAAATCTTTCGCCTTTTACCTTCAGAAGCACCTGCTTCTCTCATGGTAAATTAATGGCCTCTCTTCTGGGAAATGACTTTCTCCAAATTCTTTCTGTGAGGAACTCTTGACCGCCAAGAAGATTGTCTGGGACCCCTATTGTTTGTAGTAAGAACATTGTATTGTTCTTGCCCCTGTATTGCCCCTGTATTGTTGGATAATATTCCTTAGTCTTTCACTCTTCACAGCTACTTTTGTTCCTATAAGCTTTTCTGACTTTTCAACCAATTCTTCCACTCCAGTCTTTGATGCTCTGGCCATAGTACCAGTTGCCTCCAAAATTTCCCTCAGGGGCTGCAACCAACCCCCACTCTGTCTCCCTGCTGTTTCTCTGTGTCTGCCTGTCTCTCTCTCTCTCTCTCAAACACACATAGATATACACACATGACCAAGGCTCAGACCCCACTTTAGGAAACACTCCTAGAAATACTGCTTAGTATCTGGTAAAATTTAAGCAGAACAACAAAATCTAAAGCCTGATAGTGTTCCTGGAAACAGAAGATCCTATTACTGGCAACAGTTTGAAATCTTCAAGTGCTCACATTTTTTAGGCCGCTTTGCCAAACAGCTAAAAATGATACAAGTCTGCATTATTTCAAGTCAGATTTTCAAAATTCTTTATGAGAGGGGTTGCCTCTGGCCCATGTCCAAATGGATGGGAAAATGCCAGCAAAATGTAGTGAAAAATATCTGTATAGCTTAGATATTGAAGGGGAGACCAGGTTAATGAATTCCAGGTATAAATCATCCACACTAGCAATTTTATTGCTTTTCCCCCTGAACAACACTGCCTTAAGCTTTTCTGGCATTGGCCTAAACAGAACATACAGAGCATCATTAGCAGGTTAGAGATGCAATGAGAAGAGCTGGAGTTTTTCTGTGAGGTGAGTGGTGCTGGCATTTGGTGCAGTATTAATATGTATAATTACAAAATGCAGCCTGAGGGGAAAGGACCAGTCCCAAAATAAATATCATTCTAAAAACGAAAGCCTCAAAGGCCTTCTAAGTTCTGATTCTTTGCTCTCATCCTATCCTCTCCAGAAATATAATAGTGTATCTTTTAGTTTTCCACTCACGATTGGTTCAAGCCTGAAGACGTGACTTCTGTTTCCATTTGGTTGACCTTGTTGGAAATTATGCATACAGAGACAGCCATGGGAGTAAGGAACAAGGGATTCCATGGCCCCTTTTGAGAGAGGACAGTTGGTTTGGAAGCCTGGCCGGGAGGGCCCGAGGAAGGGTGGATATGAGTGAGAGAGGTTTGGTCTACCTATCCCTCCAATGCCTGGCATGACCCCCATTCCCACCAGATTAGAGGGGGAGCATATACTGGGCGGGACTGAGAAATAAAGTACCCCAGCTTCCCTCTAGGCCTTCATCATCCTACATTCCTGGCATCAAAGGCCATAAGCAATTTTCCCATCCTTATTCAAAACTGATTCTCTTGCTCATTCATTCATACAACCACAGGGCCTAGGCAACAGGGGGAATTATAGATAACAAAGCCCTAAAATAAGAAGGGAAGCAGTATAAAAGTAATTCTTTTTGTTTTGTTTTTTTAGATTTTTTTAATTTGAGAGAGAGAGAGAGCACGCAAGCAGGAGGAGGGGCAGAGGGAGAAGCAGACTCCCTGCTGAGCAGGAAGCCGGATGTGGGGTTCGATCCCAGGACCCTGAGATCATGACCTGAGCTGTAGGCAGACGCTTAACTGACTGAGCCACCCAGGTGCCCTAAAGGTAATTCTTAAACTCTTGACCTTCTGGATCTTAGTAATCCAAGTTACTTAAAGGAAATTTCCAGGGCCCTTACAGGTAACCTGCCTAAGAACTATCTTAGATTGGTCTTGTGAATAGTGATATTTCCTTATGATAAAGGTAGGAAGCACCTGCATGGCTCAGTTGGTTAAGTGTCCAACTCTTGATTTCTGCTCAGGTCATGATCTCAGGGTCATGAGATCCAGCCCTGCGTCAGGCTCTGTGCTCAGCAGGGAGTCTGCTTGAGATTCTCTCTCCCTCTCACTCCGCCCCTCCCCTTGCTCGTGCTCTCTCTCTAAAATAAATAAATAAATCTTTAATAAAAGGTAGCAATTGGACCAGGTAATTGTTGATCTTTCCAACTCTGCCATGTTCTGATTCTCAGGAATTTCAAGTTTCAAGTTCAGACATAGAACTTTTCAAAGGCTTGGAAACAAAACAGGCAGGCAGCTAGAGATGCACTCAGGACAGGCCCTGGTAGACAGGCAAGTCTATAGCCACAAAGAGGCCACTGGAAACAGAGGCCTTACCAGCTCCCCCATGACTTACCTGGTCCAAGATAATGTGACCAGGTTTATCCAGGTATGGTAGCTAGTCCCCAAGATGGCCTCAATAATCCCTGCCTCCTGATACTCACACCGTGTGTACTCCCCACATTGACTAGAGCTGGCCTGTCTAACCAACAGGTTGTTGCAGAACTGGTGGTCTGTGACTTCCTTGCCAGATCATAAAAGACATGATGTCTTCTGTCTCTCTGCTGAATCACTTGCCTTGAACCCAGCTGCCATGTCAACAGGACCCTCAAGGATGCCTGTGGAGAAGTTCACATGGTGAGGAACTGAGGCTTAATGCCAACAACCAGCATCAATTTGCCAACCCTGGGAGCGAGCTATCTTGGAAGTGGGTCCTCCAGGCTGAGTCAAGCCTTCGGATAACCATAGCTCTGGCCAACATCTTGACTATAACTTTATGAGAGACCCTGAGTCAGAACCACCCAGCAAAGCTGCTTCTGAGCCACAAAAACTGTATGAGATAATAAATGTTTGCTCCTGTGTCAAGCTCCTAACGTTGAGGACAATTTGTTATGCAGCAATTAGCAATAGATAACTAATATACCAGGTATGTTACTAAATATAAAATCACTGGTAACCACAGGTCAGAAACACAGAGAAAACTTTACACATGCAGACTTGCTCTGAAAACCTGGAAGTAACCATACTGATTGTTAGACTGCCTTCCACTGAGTCTGGGAGTTACTTTCTCTTCTCAGGATTTAACTGTGCTAAAGACTTAGGGGGTGAGAAGAGAGTAACAGTGCAAATCTACATTATAGGGTGCAAACAAATACAAACAAATATAAAGTAAATAGAGGGTCTGATTAAACAGTTGAGGAAGGGGTGGTGTATATTAAACTTTTTTTCTTTTAAGATTTATTTATTTTAGAGAGAAAGAGAATGAGTGGGAGGGGCGGGGGGGGGGGGGGAAAGAGAATATCAAGCAGACTTATGTCCTGAGTGTGGAGACTGACAAGGGGCTCAGTCCTAGGACCCTGAGATCATGACCTGAGCTGAAATCAAGAGTTGGGTGCTTAACTGACTGAGCCACCCAGGCACCCCTGCATTCAACTTTTTATCCATGATTAATGTCATGGGTACATTTTCTCAACCAGTTCTTTAAATAATGCCCTAGGAACCTGGAAGAGGAGCTGAGCTTCCCCAAAGTCATTCTTTTTTTTTTTTTTTTTAATATTTTATTTATTTGACAGAGAGAGAGACAGCGAGAGAGGGAACACAAGCAGGGGGAGTGGGAGAGGGAGAAGCAGACTCTCTGCAGAGCAGGTAGCCCGATGCGGGGCTCAATCCCAGGACCCTGGGATCATGACCTGAGCCGAAGGCAGACGCTTAACGACTGAGCCACCCAGGCGCCCCTCCCCAAAGTCATTCTTGAGCACCATCCCCACTGCACCTCTTGGCTATATATCAGGTCATTAGCCTTCCAAAAAACTCTACAAAATTATCCACCCAAAACTTTTATCACTCAGTTTGACTCCTAAAGTCTTCTGAAATGGTGTTAATAAAACATCTTAAAATAATGGCTTACTTCTCCTCTTTAGCCAATGCTATTTTGAAAGTTTTAAAGAGTATTTACAAATATCCATCCAGGGTGCCTGGATGGCTCAGTCAGTTGAGTGTCCGCCTCTTGATCTCAGCTCAGGTCTTGGTCTCAGGGTCAGGAATTCAAGCCCCATGTTGGGCTCCAAGCCCAGCTTGGAGTCTACTTAAAAACAAAACAAAACAAATATCCATTCCAGTGTAATCAAAAGCATGTTGATTTTACCTGTGCAGTATTGTTAGTTTACTCATTGGGATCAATCTAATTTCTAAAGATTCCATGGGCCTGCCCAGAGGCACTGAATGTAACTGACACTTGCACAAATAGCAGAAAAAAAACTATGACCATGTTTAGTTTGGTGTTGTCTGGACTTCAAAGTCACCCAGAGTTTTGGCATCAGCTCCACAAGTAATTTTCCCAAGCACAGACCAAGGAACTTCCCACAAAAGATTGAACTTCAAACGGAAAAATAAATATTGAAAATAAGAAGGGAAAAAATACAGTTCCCACCCCCAAAGAGGATTTATAAAGATCAATGCCAAATATTCAATGAACACCCAGCAAACCAAAATGTTAGGAAAAGATATAGACAAGTGTATAAGTCTCACTGAAAGATGAGGGATCCTGATAAGACCTCTCTGCACAACTACTTTGCCAATATTTCTTGTGATTTTATTAGTCTGCATTTAAAACATGTGAAAATTAGGAGTGAGATGTAGGCATAAATATTTTTGCTCAAACGTCTGGTTCTTTGGTGCATGGTTGTGACCTGACAGATCAGAACAGGCAGTACCAAAGCAAGCTGAATTCCCAGAGAGACGCCTAACAGCTGACAAAGCTGTTGGTTGACCAGTAGTTCCCAACACTTGCTAACTGGATCACCTAACACTGATAACACCTTCTGTTCCTAGAAAGTAGGGGTTCCCATAGGTACCTGGTAACAACAAATGATCAGAAATGGGGTATACAGGGTGTCTGGCTGGCTCAGTCAGTAGAGCATGCAACTCTTGGTTTAGGGGTTGTGAGTTTGAGCCCCACTTTGGGTGTAGAGATTACTTAAAAATAAAATCTAAAAAAAGAAAGAAGGAAGGAAGGAAGGAAAGGAAAGGAAGGGAAGGAAGGAAGGAAGGAAGCAAGGAAGGAAGGAAGAGAAATGGGTTATGCACCCTTGAAACTAGATAATGCTTTTGAAGTTAGAAAAAGAGGTTGTACTAACAAAGTGAGGAGCTCAAACTGGATCATTTGCAAGTACAGATGTATTGCTTTTCTGATTATAGTTAAGCTGCCCATCACCCGGTGCCCCACCTTTGTGACTTGGTTAAACAGGGACATTGTGGTTGCATGTTATTATAAATGGATACCATGTGGTGTGGGGAAGAGAATACAGAAATGACTACTCACAAATTCCCTGAGGATAAACTATTCTTTAGTCAAAATGGCTCTAGTCCAAATTGGATCATTGATCAACTCGATTCATCTAGGTGTAGAAACCCAGCTATTTGCCTGTGGGCAAAGCTGAAGTTAGAATCCTAATCACTTTTATGTACTTATAATATTCTACAATTCAATCTGCTGAAAGTCAGTTTTTTGCTAGATTGCCCTGACTGTATTTTGCCTTTTCTCCTCTGTGGTACCTAGACTTCAAACAAACTTGACAGTGATGTGTAATAGTGATAATCCCCAGTGTGCTTCTTCCTAAAGCACAGCATGCGATTGGACTGTGGGTCCTGTGAACATCCAGAAACCTTGCAAAAATGCCCAGTATCAAAGTGGAGAGATCTCCAAAAATATTAGTCTGAGATATTAATGGAAAATTCACTCCCAGGGAAGAAATGATGTCAATCCCTTTCCTAAATACCGGTGTAGATGGAGGAATAGGGTAAGTGGGGATGAAGTAGTGGACGCTGTCTCTAGATGCCTGAAAGACAAAGGGGGAGGTCCCAGGGAGGGTTGTAGGATATTAGAAAGGGGTGAGTGAAGGGCAGCCCAGACAGATTGCATGTTGCTTCACAATTTTTCCAAGGGCAAAATGGAATCTGAATATAGCAGCCTCCAGAGGACATGGCAATCTGTAACCTATGTTTAAGGCTCTTCTGTTTTCTCCTGGTTGGATGGATGACATCATTGACAAGTCATCTTCAATTACGTCAGGAGTTTCAGGGACATGGAGAGATATCAGCAGAATGTAGAAAAGACTAAGAGGTAATGCTCCTTGGGATCCATTCTCAGTTCTATCACTGACTCATAGGGAGACTTTATTATTCCCATTGTTATTAGGGCTATTTTTATTGAAGACTGATACAATACTTAAGATCTGGAGGTCAACCCAGGACCTCTCCTTGCTTAATATCTAAATTAAATGTAAAACTTTCTTTGGGATACCATTAAAGTGAAAGGCAGATGTGGTTACAAAATCTAAGAGAAGTGGAGTTGGAAACGTTGATACATTTTCCTCTTTTGAAAAAATTTCTTTAAATATATGGAGATGAAATTCATGTCACATAAAATTAACCATTTAAAGTGAACAATTCACTGAGATTTCATTCATAATGCTGTCCAACCATCACTTGTGTCTTGTTCCAACACATTTCCAAGCCCCCAAAGTCAAACTCCTCACCCAGTTAGCATTCTCCTCCAGTTCCCGGCAACCACCAATATTTTTCTGTCTCCACGGACTTATCTATTCCAGACATTCTGCATAAATGGAATTATAAAATACTTTATTGTCTGGCTGCTTTCACCTAGTGTGAGGTTTTTGAGGTTCACCCATGTTGTAGCAGACATCGGTATTCCATTCCATTTTATGGCTGAGTAATATTCCACTGTATGTAGAGATCACATTTTGTTTATCCATTCATCTGATGGTGGACATTTGGGCTGCTTCCACCTTTGGGCTACTGTGCTCCTCCCCTTTTTAAGTTCTAGTCCTCACTCCCAACCCTCCCCGCCTCACTCCACATTCTTTCCTTTCCTTTCCTGATTATGTATCCTTCCCTTTGGAAGACACACATTATTGCGAGCTTATCTCCAGGGGCTTTCTGGAGAGCTAAGAGCAGAAGAGAGGGGCTGAAAATAAGGAAGGAGAGGAGCTTGGGAAAGAAGAACAGAGAAGGGATGGATAAAAAAACAATTAACAGACATACCCAGGTGGAACAGGAAGAACAGGAAACAGATTGAGAAAAGAGATTTTTTCGTAAGTGGTCTGTCTCTGTCTAGAGGGCTCAGTAGAAGTTTCCTCAAAGAGATTTAGAAGTCTGGTTGAAAGTTCACTTATGCTTTTTCTCCTGCTGTCCTCAGGAGAATGGTATCCAAAAGTCTGATGTTTTAAACAGGATTATCAGGAGGGTTCCCACCTCCCCAATTCCCACCCCTGCCAAGGTTTCTCTAAGTATTATTTAGTCTAGATATGTTCATAAAAGAATATCTGTTTACATCCATTTAAATCCTAAGATAGTCTTTTGAAAAGAGAACAGAACATCAGAAAAGGATTTCAGTAATAACTAATTGAAGGAAATACTGGTTTCTATTTTCCTTGAGGATTCCCTGTTAAAGGAACCATTCAGTTAGTGTTAGACTAATGACTAGGTATTCTTGCACTGAGATGATGCCTCTAATTCATCTTTAAAAAAAAAAAAAAAAAAGAAGAGGGAGAAACAACTTTAGAGTAAGCCAAACCAAAGAATCAGCTGTGAATCCATCCATCTGTGAATGTGACCTGCATGTTTTCTTTTTAAATTAATATTGAAAGAGATGAGAAGTTAAAAAGTGGGGAAGAAGTACATGTTTTTCTTCATTTTTGCTAACATGTGTATTACTGAATTTAGTCCTATTTCTCCAAATTGTTTAAAATATTTGTAGAAATACTGTTTTGGTGGTATAATCATGCCCTACATGAGTAAGCAACTCAGTCTGTCAGCCTGTCTGGAAAAGAAGATTTTAAGTATAACACTTTCTGAAGCCTGTCATTCTTTCCTCTTATCAAACAACAACTCCTCCTCCTCCCCTCCCTCTCCTCCTCTTCCTTCTCCCCCCCCCCCCATAAGTGCTTTGAAAGAAAGCAGTGGGTGAAGATGGTCACCATGCAGAGGAGGGCACCAGAAATTGTTGAGTTTAAATAAGAACATCCATTTGGTGGAGCAAAATCCAAAATACAAGTCAGAAATAAAAACAGACAGAAGAATCAGTAGTTAATTACAATTTAATACCCTAGAACACGATTCCAGTCCTGGACAGTGTTTTTCTTCTCTATTGTCAGATAGCGCGTGTGTGTACAATTTCCATATAATTTAAAAATTACCTCTGGCTCATGTCCAAAGGAGAAGCCCAAATTCTCTCCTGCTAATCAGAAAACAGATACAACAGCAATCTTTGAGACTAAAAATGATACAGTAGCAATCTTTTCTTTAAAAAGATATAGTAACAATCTGCTTAAAAAGATATAGTAACAATCTTTGCTTAAAAGACACAGTAGCAATTTTGGGTGCTAAAAAGATACAGTGTTAGGGGTTTCTGGCTAGCTCAACTGGTAGAGCATGCTGATCTCAGGGTTGTTAAGTTCAAGCCCCACTTTGGTTGTAGAGATTACTTAAAAATAAAATCTTAAAAGAATTTAAAAAGAAAAATAAAATAAAAAGATACAGTAGCAATCTCTGATGCTTTCACTAGTAACTCTATAACTCAACAACCTGACATCAAAACCCTTCAACTCTTCTCTCAACATCCAGTGGAAAGGAAGCAAGTGATGGAAGGACTCCATTTGGACAGTATTATGTTTTTTCATGGGACAGAACATGGGTCACAGCAGAATCTATTGGTTCTTAAGCTTAAAATCAACGTTTAAATTCCAAGGAGATGAAATATGAGGTCATTAAAAAAAGACATCTAAACCATAGCTAAAATGGCTGATGGCCAACAAGACCTGAAATAGTAACTTTCAAAGTGTGGTCCTCAGACCAGCCACACCAGCAACAGAGAATCTGTTAAAAATGCAAATTCTTATAAATAAGTCAGGGAAATATAATGTACAGTATGGCGGCTATGGTTAATAATACTCTATTGCATATTTGGAAGTTTCTAAGATAGTAGATCTTAAAAGTTCTCATCATGGGGCACCTGGGTGGCTCAGTGGGTTAAGTGGCTGCCTTCGGCTCAGGTCATGATCCCAAGGTCCTGGGATAGAGCCCCACATCATTGGGTTTCCTGCTCAGTGGGGAGCCTCCTTCTCTCTCTCCCTCTGCCCCTACCGAACCCCCCCCCTCGTGTTCTCTTTCTTGCTCTGCTTCTTTCTCTAATAAATAAAATCTTAAAAAAAAGTTCTCATCACGAGAAAAAAAAATTTTTAACTAGGTAAGGTGAGGGATGTTAACTAGACTTACTGTGGCAATCATGTCACATTGTATACAAATATGGATTCATTATGTTGTGCTCCTGACACTAATACAATGTTATATGTCAATTATACCTCGATTTAAAAAATTTAGAAGTAAAAAAAAAAAAAAGGGCAAATTCTCAGCCCCCATCCCAACTGACTGAATCAGAAATTCTAGAGGTGGGGTCCAGTCAAAACTGTGTTGTAACAAGCCTTTCAGGTGATTCTGGCTCATGCTAAATTAGTTTGAGAACTACCTGTGTAAAAATGAGTGGATTGCTCTTGATTTGATACCTGGGCTCTTAAAGCAATGATTTGTGCACTTATTCAGCTGAAGGATGCTCTTTTCATCAGGAGTATTTGAACATTAAAAGTGGGCCTACAGAATCTACCAAAATAATCAGTTGTGTTGACTTGTTGTTATCCCAGACCAAGAATGTTTTCATAAGGATTTTTGGCAGCACAAAAGTAATCTACACGTTGTGAGAAGGAAAGAAGCCAAACGATTTAATGGGGCTAGAAAGGGCTTTTCTGCTGGGACACCTCCCCCTGGAGGTGTGACCTGCGGCATTTACATATTATTGATGACCATTTTCTCTAGCCCAGAAGTTGTGGGAAAAGAGAAAAGTTCAGAGGGAAATACCCAGGGCCAGAGACAGGGGCTTATTGTTCCTAGTGGGGAAGTTTCTATAGCAGTACTTCAGTTTGCTTTTTGTTTGATGTACTGATTTTTTAAAAAACGTTTATTTATTTATTTGAGAGAGAGAGCATGAGCGGGGGGCAGGGGCAGAAGGAGAGGGAGAGAGAGTTTTAAACAGACTGCGTGAGTGCAGAGCCCAATGCGGGGCTCAATCTGGCAACCCCAAGATCATGACTGACCTGAGCTGAAACCCAGAGTCAGATGCTCAACAAATATGCCACCCAGGCACTCCCTGATGTATTGATTTTTAAATGTATTTTTATAAGTCACATTTTGAAGGAATTTAGGAAAATATTAAAAATAAAACAAAGCAAGTAACTTTTTTATAATCTCACTACCCAGATATAACAACTGATCAAATACGAGTTTCTTTATAGTCTTCTTCCTATGTGCTTTTAGAAGATTTAGAACACTTTTTAAAAATTCACATTTTTCCATCTTTACTGAGATATCATTGACAGATGACATTGTGCAGGTTTAAGGTATGCAATGGGATAATTTAATACACATGCATATTGTGAAATTATTACAATAGGTTAGCTAACACATTCATCACCTTGCATAGTTAGCTGTGTGTGTGTATGAGAAGAACTTCCCTAGAAGTGAATCATGGGCTGTGCTCGTCTTCAACTCTAATTATTCCCAAATTGCTCTCAAAGGTACTTGTAACAATTTACGTTCCTACCACAAACACAGGAGTGTTCCTATTGTTTCACACCTTCACCACAGTACTTGGTGTGGTCAGACTTCTTACATTTTGCCTTTCTGATATGTGTGATGTCACATGTTGCTTCCATTTTCATTTTCCTGGTAGCAGGTTGGGTAAAGCATCTTTTTTAAAGATTTATTTCTTTATTTTAGAGAGCGAGAGAGTTCATGCGTGAGCAGGAGGGGCACAGGGAGGAGAGGGAATCTAAAGCAGACTTCGTGCTGAGCACAGCCCGACGCGGGACTCCATCTCACGACCCTGAGATCATGACCTGAGCAGAAACCAAGAGTCAGACACTTAACTGACTGAGCCACCCAGGCGCCCCTACACTGTTAGTTTTTGTTTGATAAACCAACCTTATGTAGTTTAAACCCTTGTGGAAGAAAACCTAGTTGGTTATGGTGTGTTATTTTACATTTTGCTAATTTGGTTTTTTAATAATTTATTTATGACGTTTGTATTTATGTTTATGAGTGAAATTGGTCTGTAACTTTTCTTTCTCATTATATCTTTGTAAAATTTTGATATTAAGGTTACATTTGCCTCATAAAATACACTGGAGATTTTTCCCATTTTTTTTTCTCTAAAAGAGCTTAAGATCATTTATTTTTTCCTTAGTTGTTGGTAGAACTCTTAAGTAAGTCCAACTGAGCCTGGTAAGATTAAGATTTTAAATTACTGATTTAATTTCCTTAATATTCAGACATATTCAAGTTTTCTGTATCATCTTGCCAGTTTGGGTAAGTTGTATATTTTTAGGAATTTGTCTACTTCATCTAGATTTTCAAACTTAATATATATATATATAATTGCTCATAGTATTCTTTCATCATTTAGATATTTATCATTTACTTATTAGATCTGTAATGATGACCCTTTTTTCATTCCTAAGATTGGTTATGCGTGTCGTTTCTTTTTTTTGAATGGATTCATATTACCAGGGTATTTCAATACTATGAGTCTTTTTAAAGAACCAACTCTTGGCTTTATTGATCCCCTTTATTTTTTTTAAGATTTATTTATTTGAGAGAGAATAGGGGGAGGGGGAGAGGGAGAGAAAGTCTTAAGCAGACTCTGCGCTGAGCTCAGAGCCTGATGTGGGGCTTGATCTCACAACCTTGAGATCATGACCTGAGCCAAACCAAGAGTCAGGATGCTTAACCAACTGCCCCACCCAGGCACCTCTTGATCTCCTTTATTATACATTTGTTTTCTATTTATTTGATTTCTATTGTTACTACTTTTATTTTTATTAATTTCTATTTTATACTTTCTTTGGGTTTGTCATTCTTTTCCTAACTTCTTGAGGGACAGTCAGCTCTTCAATTGTAGCCTTCCTTTTTTTCTCACACATGATTTTAATGTTATAAATTTCTCTATTTTTATTTATTTTTTATTTTATTTTTTATTTTTTAAAGATTTTATTTATTTGACAGAGAGACACAGCAAGAGAGGGAACACAAGCAGGGGGAGTGGGAGAGGGAGAAGCAGGCTTCACGCCGAGCAGGGAGCCCGATGTGGGGCTTGAGCCCAGGACCCTGGGACCATGACCTGAGCTGAAGGCAGACACTTAATGACTGAGCCACCCAGGCGCCCCTTTAGCTACATGCTACAAATTTTGATGTGTCATATTTCATTATCATTCTGACTGAAATATTTCTTCTTTGACCTATGGGTTATTTAGAAGTGTATTACTTAATTTCTAAACATATGGGGATTTATTAGTAATCTTCTGATTTCTAGCCTAATTCCACTGTGGTTAGAAAGCATACTCTATATGATTCAATCATTTGACAGTTCTTGAACCCTGCTTTATGGTCAAATATACATTAGTTTTTACAAATGTTCCTTCAGGTTTCTCTTTTTATTCTTGCTGAATACTTATTTTAATAGTTATTTCACTGAGGGATTACAGGAGGGAAATTACCATAAACTTTTTGTTAGAAAATTTCTTTATATAACCCTTAATCTTCTTTATTGAAGTAGTTAACATACAATATTATATTAGTTTCAGGTGTACAGCATAGTGATCCAACATTTATATACATTATGAAATGATCACTGTAAGTCTAGTTACCATCTGTTGCCATACAAAGTTATTACTACATTATTGACTCTATTCCCTATCCTGTACTTCACATCCCCATGACTTACTTATTTTATAACTGGAAGTGTGTACCTCTTAATCCTCTTCATCGATTTTGCCCATCCCCCTACTACACTTACCCTCTGGCAACTACCAGTTTGTTCTTTGTATTTATGAGTCTGTTCCTACTTTGTTTTGTTTGTTCATTTGTTTCATTTTTTAAGTTCTACATTTAAGAGAAATTATATGGTATTTGTCTCTCTGACTGACTTATTTCACTTAGCATAATACCCTCTATGTTGTCACAAGAGGGACGATCTCATTCTTCTTTACGGCTGAATAGTATTATACACACACACACACACACACACACATCTTCTTTATCCATTCATCTATTCATGGACACTTAAGTTGCTTCCATATTTGGTTATTATAAATAATGCAGCAATGAGCATAGAACTGCATATATCTTCTTGAACTAGTGTTTTTGTTTTCTTTAGCTAAATTCCCAGAAGTGGAATTGCTGGATCATATGGTAGTTCTATTTTTAATTTTTTAATACTGATTTCTACAGTGGCTGTACCAGTTTGCATTCCCACCAACAGTGCACAAGGGTTCTCTTTACTCAACATCCTTGCCAACACTTGTTATTTCTTGTCTTTTTAATAATAGTCATTCTGACTGGTATGAGGTGGTATCTTATTGTGGTTTTGATTTGCATTTCCCTCGTTTAGTGATGTTGAGCCACCTTCTCATATGCCTGCTGGGCATCCGTATGTCTTCTTTAGAAAAATGTCTATCCAGGTCCTCCGCCCATTTGTTAATCAGACTGTGTGTGTGTGAATGTGTGTGTGTGTGTGTTGAGTTGTGTGAGTTCTTTATATATTTTTGGACATTAACCCTTTATTGTATATATCATTTGCACGTATCTCTCCCATTCAGTAGGTTGTCTTTTCACTTTTTTGATGGTTTCCTTCACTATGCAAACGCTTTTTAGTTTGATCAAGTCCCAATAGTTTATTTTTGCTTTTACTCAGATACAGATACAAAAAAAATATTGTTAAAACCAATTATTTGACACTCAATCTTGGAAGATAACTTAGCTGGCATAAAATTCCAGGTTGAAGTATTTTTTCTAACACTTTGCTTCTGTTCTATCTTGGCTAATGAGGAGTCAGCTGTTGGCCTGACAGTCACTTCTTTTAGGAACTCCATCTTTTCTCACTGAAAACTTTTAAGATTTATCCTTATTCTTGATCCTTTGTAGTTACAGTAGGTGAAGATACACCATTATCCTCTGGCTTGGTGCTTAGAGTGCACTTTGGGTTTTTCTTACTTTCATTCAGAGTCCTAACAAGTATTTGCTCCTTGTTCCCCTAGAATAAAGGGTTCTGCAAACTTTTTCTGTAAAGGGCTAGATAGTTAATATTTTAGGCTTTGCTGGCCACATATGGTTTCTGTCACATTTTATTATTTCTGTAAAAATTTTTTTTAAAGTGTAAAAAACATTTTTAGCTCACAAGTAGCACAAAAAATCTTGTCAACTCCCACTTAGGAATTCCAGTCATCACTTCCCACTCCACTAGTACACATTCTCCTCCTCTTCATCTCCTTCCCAGGTACCCCAGCTTCTCATTCAAGAGACACACACACACACACACACACACACACACACACACACACACATCTCCTGCTTAACAGGAGTTAGTCTAAATCACTTGAAATCCAAGCTATCTGCAGAAATGTAATCCTGACCCCCAGAGTTGTGACTCTGCACACGTCCTGCAGGGAGACACGGCTTATTGCAAAGCTACCCAAATTTTCTTTGGACTTAGACCACAGTAAAACATACGTTTGCATTGTTACCCAGTATACAAATACACACTACACACATACCTGAAACAGGAGTTCCATGAAACAATACCTACCCTTATCTCATGCAATGTGCTCTGATATTTTTCTCTTCCATTCTATCCTATTCTTATTTTTAAAGGCTGTCACCATTCACTAAGTTGCTTTTATGACCCACTAATTGGTTGAGGCTTCCAATTTGAAAAACACTAGTCTATAATATTCTTTTTATTTTTTTAAAGATTCTATTTATTTACTAGAGAGAGAGAGCATGAGCAGGGGGAGGGGCAGAGGGAGAAGAAGGAGGGAAGCAGACTCCCCCGAGCATGGAGCCTGATATGGGGCCTTATCCCAGGACCCTGAGACCATGACCTGCACCGAAGTCAGAAGCTTAACCAACTGAGCCACCCAGGCGCCCCTATAATATTCTTTTTAGAACACTGGGAGTTAAAGAGAGTTTTGTGGGCTGGCCTGGGACTCTAACCATCATGTATAACATTGTTTCAATGCAATATGTATTCTTATTTCCTAACAACTGGGTTAGAATCCAATTTGGGGAACTCAATCCATCTGTAAGCAGGGGACTGCCAAGATCTAATTCAGGAACATTTTTATATTAGGAGTTCATTTAGACCCAAACAAGGAAAAGCTGACAACCTTTCTAAAGTAATTCCAATACACTTGTCTGCTTGGGAATAGAGCTTATCAGGAGGTAGTCAACCTTAGCATTTCTGCAACTTCTTTTCCCTTTGAAAAACGACTTAATGTGAATTTCTGAAGACAGCACAGAAGTGATTCATTTTCCCCATAATGCATGGATTGGAAGTTATTTTAATGTGTTTGCTACAAAATATAATTCTGCAGCTGCCCAGAGGGTTTTTGAAATCTACCAGTTCCTGTTGCTATAGTTCCAGCTGTGTCTTAGGCAAGACCTTTCCCATCCTCACTTGTCCTAACGGAAAGAGTCAGGTAGTCTGGCAGTATGGAGGCTTCTCAAAAGATTAAAAATAGGACTACCATATGATCTAGTAATTACACTACTGGGTACTTACCCAAAGGAAATGAAAACACTAATTCGAAAAGATATTTGAGCCCCTATGTTTATTGCAGCATTATTTACAATAACGAAGATACGGAAGTAACTCAAGTGTCCATCAATAGATGAATGGATAAAGAAGATATGATACATATATACAATAGAATATTACTCAGCCATAAAAAAGAATGAAATCTTGCCATTTACAACAGCATGGGTGAACCTAGAAGGTATAATGCTAAGTGAAATAAATTAGAGCAAGACAAATACCATATGAGTTCACTCATATGTGGAATTTAAGAAACAAAACAAATGAACAAACAAAGAGAAAAAGAGACCAAAACCCATACTCTTAAATGCAGAGAACAAACTGGTGGTTGCCAGAGGGGAGGCAGGTGGGGGAATGGGTGAAACAGATAAAGGGGATTAAGAGTACACATTTTGATGAGCACCGAAAAATGTATAGAACTGAATCATTATATTGTACATCTGAAACTAATATAGCACTATATGTTAATTATACTTGGATACAAAAACAAGTAAATAAAAATTGAAAAAAAAGAAGTCAGGGGGTGCCTGCGTGGATCAGTCAGTTAAGCCTCTGCCTTTGGCTCAGGTCATGATCCCAGGATCCTGGGATCGAGTCCTGTGTCAGGCTCCCTGCTCAGTGTGGAGTCTGCTTCTCCCTCTGCCCCTCTCCCCCCCACTCATGTTCTCCCTTTCTCTCTTAAATAAATAAATAAAATCTTAAAAAAAAAAGCCAGGCAGTTTGAGAAATATTTCCCCATGCACCCAAATTTCATCAAAGCTACATTTAGGAATTTTCAGAATATTGTTAGGAATGACAGAGACTGGCTTTATTTTTAGGGTTTTGCAAGTCTTTTTACTCTATTTTACATAAATGTGAAGAGTAGTCTAATCTAATGAACTCTAAACTATGTGTGCATCATTAGGTACCCTCAGGCTTTTTTTAGAGATACGTAAATTAATCATTTTATACAATTATTTCAGAAAATATTGGGGTTTGGAAGTACATGGGTGTATCCTACGAATATTCATCACTTTTCAAATGTACTCTACCATCATTTACTCTTTTCTACCCCTCAAAAATAAAAGCTAAATATCCCTTCATGATAGTAAACATAAGGCCATATGGATTCTGTCTAGGGTTACAACACTGAGAGATGCAAAGCTACTGCTTGCCCACGAGCTGATGGATAATCCAGGAGGCTGTCAGCAAAAGCCAAGGTTTCTCCTCAAGGAGTCCATATGCCTCAATGTCCCAGACTATATTTATCCTAGGTCTTCTGATCTGAATCACCCTTCTGACAGAATCGTGGAGGGTCCCAAACGTTACACAAGTGGTATGAAGAAAAGGTTTCAAGCCTCCAAAATCCTCCTCTCATTCCACCATGAGACCCTTTAGCCTTGCAGACTGTCAGAAGGTTCCATCAGCTGATATGCGGGAAGTATTTATTTTAGTGTCTGGCACATGATAAGCCATTCAATAAATGCTAGTTCTCCCCTTCCCTTTTTTGTTCCAGCTTCTCATTTTTTAATTATTTTATGTTTTTAAAGTTTTTATTTATTTATTTGACAGAGAGAGAGAGCACAAGCAGGGGGAGTAGCAGGAAGGAGAGGGAGAAGCAGGCTCCTCACTGAGCAGGGAGCCCGATGCAGGGCTCGATCCCAGGACCCTGGGATCATGACCTGAGCTGAAGGCGATGCTTAACCAACTGAGCCACCCAGGTGTCCCCTCCAGAGTCTCATTTTAAAATAAAATTTCAAAAACTCTATTTTTGGGGAGCTTCCAGTTCAAGATGAGTCACTGAACACTGGTATTTGCTTTCCCTCCCTTGTTCTGCTCCTTTCTGTCATGCTTCCCACTTCACTTGAGATACCAACCAAATGGCAGTAATCCCTAACAACAAAGAGAATAGGAGAGGGACCACCACGGGTCATTTCAGTGAAGGAAAGACCAGCTATGACGGACTACAGTCTCACCAGCCTGCAGGATCAGAAAGGGAAGTAAACAAAGTTGGGCACGAAGGAAAGAAGCGTCTAGGAACAGTGTCCTCTGATTGGCAAAAAAATCATGACTTGGGACCCCAAAAAAAGGACAATAATCCTAATATAGAGTGTAAAAACAGATTATTCATTTTCAAACGTTAAGAATCCACTCAGGGAAGATTTTAATGTAAGTACAGAACAAAATGCAGTATTATCAACCTTGACTTGAGGATGTATAGTACATTAGGAGTGGGGCCTCTGGAGCTAGTGTCCAGATTTCAATCCCAGCTCTGTCTTCTTGAAATGACTATGAAGTAAAGACTAGAGGGAGTGGGGTATGGGCCTAACTGAAGGAAATGCATTCCGGGCAGTGGAAACAGCAAGGGCAAGGAAACTGAGGCAGAAGTAAACCTGGTATGTTTGAGGAACAGGCATGTTCCCAGTGGGGAAGAGTAAAAGTTAGAGGTCAGAGAGTGTGCAGTTGCAGCCATTAGAAAAAATGAAATAATATCAAAATTCAATAAGGATGAATTAATAAACAGTGTTTCTGATAAGTCAAGGAGTAGCATATTATTTAAGGATATTCAGGAGGCCACCAAAAGAACTAGAAATGAAAACTGTTTAAAGTTGGTTGACTCTAGGAAATTGTACTGGGGACGGGAGAGGAGGTAATAGTGCACTTCATTATTAGATCTTCTGCACAACAACAAAAAACCCATGTGCATATCATTTTACTTTTATAAAAGGGAAATGAAATTAAAAACTCTCCAAGTGGAAAAAAAGTATTTGTCTGCAATGAAAGTGATCATAACAGAATTTGCATGATTTATACGCCCCTGAAGTAACTCAACAGCAAATATGTCCCAGGTGGACTCTTTACCTTTGAGATTTTGCATATTCCTGAAAAAACTTTTCCATGCTGCTGTCATTGTCTTGGAAAACAGATTATGCAAATTACTTCACACACTTCTGCTGGTACAGCCCCATGGCTGTCACATTTTCAGTCCTGAAACTCTTTAGACTCCCCAGTCTTCTAGAAGCTATAGATGCAAGCTGGAGTACAGCTGACCCAGACACCCAAGAAGAAGATGATAAAGAGATGCAATTTAACAGCAGAATGAGAAGGAAGGTCTTTGAAAGTGTCCTGGGCTCACAGTGCCTGTGTAGGACCAGAAGAAGGAAGCTACTACATCTGGTTAACCGTGAGGCATTATCGTAAACCCAGCAGTCCTCATGAAATCACTGCTGCTTCTAGAGGCTGCTCATCATGTAGGTGTCGCTACCACACTTTCATAGGATATGCAAAAAGCAGATGAGTTAATATGCTAATAACCAGAAAACTGTTTTGGAGTTAACTAGGAGCCAAGCTAGATTTCCCCCTTTTAATTCAAACCTGAAGATCTAGTTTGCCTAATAACCAAGGCAATGATACATACAAAATTCAGAATTGTGGTTAAAGATCAGACAGAAACCTTCTATTTTTTTTTTTAAGTTTTATTTATTTAAGTAATCTCTACACCCAATGTGGGGCTCAAACATGATCCCAAGATCAAGAGTCACAGGCTCCTCTAACCGAGCCCCCAGGTGCCCCCAGATGGAGATCTTCTAGATGGAGACAGGGGAAGAAGTTTGATGCAATGATATTGTCAGTGTTCCACTTCTTAAGTTAGGTGTGGGTTCACTGTTCTTCTTCTTATTATTATTTTAAAGATTTATTTATTTATTTTAGAGAGAGAGAATGAGAGAAAGAGCAGGAGGGGCAGAGGGAGAGGGAGAGAGAATCCCAAGCAGACTCTGTACTGAGTGTGGAGCCCGACTTGGGCTCAATCTCACAACCCTGAGATCATAACCTGAGCGAAAACCAAGAGTCAGACACTCAACCGACTGAGCCACCCAGGTGCCTCTATATTACTATGTACATGTAGAATACATACCTTCTTTTGTGTGTGTCGGATATTAATAATATATTTTAAGGGAAAAAAATTATGTTGCCTGAGAGAGACATACTGCACTACCCTACAATGTCACTCCACTTTTTAGTAACATTAAGTTACAGCTTCTTTTTTACCCATCTTTTAAGTTCTTCCACAGACATTTCAGTGCTTCATAAAAGACTATGCTGTTTATAGTGGAAGTACAGGGATCTAGAATCAAACCAACTTGAGTTCAATACCTGTGCCCTCTAAAACTCTCAAGTCAGGTTTCAGCTGTTGATTTTTTTTTTCAGACATAAGTTAATTCCATGAACTTGAGCAAATAAAGAATGACTGTGTATCAATTTACGCTGGTTCTCTGGTCCAGAATACACTTTCCATTTAAAATATTTGTCATCACGCTTCTGTATGTCATGGATAGCTTCTAGTAGGAATTAGTATATCGTCTGTTCTTGATAAAGAGAACAATGGACAGATGTTGCATAATCCCTGGATAGTGCTGAATGTGACAAAACCAGTGAGACACACTAAGATATTTCTCCTTTTCTTGAACTGTCAGGTCAACTCTAAAGTGATGAAGTCCGTAGTACAATAGGATATCTGCTAAGGTAAAGTTAAATCCTGTAAGGTAGGCTTTATCTTCAAGACAGGAATTAAGATCCTTCAACAGAGTGCGGATATTGTCTTTACTGGAGTGTCCATCTACTTGAGTTACCCTGTATTCCAACCACAGCTGAACGATGCTTTTTCTTCTGCAGTGCTCCCAAGCAAATATTCTTTGTTGGCCTGCTTGACAAGATGAGCTGCTATAGGAGTCAGTCCTGTTAGACTCGGACCATTGTTTGTCTGAAGAACTGGAATCTGGCGCTCACCCTGAACGCTGTACTTGTTCCCTTTACTCAGCCCCAGGGACTTCTCAGGCAGCGTCCGCTCTGTGGCCGCCATCTTCTGGCAGGAGCTCTTGGCAGGGGCCTCAGCTGCTGATTTTTATTCTTACAGCTACTTCGTCTCCTATTTCACCTGGTCATATGCATTGTCTCGATTGTGTCAACATTTACAATTTTTCACAGAAAGACACCATCATCCTCTAACTGTAGTTTGGAGAGTGGTATGGACTGTGGTCAGAACTGACCTCATGGAAACAATCATTTCTGACACAAGCAAGTACCTCTCCCACAGGCAACTGCACCCACTCCCATGCTGAATCCTAGACCCCAGAATCTCAGCGTGGGCTGCCTGACCCCTGGACCTCTGCTTGCCCAGCTGGGAGAGGCCAACACAGAGGCATAGGCTGGCTGACATTCAAAGACATGACTTGAAAGTTTAGAAGATCGTCAGTGTAAGAAGTCTGGTTAAGCCTATATAATAACTTGTGCTAAGAGGTGTATCATGGAATAAAATACTCATTCAAACTCAGGTAGCTACAGTCCTTGTAGACTGACTCCAAAGATGGACATCAACAATTCCTTCCATCCCTGTGTATGTCTGTCACTCCTCCATCAGCAAGTGGAGTCTGTTTCCTCCTCCTGAATCTGAGCGGGCTCTGCAATTTGCCTAACTAACAGAACACGGCAGAAAGAAGCTAGTGATAGCTCTGGGCCTAATCCAGAAGATGTCTGGTAGCTTCCACTTTCACTCTTTTGCAACATGGAGCCTCCACATAAAGAGGTCCAGCTACTCTGGTGGAGAGACCACATGGAGGGAAAGACCAAGAGAGATGGGAGGGGGGTGGGGGTGGGCCAGTCCCCAGCCATTCCAGCCATCCCAGCTAAGGCAAGTAAACCTACCTTCGTTTCCTAGGGCTGCTGTAACTGGGTGGCTTAAAAAAATAGAAAATTTATTCACTCACACTTTTGGAGGCTACAAGTCCAAAATCAAGGTGTGTCAGCAGGGCTGGTTCCTTCAGGAGGTTCTGAGGGAGAAATGTGTTCCTTGCTTCTTCCAGCTTCTGATGGTTGCCAACAATCCTCAGGGTTCCTTGGCTTACAGTGACATCACTCTAATTTAATCTGTCTCTTGTTACATGGCATTCTTCCTCTTCTCTTCTTAGAAGGACAGTGGTCATATTGAATTAGGGCCCATTCTACTCAGGCATGATCTCATCTTAGCTGATTACATCTGCAAAGACCCTTTTCCAAATAACATCACATTCTGAGGTTCTGGGTAAACATGAAATTTTGGGAGATACTTTTCAACTTAGTACAGAAACCATCTTGAACACCCCTGCCCCATTCAAGCCTCCAGGCCACCAGAGCTGCCTGAGAGACTCCAAGAGAGATAACTAGAACCACCACCCCAATGACTTCTTTTGCCTGCCCAAATTGCAAAATCATAAGCAAATGAATGACTGTTGTTTGTAATGTAAATTTGGGGATGGTTTGTAATGGAGATAACCAAACTGGTCCTTTTGGAACACTAGAGGGGTGATTTGACCAATCATTGACAGGATCACTAATGAAATGCTGTTAACATCTGAAGAGCATTACTAGTAAAAGGATGAGAACACTGGGGTTTTTGCAAAAAGCTATTGTAACTTTCATGAGATGTCTTAAGTAGGATTTCATGCCATGGTTTTTCTTCACCCAAGGGTTTCTCAGAGGTGATTTCCTGTTTAAAATGAGAAGGGAAAAAAATGGGGTGGGGGTGTTCTATGCCTCAAAGTGACTGTAAAATGCTAAGTAACATGGAAGGAATGTGACATTCTCTGAACCAGAGAAGAGTTTTGTTTCTTGTGAAGGACAGTGGATTTTACTCAATTTGACAGCCCCCAGAAAGTAAAAGGAAGGGAATCAATTGTGTTATAGCCGATGTCCTAGTCAGTAAAGATCAGAAGGTGAACAGATGTAAGGTGTGAAAAAAAAAAATGAAATCTAACTCTGACCAGGTGTTAAATAATTCATCCCTCATCCCACTCTCACAGATGAGCAGTTCAAGTCTCCAATCTTCTGAAAGCCTGGGATCAAACCGGATGAAGGAAGTGATATGCTGCCAATTTTCCATAACATCCTCCCAAAACTATGCAAGATGAAAAACAGCAAATGTTAGTCTCTTGTGACCCTAGAAGCAGCAAGGCCTGAAATAAAACTGTTGAATAAGAAAATATAATTAGTATCAGAGGAAAAATTCTCCAAAAAGGGGATGGATCATGACCATTACTACCTACTGAGAAAAATAGTTAGAAATCTTCATATAAAGACAAGGACATAGTAGACTCAAATTTCAGTCAAAGGGTAGGGGTCTTTTGGGCGCCTGGGTGGCTCAGTTGGTTAAGCGACTGCCTTCAGCTCAGGTCATGATCCTGGAGTCCCAGGATCGAGTCCCACATCGGGCTCCCTGCTCAGCAGGGAGTCTGCTTCTCCCTCTGACCCTCCCCCCTCTCATGTGCTCTCTCTCTCTCATTCTCTCTCAAATAAATAAATAAAATCTTTAAAAAAAAAAAAAGGTAGGGGTCTTTTCTACTTACTGACCATGACCATTAATTAGGTAGGTTCCCTGTACCACTTGCCACTTTAGATTCCTCATATGGAAAAGGGGGATAATAATACCCCACTTTCCTCAAAAGGTCATATGGAAAACATGAAATTGTAAAGGTGAAAGCACTTTAAACACTCCAAAAATACACAACAAAGATAAGGCTTAACTAATACTGTTCAGCATATATTTAAGCACATTCACGGAAAAAATTTTCTGCAGGACCAATTTCAGATATGGCTGTTTAAAAGGAATTGCTAAAGAAACTTGTGGAATAGGGGTGGTGATGGCAGCCATGGTCTCATCAACAGGATATACTATCAACATTATTTCCCACTTTTTATTTTCAGCCCTGTTCAGGAATTCCAGGTCTTTCTTCTGCAAGACCCTCTACCCCCTACTCTCATGTATTTACAACAACGACAATTTATTTGCAATAGATGAGCTTCCAGTTAAAGTCCTCCAGGAAAACCACCCTCCTGGAATCTCCACACCAGATTCAGCTGTCACCTCCTATTTACCGTCAAGCTAAACGCAGATCATTGCCAAGACAAAGCTGGTGTCTGGAGCATATGTTTTCTCCTTAGGGTTTTGATTACCAGCCAGTTTGGCATCTTAGGACATGATGAGAAGAGAGAAGACTGAATTTATTGTTCTACAGCACCACGCAGTCTTTTTGATGTAGGAAAGATGTTGGGGTTTGGAGCCAACAGCCAAGAAACAATTCTTGAGAGGTCTCTGGTGCAAAAAGGTGGTTTTATTAAAGCACAGGGACAGAACCCTTGGGCATAAAGAGCCGCACTGGGGTCTCGAGGAGTGGCCCATTATATACTTGCAAGTTGGGAGGGGGTTAGGAATAGCGGAAGTCTCTAAGGAATTTTGGAAGCAAGCTTTCCACAACCTTGAGGGGCTAACTATTGTTAGAAAAAAGTCATTTATTACTGTCTAACAAAAACTTAGTCATGAGACCCTTCAGATGTATATCGGGGGTCATATGCTTGGGGGCATAATTGCCAACATATACCTTGGGGAGTAGACATAAAAGAAGTTTCCAAAGGAATTTTTATGTTGAAGTAGATTTACAGGATCCTGGGGGTCAGGCTAAGATTGTCTTGTGCCCTTAGCGAAGTATTAACATTGAGGCAGCGGCGTTCCGAGAGGACTGTCACTCTGCCCGTTTCAAGGCCTTGTCAGGGGGCTGTGGGAGGTCAGGAAATTTAATTTTTTTCTTGCCTTTGCTTCCCACATCATTTTGGGTTTCTAAGGAAGATCTAAAACAAACTAAGTGTTAAGTCTTGCTAACTGTGCACCAGACAACTTACAAAAATTATGTCATTCTTTGTTTTTTTTTTATTTGACCGAGAGAGACACAGCGAGAGAGGGAACACAAGCAGGGGGAGTGGGAGAGGGAGAAGCAGGCTCCCCGCCGAGCAGGGAGCCCGATGCGGGGCTCGATCCCAGGACCCTGGGATCATGACCTGAGCCGAAGGCAGATGCTTAACGACTGAGCCACCCAGGCGCCCCAAATTATGTCATTCTTACAAATATCTGCTAATATTGATAATGCCATTTTCTCCATTTATAAAAAAGAAAACTGAAGGTCAAAGATCTTCAATAATTTACCTAAAGCCACAGAACTAGAATGCAGTAGAGTCAGAACATGCACCTAGGTGGTCTAACTCCAGAATTTAAGCTCTTACTGTCACACACTACTTTGCTTAGAATCCTCACACCAGAAATACAGAACCGATGGTGCAGCTTACGCGCTCCTCCTCCACCTGCCTTCCTGGCAGCTACCACACTACAGGTGAGCAAACGAGCTCTGGCGTGTCCAGGTTCTTCCGGTGGGAATTTAGTCATCCAGGTTTGACTGCTCGTGGTTATCATATGTAAGTTCTTCTTCTTCTTTTTCTTCTTCTTCTTTCTTTTCTTTTTTGGTAACCAAATTCATTCTATTTGTTCTTTTATACTCAAGCTAATGATTTTTTCAGTGATAGTTACAATAAAAGTCTAAATTCCTAAGTATGACATTCAAGACTCTCCATGAGCTGGTCCTCTCATAATTCCTGTTTCATCTTCTCTAATCCTTCCTCTTTTACTAAAAGCACCAGGCAAACCATATTAAGGATCACAATGTGTGGGTCCCCTGTCTACGTATTTTCTTATGATGCATTTTTCATGCAGAGTGGTGTTCCCATCTAGGATGAATTCTTGTCAATATTTCAAAAATCCTAGTACAGATTAAAGTTACCTGGAATAAGAACTTTGGAGACTAAAATATTAAATTTCTTGGCTTTTTTAAACTTAGTATGAGAATACTGATTTTCTCATCTGATTAGAAATTCTGATTAACAGGGTCCTGGGTGGCTCAGTCAGTTAAGCATCTGACTCTTGATTTCAACTCAGGTCATGATCTCAGGGTCATGACATCGAGCCCCGCATCGGGCTCTGTGCACAGTGGGGAGTCTGCTCCATATTCTCTCTCTCCCTCTGCCTCTCCCCCCTGCATTCTCTTTCTCTCTCTTCTGTCTCTCTCTCTAAAAATAAGTAAGTAAATCTTTAAAAAAAAAAAAGAAATTCTGATTACCAGTAATGTATGGCTTTTGCTATCAAATTGAGAAGTAAAGTATCTCTTGATAAATGCACATTTATTTATTATGACAAAATCATTTTGAAAACAACACTGCACAGGGGGAGAGATAGGCAATAAAAGTACTCATTGGTGATAGAAAGTTTAGGAACCAATTGACCTATGGTGGTCTTTATTCTAGCACTTTTTCTTATTGAAATCCAACTCATATGCTTCTTCCTCCTTGAAGTCTCCCTCTATGTTATCTAGGAGAAGTAAACCCTCCTTGCTTTTTGATCCTATGACACAGTGTATATGCTGTTCTCATAGAAACTTATTTCCATATTTTCTTGGCTGTAAGAGGATATCAAATATAATCTGCATCATTATCCTACATACCACAAAGAATGAAAAAAACACTATTAACTAAACTATGACACACCATCTTGATTTCAACATGTGAAAAAGTACCCAAAAAAAAGTGTGTTACAGAATTAATGAGATATGGTGTCATGAGTAATTTGCATTTCATTTCCTTTACTAGATCATTAAGAGGGAGCTACTATGTCTTGTTCATTTCTATTTGCCCAGGACCTTACACTTGTCTTACATGAGGTATATATTCAATGTGTGTAATATTGAATTGTTAGCTTAGAATTATCCTAAAAGACTCTGAAAGCTTGGTGACACACTAAGGCCCTTCATGAAATTTCATGCCCTGTTCCTGCCTTTTGCATATGCTTGTAGATCAGTCTATTTATAAATTAGACAATAAACAAGAAAGCATGTGATCCTAACAGAATTCCTTATCTACATATCAGTGAGAAGTAAACATTTTCACTAAAACATTATTTGTTAGATTTCTATTGAACCTTTTATTCAGATAATCTGGGGTGCTATATAGAGAATTTCATATTTGCAACTCTTGAACAATTTACTTTTGAAAATTGGGCCAAGAAAGGAAAAACACAGAGAAGCACAGGGAGAGAAGGAAAAATCCATTCAAAACTGAAATCTCTGTCTTTTTCCCTAGAAGATACCATAGTCTTAGTGAACCAATGGCTGTTTAATTAGCTGGATAGGTGGAAGGCTGATGGATAATGTGTCAATTATTACTACAATAATCCTACATTAAAAACTACATCAAAACCTTAGTGCTACATAATAATACACATTTATTTCATTCACATGGCTTGGATGGGTGTTCTGCTGCCCTGGGATGGGCTTACCCACATATCTGCAGGTCAACTGGGAGCCAGCTGGTCTAGGCTTGGCATAGCTGGGGCAGCTAGACTGGAGTGGCTCTGCTCCACATGCCTCTCATCTTCTTCGTGGGACCAGGCACATGTTCTTCTCATGGCAATTGGCAGAGCACACAAACACAGGCAGAAACATATTAGGCTTCTTTAGACCTAGGCTCAGAACTGCACACTGTCACTTTGACCATACTCTATGGGCCAAAGCAAGTAACATATCCAAGCTAAAGTCAAGAGGCAGGGAAATATACCCCCCTCTTTAGAAAGGGGCTTGCAAAATCACATGTCCAAGAGCTTAGTTACAGGAAGCGGTGAAGAATTGGGGTCAATGATGCAAATAATGGCAACCTACAAAAAAATACTGAGTTTACAAAGAATAATCACAAATATTTTCACATTTAATTTTACAACTAGACCAAAAGGGCAAAGCAGATATAATTATTCCTACTTTACTAAAGAAAAAATGGAAACTTGGAGAATTTAAGTAACTTATCCATGATATATACTATTAAATGATATGGAATTAAATCAGAATTATCAAGTATATTAAATAGATATATACTTTCAAGTGGTTCAGATAGAATTTAAACCATGCTACAATGGTTCTTTGTGGATTAGCACATACAGTTCCACGGTAGGCACAGGGTTGGCATGTTTCAGTAAAGGGCTAGTTCAATTTAGAAGAATAACAATACTGGGCTTTATCTTCAGGAATAATCAACCACACCCAAAGTTTCTAGTAAGTATGCTCTGGCTGGTTTCCACGCTACATTTATAAACAAGAATTGCTGCTTGTTTTCACATAAATACATTAATTTGTGCAGAGATGGCTAAGAGTACAAAGAATGATGAAAATCCAGATTGGGAGAAGCACTGAAATGCAAACAGCATCACACACTGATAAACTGCTTATGGATTTTCTGTCTCCAACTGATAGGGAAAAAAAAAAAAAAAACTAGTTTGAGGTGACGAACTGTAACATGTTGGAAGTAATTGGTTTAGTAAGGAAAAGGGTGTTAATTTAGAAATATCAATACTACTACCCTCCTGGTGGATTATATATAGACAGAACAAAATCAGAGCTGCCCAATGATCTGATAGTTTATTGTTTCATTTACCACCATGTATGTCCCAGACTTGGCACTCAGAATAAACGGGCTTTTGCATTTCTTCCAGAAACACAGGTGCCTTGCTATCTACTCACTGCCATTTATATACAGAGAGAGAAAGCATGAAAGTCAAGGTCACCTCATGAAATAGGGATTGGGAGTAGAAAATAAAAGGCAAATTGAAGTTTTCAGTAACTTTCCAAATAATCCTACCAATAATACTTAGTCAACCTAACCTTCAGAAGAAAGCTTCCCTGAGTTCCCTACTTATTCCCACCATGGCTAGGACCCCTGTCATTTGAGCTCAGAGCATCCTACATTGTTCTTTTGTTGCATTATGTAAATTGCAATGATTTATTCATGGGACTCTCTTTATCATGCATGTTCCATCCTAGACTGTAAGCCTTATGAGGGGTGATCAGTAAGTTTCTGGTTCATCTTTTTTACCCTAGGACCTAAAACAGTATGTGCCACAGAGTAAAGACTCATAATATTTGTTAAATGAAAGACTGATTCAACATAACAAGTTTTTACCACTTCTACCTTCCTACAGCACGTTCTCTGTGACCCAAAACGGAGGGGTATAAGAGGGAGCTTGGGGGGGATATGATCTTGATTAGCTGCCCCATCCCCCTTTCCAATGGCTTCTCCTTGAGAGATCAAAATCCTTAACATAGCCCACAAGGCACTGGGTAGTCATGTCCCTCCCTTTTCTGTTTCTTGACTTCTCACTGTTAAGCTCCAGATTCATTTCCCTTCATTGTACTTCTTTCAGCTCCTTGAATACATTGCAACCCCACCTGCCCCAGGACAACTGCACATATCACCTTTTCTGCCCTGAATTCTGTGCACACCCTTGTCCCCTCTTAAATAATCTCTCAGTGGCGAGTCCATCATCACCACTGGTAAGCCTTTCCTGACTCCCCAGACCAGCTCAGGCTTCCCATCAGAGTCTCATAGGATCCATACTGTCGCCCTCCTTGATAGCACAAACCACACCAACCACAGTTGTTATTTTTCATTTGTTTCTGTGACCATTTGATTACTGGCTATGTTCCCCCCGGACTGTAAGCTTCATGAAGGCAGGGATTGTGATTATTTTTGCTTAGCAAATAATACCCAGGATTTTTGCTCCACATCGAATGTCCAGGGCTTAGCCCTGTACCTGGCTTTTGGTCAGAACCCAGTTATTTACTGACTGAGACAATCAATAAAAGAAACACACACACACATCTTTTCCATGTCTTTTCTCTCTTCCTTAGGGATGAGCACCTAGAGGCAATAGATGTGGTTCTAAAAATAACTTCTGTTGGTATACCAATAAATCTGAATTCAAGTGACCTTGGTTTTAGCCAAGAATCAAGTCCTAACCAGTTAACCATAGCCTCTTTGCTAATACAGGGCAAGAATTTTAACTCACTATAGGCCACCTCTTTGCAATCTTTCAATTTATAAAAAGGCACAGAAATATCTATCTCCTTAGAGAGAGACTTCTTTCAAGGTATCACTTCTTACTATCAAACCAATCATTAATGGGCTTTCTCTTTAGAATTCAGACACTTACCACAGTTTATCACTTGTATTTTACAACTCCTTCTACGCCCACCCTGCCACATATGGTCACAGCTTGTTTGCAAAGACTGCTGATCATGCTTTCAAACAAAACTGTTCCCATATGCTGTGATTCATCCCCCCTTCCTGCCTTTGCTTCATTTGTTTTAGAATTGGGAGTTTAATTTTGAAAGGGTTGCTGTGACAGGAAATGACTGGGGGAGGAAGAATTAGAAGAGGCGGATGGATGAGAGGAATGGTGTTTATTAAACCCACAGCCAGGATCAAAGACTGTTGGATTGGGAAGACCCCTTAAAGGAATACCAAATTCCCACTCGAGCCCTTCCTTCCAGTTTAAAGTAGGGGAGTGGGGGAAACACAGAAATGGAGAGGAGGCCTTGATTTCCGGAACACACGATAGTCCCATTATTTACATTACAACTGAATCCAACATATGATTCAGTTCCTGACCAGAGTGACATTTGGGAAGGTGGAAGCATTACTATTTCCAGAGAAAATGAATAAAACCAAGGAATGAGTTGGGTGATTGCTGATTATAACTCAGTGCAAGACCTTTTAATGGAGTAAAATGTTTGTAATATAAAACTAACTTAGTGGGGTGCCTGGGTGGCTTAGTCAGTTAAGCATCTGCCTTCAGCTCCAGTCATGATCCCAGGGTCCTGGGATTGAGCCCCAGGGTTGGGCTCCCTGCTCAGCAGGGAATCTGCCTCTCCCTCTCCCTCTCTCCTCCTCCTCATGCTCTCTCTCTCTCTCTCTCAAATAATAATTTAAAAAAAACTAAACTAAGCATTCTTGGATAATTTATTCCTTCAACAAATACTATTCAGCATCCATTATGTGCCATAGACCTTTGTAGGTACTGGGGATACAACAGTGGGAAAAAAAAACCCTGGTAGATATCCCTACCCTCACAGAGCTTACATTCTAATGGGTGAAGGTGGAGAATTAAACAACTCAGCAAGAAGACATATGTCAGAATTTAATATGGCTGTGGTGGAAGTAAGAAGGGAAGAGCATTAGGACGTGTGAGTGAGTGAGGTTGGATGCCTGGTATTTTTAAAAGAGTAGTCAGAGAAGGACTCATCTATCAAGTGAAGAAGTAAGCTCATGGGAGGTGGGGAGATGCAATGCAAGCAGGTGGAAGAGCAAGTGCAAAAGTCCTGAGGCAGTGACACACCTGGTATGCTCAAGGAACATCAAGGAAGCTGATATCACTGTGGTGGAATGTAGGAGATAGAGTCAGACAGGTAAAAGGGGGCCAAGTTAGAGCTCTGTAAGCTAATTATGAGAATTGCATATTGTACTCTGTATAAGAAGGAAACAGCTGAAGGGTTTTGAAAAATGAGTGACCTGATCTGAATTACATTTTTTAACATCTTTTTTTAAAGATTTTATTTTATTTATTTTAAAGAGAGAGAGTGAGCAGGGGAGGGGCAGAGGGAGAGGGAAAGAAAGAATCTCAAGCAGACTCTGCTGAGCACAGAGACCTTCACGGGGCTCAGTCCTACAACCCTGAGATCATGACCTGAGCTGAAACCAAGAGTCGGATGCTCAACCAACTGAGCCACCCAGGCACCTCCTGAATTATATTTTTAAAGGTATACTCTAGCTGCTGTGCTGAGACCAGACCATAGGGAGTGTGCTGAGACCAGACCATAGGGAGTGGGGCCATGACAGAAGCAAAGAGGTCAGTTAGACAGGAGGCTGCTGGAATAATCCAGCAAGAGATGGTGGTGCTCTGCCACACGGCTGCCAGAGTGGAAATGGTACAAAATTGTATTGGTTTTGGTGGCTGCTGTAACAAATGATCACAGACTTGGTGCTTAAGCCAACAGAAATTTATTCTCTCTCAGTTCTGGAGTCCAGAAGTCCAAAATCAGTATCACTGGACCCAAATCTATGTGTTAGTAAGGTTGTGCATTCTCTAGACTCCACTTCTTGCCTCTGGGAGCTCCTAGCACTCCTTGACTTGGGGCCACATAATTCCAATCTTCAAGGCTGGCATCTTCCAATCTCTCTTTGACCTATCTTCACATCCCCTTCTCCCCAGGGAGGGACCCCAAATTTCCCTCTGCCTCCTCCTTAAGGATACATGTGATTGTATTTGGGTCTCACCTGGATAATCCAGATAATCTCCCTATCTCAAGATCCTTAACCAATACCCACCCCACCCCACACCTGCCTCTTTTAAAGCCATTTCAGGTAATATTCACAGGTTCTAGGGATTACGGAATGAATCTCTTCGGGAGCGGGGACAATTTTCCAGCCCACGATAGAAGTAGTAGGTCATGGATATTTCTTGAAGGAACAGCCAACAGGATTTTCTGATCAATTACTTGTTGGGTGGGAGAGAGAGGAGTAAAGGCAATCCTGAGATTTTTAGCCAGAACACCTGGACCTCAGAGGAAGATTCTGGAAAGAAAAGCTTCAGGGAAGAAGAGTAGGAGCTCTTTTTTTTTTTTTTTTTTAATATGTTAAGTTTGAAAAGTCTACTAAATATCCAAGTGGTGATTTAAGGAGGGAATTTGACATAAATCAGTATTCCAGAGAAGACCAGACAGGGATTATAAATCTGTGAATCATGAGAATATGGGTAGAATTAAAGCCATAAGACAAAGTGAGATTACGTAGCATGTGCTTCTGAACTGTGTTCACTTGGCTAAACTGAAGTATATCCCAAAATCTTTTTCCTTGTATGGTTTCATATTAGCACTGACCAAAAAAGACACGTGCATGAAACTGCAAGGCACAGGTGAAGCCGCCATCACTACCCTCTGAAGGGTGTGTGCTTAGATGCTGACAGAGGTACTGCTGAGCTCCGGCTCATGCCCTTCTCTCCCACTCTGCATCCAACTCCTCTTCCCAACTGTTGGCCCTCTTGGCCAACAGGAGCCCCATGCCCACCACCAGACTCAGAGGAAATGGCCTTCCATATGGACTCTCCATCTCTACTGCAGTCCCACAGTAGCAGGTAGATGTGCCTTTGGAAGCCCCAACTCTGTCCCCCACCCCAGTGCTTCCTAGTTAGGAACTCTGCCCCCATCTCTTCCTGCCCCCTTCCAGACCTTCCTTCCCAATTGTATAAGGTCTTATTCCAACAATAAATCCCAATTCCATTGTGGTTGTGCCTCTCTGGTTAAACCTTGACTACCTCTATACTCAGGGAGTGAATCCAGACAGGGAAGAGTTTAAGAACTGAGCCCTGGGGCTTTCCAATGTTTGGAAATCAGAGAGAAAAGGAGGAATCAGTGAAGAAAACTAAGCAGGAGTGGACACTGTCGCACCTGAAGTTTATACAATTGGGGAGGGGGTGTCTTAAAGAAAAAGATTATTATAAATAAAAATTAAATATAAAAATAAATATACATTTAGAATGGGGAAAAGAGATCACATCAAATTACATTTTTAAAAAGCTGGCAAATACAATAAATCATAGTTTAATTTATCTCACTCTTGATATACCCCTATAATACTTTTATCCCTACATTTTTTGGCTGCATACTTTTTGATCACCTCTTTATATTACAATTATTTTCTACAATAATTTCCAAAGAGAAAATAGAAAAGCAGTCATTCTTCCTTCTATGACTGATCTCCGTTTTCAAATTATTTCTAGTTTCTATGCATAAAATGCATAAAATCGGTGTCTTCACAAACAGGCTTCCTTGCTGTTTGTAACCCAGTTAGCAGTCTGAGCTCCACCAACACAAGAATCTTCTAAATTTGCGTTGCAGCCATGCTCTCCAAGTTGCTGTCTCCCTGCCCACACCACCCGGATGGCTTCCCAGATCCATGACCCGGCTGCTGCCAGTGTGGCCACCACCCTCAAAGAAGCCAAGCTCAGCGGTGTCACTGCCCGGGGCCCCGTGGGCAAGAGGCTAGGGCAGGAGCTGATGACCCTCATGATGGAATTTCTGCCTTCCCTGAATCAGACAACCTTTTCAAATGGGTGGGGACGACCCATGGAGCAGCTGGAGTAGTGCATGAGACCTGAGCTATAATGGGCTCTCCCTGGAGCTCCCCAATGGCTACCCTTACAGCACGCCCATGGGGAAGTTCCTCACGCCCCACTACCACCCCAGTGTGGACACCCAGGGGAACACCTGCCTGGACATCCTGAAGGACCAGCCCGCTGTCCATCCGGAGCCTGCTAGGAGAACCCAACACTGACAGCCCTTTGCACACGCATGCTGCCGAGCTCTGGAAAAACCCCATAGCCTTTAAGAAGTCTCTGCAAGAAAGCTGCTCAAAACAGGTCTCTAGCCAAGAACCCTGACTGTCCAGCCTCTCTGCTTGTGTTGTCTTTTTATTTTCTCTTTAGATGGTTTGTCCTTTCTATCATTTCTGTCTAGGACTCTGTATCTTAAGCTGTGGTGTCATTTTTGCTTTGTTTCTGTTTTTTAAATTAAGTCTCTGGTTGAGCCCTTGTGATGAATATATTAAATAAATACATTGGGGCTATTTTTACAAAAAAAAAATCTTCTAACTTTGATTTTGGACAATCCTTATTTTTAAAAGTATTTAAAATATGCAGTACATATATACTTGCATTCTCTTGTATTCCTGATTAGGAGAAAACTTCCAATTTTGAAAAGGTATCAAAAAATTGAATTTTATAGGAAGAATGTATTATTTTACACATCTGGTGATAAGAAGGATTTTCCAGACTGCACTGCTTTTCAAACTTTCCCTTTTCCTCTCATGTACTTCTGGTGCTTGTGCCATGAGACAGATACCTTAATATCATGATTTGATTTCTGAGCAACACTTTTGTGACTTGATGGAAGTTAAGTCAGCACACTAGGCAGTAGGAGTATTTTTCAAACCACTCCTGCTCCAGAGGGATAGAGATAACCCCACTATACACAAAAGAAACTACAAAAGAACACAAATATATCCCACTAAACCCAAACTAAAGGTATCTCCAACTCAACTTCCTCTAAGCCCCATCTCCAAAGGGCTTGTAGCCTTCCAACACTCCAATACCACCAGACACAAAGGGAAAATTTGAACTTTCTAACCTGGAAACTTTCAAACATATACACAAGTAGACAGTATAGTGCAGTAAATTCCCTGTAGTCTCAGTAGTTGGGCCAAAGCAGAGCTTCTAGCATGCCCTGTGAACAAGTTTGCTCAATCAGTTTAAATAGCACACCGTGGCAGGACGCCAAGGCCTAGCACCTGTCAAACTTTGTTTGGTATATCACCCATTTTAGAAATGAAGGCCTGATTCTGTAAGGCCTGATTGCAAATCAAGCCGTATAAAGCTTAGTTTTGTCATTTATTTCCTAAAACACTGCCACCTGTAATATTGAGGGATTTCACTGTGTGTGTATGTGTGTAAGGAATTCATCCATCTGTATGAAAAGTTCTGTAGAGAACTTCTCTCTACTAAAGGCCAAAACCCTTGTCAACCACCAGCATTTGTGCGCAGAGACCAGCCTGTGAGACTATGGATGAACCCTATATGGGTTCCTAACTAAGGTGAGAACAGAAAGAGGCAAAGCCACTGATGATAATACGGAGTGACCTAAGGCCCCGGCTACTCATCTGACAGAAAAGCCTCCAGGTCATTTTAACTCACATGTCTCGCCAAGTCCTGGCTTTGGCCAAATTCAGACAGTTTTTCCTTCATGTTTCTCAATCTGCCCTACGCTTCTCCTGGTCCTTTTTTCCAAGTAAGGTTTGTTCCAAGAAAATGCATAATATGGTTAAAACAAATAATCAGACAGACCCTGAGAAGACTAAGCAAAGCCTCAGAACCATCAGAACCTAGAGAGGGAGGAGGCAGGAAGAAGAGGAAGACAGTGTGAATCTTGCCTTGCACTGTGGTAGCAGCAGGTGCTAAGGATGGGGAGAACCGAGCTGGTGGATGGATGGATTGACCTCAGTTTGTTTGCTCGCACCACTGTCATCTTGCTGCCAGCATCACAGTGGCAAGGAAAGGGAACATCTCAGGGACTCAGGATTCCCTGCTCTGTCCATACCCACAGTTCACATCACGACCCTATTGCAACTGTCTTCATTCTAGTATGGTCCATTCCATACTAGTGGCAGCTCAATTTGTTTGAAATGCTGCAGCCAAAACAGTGTCTTCACCTCTTCCCTGCCAGACTCTGCCTTAGGCTGGGTTTCCTAAAGGTAGGACCAGGAGCCTACCAAACACTTCCAGGTCCTTCCAGGGAACACCTTGGATAACCTTGCTATTCTGGTGTCCACCCAGCCTCCTCCCCTTCCTTCAGAAAACCAGCTCTCCCCCATCACTCTCCCATCTCAGGACATTTCTCCAAAGCTTACCCTCTTGACTGGAACTGACTGCCCACCTGAACTCCCCACCTGTCTCCTGCCATCAGTCATCAACCTCAAATTCATGCAGGAAGTCTTTTGCCCACAGATTGAACAATGACATTGATTTTCAAGTGCCTGTCTCTCTGACATTCTCACTTGCTGCCCAAAGAAAGTGCCTTCCCCTAGCCTTGTATGGCCCTTCCCACATTGGCCTTTTCCATTCTCAAAGGGCAACAAAAAGAAGTGGCTTTGCTATTTCACATCCCAGAAGATGGAAGATCAGATCTATGAAGTCTGTCCCAACATGAGGTTAAATGTGGAAATAACCTTGACATCTGGAAACAGAATTTTCACCCCAAAATTTGGCTTTGAAAGACAGCTGAGCCACTGAGTGTGTCACGAAGACTCAGCAGGACTGAAGACAGCCTGCAGTTTTTTGTTTTCAATCAGCATTTGGAAATTGTGACAATATACAATTTTCTCTAATATTTTTTCTTATAAGAGTAACAAGGCAGTAAAATTATTGTAGAAAAATTGAAAAATACAAAATAGATTACAAAAGAAAATAAAATCAACTCTAATCCCACTAAATGGGAATAACTATTACTGTTTTAGTGTATTGCTTGCTTGTGTTTTTCTACTCATATGTAATGCATAACTGTAGTTTATTTATATACATATAATATGAATTGCTTATTAACATCAATAGTTTCAATTATATCTTTGAGTATCCTCTGCATCCCTGAGAATCCTAAAGAATAGTGTTACACTTCATTATGTAAATATTTAATTTTTTTTTAATGAGTTAAGTGCTATCTGACTACTCTTGCGGGAAGGTTCTGAGATCAACAGAGTTAACTACTGATCTACTTGGTGCCCCTAAGCAGCTTTACAACCTTGGGCAAGTTTTTTAAACCTTGTGTGCCTCAGTTTCCTCTCATTTAAAATGAGGATAATCATAGTATGTACGTTGGGGGGTGACTGACTGGCTTGGTCAGTAGAGCATGCGACTCTTGATCTCAGGGTTGTGAGTTTGAGCCTGATGTTGGGTGTAGAGATTACTTTAAAAAAAAAAAATCTTAAAAAAAATGATAGTATCTACTTTGAAGTCCTTATGCAGGAGTAAAGGGGAAATAGTGTGTTAAGTGCTTAGACTAGTGTCTGGCATGCAGTAAGTATTAAATAAAAGTTATTCTTATGCTCATCATCTTTGTATTACTCCAATACTTTTTAACGAGTGAGTACATTTATAATAAGGTGCTGATCCAATAATATAACTATTCAAAGGTTGATAAGAGTTATGGTTGAACAGCATATTACTATTATTATTTTTAAAGATTTTATTTATTTATTTGACAGAGAGAGAGAGACAGCGAGAGGGAACACAAGCAGGGGGAGTGGGAGAGGGAGAAGCAGGCTTCCTGCGGAGCAGGGAGCCCGATGCGGGGCTCGATCCCAGGACTCCGGGATCATGACCTGAGCCGAAGGCAGACGCTTAACGACTGAGCCACCCAGGCGCCCGTGAACAGCATATTAAAGGTTTTAGTGAATTGGAAGTTGAACAGCAAACATTTCCTGAAGGCCATATAGTGTAATGGGCAAGAGATTAGTTTTGGATGAAGACTAAGGTTTAATCCCTGATAATTGTGATAAGCATTCTGTAGTTAACAAAAAGGGCCTGTAACTGTTCTTAGAGTTTTGCTTCTATTAGCTCTTAAGCCTCACAACAACCTGAAGATATATGTACTATTATTAGCAGGACACTGAGGCACGTGAAGTTATGAAACTTACAGCAAGGCAACAGGCTAATAAAAGGCACAGCGAGCATCTGAACTCAGATGACCTTAGTTGAGAGCCTCTGCTGTTACGCTAGTCCCCCCTTATCCATAAGGGATAGTTCCCAAGACCCCCAGGATACCCGAAACCACAGATAGTACTAAACCCTATATCTACCACATTTTTTTCCTATACATACATACCTAGGATCAAGTCTAATTTATAAATTAGGCACAGTAAGGGATTAATAACAATAACTAGTAATAAAATAAAACAATTAGAACAATATACTGTAATCACAGTTGTGTGAATGTGGTCCGTCTCTCAAAATATCTTTCTGCATAGTTGACCCTTGAAAAACACAGGTTTGAACTTACGGGGTCAAACTTACACGTGGATTTTATTTTTTATAAATACAGTACAGTACTATACATGTATTTTCTCTTATGATTTCTTAACATTTTCTTTTCTCTAGCTTACTTTATTATACGAGTATAGTATATAATACATATAACATACAAAATATGTGTTAGTCGACTGTGTTCTCGGTCAGGCTTCCCGTCAACGGCAGGCTATTAGTAGTTAGATTCTGGGAGGTCAAAGTCACACACGGATTTTTGAGTGGGTGGGTTCGGCGGGTCAGCTGTATGTACTCACCCTTCTTCTTCTTGTGATGATGTGAAATGATAAAAACGGCGGGGCGCCTGGGTGACGCAGTGAGTTAAGCGCCCGGCTCCTGGTTTCGGCTCAGGTCAGGATCTCAGGTCGGGAGATCGAGCCCTGCCTCAGGCTCCGTGCTGGACCGGGCATGCAGCCGGCTTGGGGTTCGCTCTCCCTTTCCCTCCACCCCCTCCCTCTCTCCTAAAAACAAAAAAAAAAGATAAAATGGAGACCAGATGAGATGAATGGAGGAAGATGACGTAGCATGTGACGTGTGATGTAGCGTGTGACGTATGACGTAGCGTCAAACTACCACCCACGTTCTGACGCTGCGTCAGAGGAGGATTGTATGCTTCCGGCTGCGGTTGTCCCAGTAACTGGGGAAACGAGCCTGCAGATGAAAGGGGACTACTGTATGTTGTTACGTATTTGAGAAACTTATTTAATATCAGTGAGTCTCTTGTTAAGTAGTTTGTGCCCTTTTCCTTGTGGATATGAAGAAACTCCATGTTCCTGGTATAAGCCCTTTGTCAATCACATGCGTTAGAAGGATCTTTTCTTACGCCTCAGTTTCCCTTTTGTCTAACATAATGGGGTCTTTTTATGAATAGTTCTTAATTTTAATGTAAACCCAAAACATCAACATCAACATTTCCCCATATAATTAGTGACTTTTGTGCCTATATTATCTTCTAGAAGCATTGTGATTTTCCTTTCTCTATAATTTACTTGGAACTGACTTTTTTTTTGTTGTTAAAGATTTTATTTGACAGAGAGAGACACAGAGAAGGAACAGAAGCAGGGGCAGAGGGAGAGGGAGAAGCAGGCTTCCCGCCGAGCAGGGAGCCCGATGCGGGGCTCGATCCCACGACCCTGGGATCATGACCTGAGCCGAAGGCAGACGCTTAACGACTGAGCCACCCAGGCGCCCTGGAACTGACTTATTTAAATATGGTGTGAGGTAGAAGGCAGGAGACATTTTATTCCCATATGGATATCCGATTGACACGACACCATTTATATTGAAAAACTGCCTTTCTCACTGCTCTTACAGCATCACGCTCTCCCATAAAGGGCTTTATTTATGTGAGTTTATTCCTGAATATTCTATTCTATTGCTCTATTGGTTCATCTTGTACTGACATCATAGTAATTGTGGCTTTAGAATAAATTTGCCAATTTCTTCACTATTGCTGACCGTTTGCATTTCCATATAAAGTTTAGAATCAACTTGCCAATTTCCCTAAAATGACCTGCTGGGATTTTGATTGGAATTGCACTGAACCTATAAATTAATTTGGGAAGAATTACAATTTTACAACATTGTCTCTTTATTCTGTCCTCCAATCCACAAACATGGTAAATCCTTCCATTTATTTCAATTTTCTTAGTTTCTTCTAATGATATATATAGCTTTTACAAAACAAAAAACAAAAAAACTAACAGGTTTGTTCCTAGACATCTGATGTTTTGAGTTATTATTGTAAATGGTATTATTTAAGTTTCGTTGTTTCTCCAGTACAATGTTGAATAGAAGCAGAGAAGTCAGCATCAGGCATTCTTGTCTCCTTCCCAATCACAGGTAGGAAGCCTACAATATTTTGCTATTAAGTGTGTTAGCTATAGGTTGTATGCATGGATTTTTATGGTTTTCTCCTCTACTAATTTCCCTTCTCCATCCATCCTCCATCCTCTGTAAAAATTTCTCAATGTCTCTTGCTTGCTTTTCTCACCTCTTTTTTTTTAATTTTAATTTTATTTATTTACTTGAGAGAAAGAGTGTGTGAGAGAGAGAAAGCACAAGTAGGGGGAGCTGCAGAGGGAGAAGGAGAAGCAGGCTCCCAGCTGAGCAAGGAGCTCCATGTGGGGCTCGATCCCAGGACCCTGAGATCATGACCTGAGCCAAAGGCAGACGTTTCACCGCCTGAGCCACCCAGGTGCCCCTCTCACCTCTTATCCTCTCTTTGTCCTGGTGGGTTTATACATTTTTTATTTAACTTTAGTGAGGTTCAAAAAGGAATCAAGATAAACATGTGTTGGGGCGCCTGGGTGGCTCAGTTGGTTAAGCATCTGCCTTCAGCTCATGTCATGATCTCAGGGTCCTGGGATTGAGCCCCACATCGGGCTCCTTGCTCAGCAGGGAGCCTGCTTCTCCCTCTCCCTCTGCTGGCCACTCCCCCTGCTTGTTCTCTCTCTCTCTCTGTCAAATAAATAAAATCTTAAAAAAAAAAAAAAAGCTTAAAAAAAAAAAGCTAAACATGTGTTGAACCTATCATGCCTAATTAGAAGTCCCACAAGAGTAGACATGAAAAAAATCCATTTTTTAATTAAAATGTACTTAATACACTGTATGAAAATTCAGTGTTTCCTAAATTGGCAGATTTTTTTTTAAGTTTCTTGTAATATGTCACACACATCGATTGTAGCTTCCTTAAGTGCTAAAATAATAAAGAAATATTATTTCTCAGTAATTAGAATCTCACTTTGAGGTGCCAGAAGCCATCTTTACCTCAAATGATTTTTTTTTAATTTTTATTTATTTTTTTAAGTAATCTCTACACCCAGTGTGGGGCTCAAACTCATAATCACCAGATCAAGAGTTGCATGCTCTATTGACTAAGCCAGCCAGGTGCCCCTCAAATGATTTTTTTTATAAATTAACATTCTGGTTTTTTGCCAAAGTCAACTCCCCACTTCCTGAAGGACCCTCTTAGGCATCCCTGAGTAATGACCAGCGAGCCTTTGCTTACATACTTCCTATGCCAAAGAGTTTATCATTTCTCCCATGTGTAGAACCAAATATTTATCTCAACTTAAAGGAGAATCACTTAGGCTTGCATACTGAAAAAAAAAAAATGGAAAACCCAACTAAACAGTGGCTTAAATAAAGCCGGGGTCATTGTTTTCTTTTCTTTTTTTTTTTTTTTTTAAGATTTTTTATTTATTTATTTGACAGAGAGAGACACAGTGAGAGAGAGGGAACACAAGCAGGGGGAGTGGGAGAGGGAGAAGCAGGCTTCCCGCTGAGCAGGGAGCCCGATGCGGGGCTCGATCCCAGGACCCTGGGATCATGAACTGAGCCGAAGGCAGACGCTTAACGACTGAGCCACCCAGGCGCCCCCGGGGTCATTGTTTTCATATAAGAAGGAGTCCAGGGGTGGGTCATCCCGGCTGGTCTGGCATCTCCATGGTGCTACCAGTAACTGCCCTATTTCTAGCTGTCTGCTCCTTCACTTTCAGACCAAGCAGGACCTTCAGCACCACGTTTGTAAGAAGTGTCCTCCCCTCCAGGCAGTGCTTCGGCATTCCAGGAAAGGTGAAAGGAAAGTGTGAAAGGCATGGCTTATTGAGTCTGCCCCTTTATAAAGAGCATATTCCCAAAAGCCTCACCAGGCAACTTGCTCTTACATCTCATTGGCCAGACTATTTCACCTAACCACAAAGACTGAAGTCAATGTTTCATTGGGCCACCCTGAACAAAACAGGCTCTGGGGGTGCCTCTGGCCAATGCAGTGCCAGGGCTTGTTGGGGAAAGATAATCGATACTGGGTCAGCAAACACAGAGTCCGTTACAAGAGTTTACCTGTTTTCCCCTATTGATTCCTTTCCCCCAGGAGAGAAGAATAGTCAGAGCCTTTGACAATAGCTAAAACCTCAAGGGACCAACTCTGAACCATCTGGGAAGGAACGGGCATTAGGACGTGAAGTCAAGAACAATGGAATCTCTGAGAACATACAGAGAAAGCAGAGTGGACTCCTGCTTCCCTTGGGACAGGAAGCTTAACAAGGGCCCCCAGGAGGACTTCCAGCTTCTGGTGGAGCTAGGAGGCTGGCAGAGGGACAGAGCAAGTTGAAGATCAGAATAGAAACAGCTGTTGGCTACACTTGTCAGCCCTCAGGGAATCACTTGTGTGCGTGTTCCACAACTCCATTTGATCCACACACATGTACAAATCATTGCCTCCTTCACTTTCTAAGTGCTTGGAATTATTCCTTTCTTCTTGAAGCCTCATATTCACTAGGCTACACATGGCTAGGAGCCTGAACTTGCAGAACTACCAGCTCGGTACACACAAGCCATACACTGCTTACCCATTACTCTAGAACCCTTATTTGGGGGGGTGCCTACCACAGACTTCTACCTTGTGCCAGGCCCCAGGCTAAGCATATTGCCTCTTATCCCTTGTCCTCAGAATAACCTTAACAGTATTGCAGTCTTTAAGATGAGAAACTTGGGGCTCCAGATGGACCAGTAGCAAGGTTCAAATCCACATCTGCTGACTGATTCTGAAAACAGGAACATATCACAAAAGCCTTGTCCTCACTGCCTTGAAGCCAGAAAAAAGCTAGTCTAACTCCCTTTTTTTTTTTTTTACAGAAGAAAACACACACACACACACACACACACACAGAGCCCTGAGGTGTCAAGGACCTGGCCCAGAGTAGCAGTTGTAGAAGACATAGTGGATATCTGAACCCAGTCAACTCATTCCTTTTTTAAATATATATATATATATATTTTTTTTTAAAGATTATTTATTTATTTGACAGAGACACAGCGAGAGAGGGAACACAAGCAGGGGGAGTGGGAGAGGGAGAAGCAGGCTTCCCGCTGAGCAGGGAGCCCGATGCGGGGCTCGATCCCAGGACCCTGGGATCATGACCTGAGCCGAAGGCAGACGCTTAATGACTGAGCCACCCAGGCACCCCAATATATATTTTTTAAAGATTTATTTTGAGAGAGAGAGCGAGCACATGCGGGAGGGGCAGAGGGAGAGAGAGAGAATCCTAAGCAGACTCTCTGCTTAGTGCAGAGCCTGATGCAGGGCTCGATCCCACAACCCTGAGATCATGACCGGAGCTGAAACCAAGAGCTGGATGCTCAACCGACTGTACCACCCAGACACCCCCGAGTCAACTCACTTCTTAACAGAAAGTGAGAGTCTACGTAACTGATGCCTTTAGTGTTTGGAGTGTTTAGTTCCACTTTTTGCCAGAGATGGAGGTCATTTTCAAGACATTTCATTAACCACATTAAAGTTTTTACTTTCTAGACTAACAAAACACATAGCTTAAAAAAAAAAAAAAATCATGTCCTGAATGTAAAGAGCTAGGGGAACTTGCCAGCTCTAGTCACATTTTAGCTTGATGATTTTGCTGAAAACCAAAACCAAGGCAAAGTGTCTTTAAATTCATCCAAATAACCTTTTCCTACTTCATCTCAGAGGAACCAGTTAGGAGGCAAATGAGGACCCCTTCAGGAGGCCAGGTGACCCACTGCTCCGCTGCTTGACACCCAGTCATCATCTGTTCCTTAGGGAAGCCTTCCCTGACCTGCCTTTCTAAATGAAATTCCTCGCTATAGCACATTTGGGATTCTGCTTCTGGCCATGGCAGATTAACAGGTACTGGACTAGCCCTCCTACAGCAAACAACTGTTAACAGTGAACAAAATATATGGAATTACAGTTTTTGCAAGTCAGGCAAACGGCAGCACAAGACCATGTTCCCTAAGAGATGAGCCCCATGATACCCTTTCTGCAGGCACTTTCTAGACTGTGGCATGAGGAGGAAGCCAAACAGAGCACAGCAGTCTTGCAAAGCTGAGGAGACAGAAATTGGAAGTTTGGACTAGTATGAGAGTTGGAAAGTGCAGGGCAAGGTACATAGAGAAGGGAGCTGTGCAGGGGGAGTTCCAGATATCTGCAGGGGGCCCCCTTGAGGCTTCAGCTAAATACCAGGCTACTCATCTTAGGACAATACTCCGTGAGGCTGATCAAAGACGCTGCAGATGGGGGGTTGAATAAATACTGGAGCCTACATAGGTCTGGGACATGTTCAAGGACTGACCAGTCAGAGTGGAGAAACGTCACTGGCCCCAGGCACTCAATAGAGACCCTAGGGTGCCTGGGTGGCTCAGTTGGTTAAGCGACTGCCTTCGGCTCAGGTCATGATCCTGGAGTCCCAGGATGGAGTCCCGCATTGGGCTCCCTGCTCAGCAGGGAGTCTGCTTCTCCCTCTGACCCTCCCCCCCTCCCATGTGCTCTCTCTCTCTCATTCTGTCTCTCAAATAAATAAATAAAATCTTAAAAAAAAAAAAAAATAGAGACCCCAGAGAAGCTATTCTAGACCTACACTAACACGGCTCTAAACCAGCCCTTGAACATATTAAGATGATCTGCAAACTCACTACCAGCCAGAACAAAATTCAACACTGTATTAAAGAGGCTACAGAATCTAAACATTCAACTGTGTAGCGTCCGTGATTTGTAGCATACAATAAAGAATTTCTAGACATGTGAAGAAGCAGCAAGATATGATCCATAACCAGGAGAAAAACAGCTAATTGAAAGACCTAGAAATGACAGAGATGATAGAATTAGCAGATAAAGACTTTAAAACAGCTATATATCTATATTTTTAAACAGCTGTATTTTTAAATGGGCAAAATATTTGAAGAGACACTTCACCGAAGAAGATATATGAACATTAACATATTGACACATTATTCATTAGAGAAATTAAAACCACAATGAGATACCACTACACACCTATTAGAATGGTTAAAGTTTATTTTTTTGAAGATTTACTTATTTGAGAGAAAGACTGTGAATGGGGGGAGGGACAGAGTTAGAGAATCTTCAAGCAGACTCCTCACTGAGCATGGGGCCCAACGTGAGACTTGATCTCATGACTCACGAGATCAAAACCTGAGCCGAAACCAAGAGATGGATGCTTAGCTAACTGAGCCATCCAGGCGCCCCTAGAGTGGTTAAACTTTAAAAAGACTGACCATGTCAAGTGTTGGCATAGGTATGGAAGAACTGGGACTCTCACACTCTTTTGGTAGGAATAAAAAATGTTACAAACACATAAAGTTTGATGTCTTATTACTTCCCAATGTACACAATATGCTCTCCTCACACGGAGAATCCCCTCAGGCTTCGTAGTTCTGGGCCCGCCTGCACTGTCACTCCTGTCAAAAGACATTCCAGAATGAATCTGCTTTGGGGACATGACAGACACATCAGAAGTTGCCAGAGAAGTGAGGTGACCCTTTTGTCATCAGAGACCAAATGTGAAACCAGAATGACTGCAAATGTGCAAATCAGGCTGGTTTGAGAAGGATTTTTCCCCTGAGACACAAGCTTTTAAAAAAGACACTAAGATGATAAATACTTATTTTTATTTAAAATACCCCTTTTTTCCCAACATCACATATTAAATTTCAATATCCTCATTTCCACTGTGCTCTCCTGCCACCAGGCTGTTGCTAGCCCTGGATTCTATGATCTACAGAGAGATCCTGGCAAATTCGCTTCCAACTCTTTCCTCTTGCCCCTAATAACAGTGATGAGGAGGATAAGAATGCCCGACAGTTGTAAGGCCATTAGGGTCTTTATATACCTGGCCCCCCTGGGTGAGTCTCTCTTTGCCAATTGTTACAGCCGAAACAGCAGAGGGATTCACTGACTTAACTCTCCTGAGCCCTTTATCCCTCCAAGGTGTCAGCAATTCTGAAACAATGAATCAAACCATCTTGACAGGCTTAGGCCATTTAGACCATCTACTCTAAAAAGAAACAGAAGAAATTAAAAGGCTTTAAAAATATCATCGTTGAAGGACATGCCATTATGTAGCTGGCAGTAGCCTGCAAAATTAGTCTTCTTGATAAACTTTCAGGAATTTCCTGCTTAAATTTTTGGAAGCAAGTTTCTACTCCTCCTTGTCCATACTGTGATTTTAATTATTCAAACTGAAAAGCATTGTCCAATAAAGGATAACAATTCTGAATGAAGTGCGATTTTGAAAATGATCCACATTTTCATGTAGATCAAAGTCGCTGGAGTTTTCCAAATAAGACACGTTACTGTTTCTTGTATAGCAACTGCCCAATTCCGTTTTCTTAGCTCCTTAGAGTATGGATCTAACCGAAGCCAAGGATTTGGGTGTGCCTCCCAAGTAAGGAAGTTACCATCAGAGGGAAAAAGGAAAAAAAGTCTTCATAGATAGCAACATCATCCTGATTCCCCAAAAGCAATTCCACGTGCTTGTCCTTTGGATCAGTGACGAGCATCATCATCTCCCGGTGTGAAATGCAGCACAGACATTGTAAGGCTAGAACATGGTGGCCACAAGCCAAGACCAGGGAAAATTCAAGCACAGCACAGACTCGGGCAAGCCAGCGATGGGGCGATATGCAGGCTGCTGGTCACTTTGGTGAGAGTCACCACCATGAGCCTTCTGCGTCTTTGTCTTCCTCCCACAGAGTTCTCCGAGCAGTAACACAATTTTGATTGGGACACAAGGGGGCAATAAGAAGTGTTGGAGGAAAGAGATCTGTTCTGGTTCTGATGGCTTTACATCACTTCTTATTTTTTCTGCCCTCTTGGGTAAACTGATCCAGAGAACGCCTTTGATCTTTCCCTCTCTCTCTCTCTCTCTCTCTTTTTTTATTTTTTTTATCTTACTCCTGCTAGCTTTTCTGCCCACCTGTAAAGCCCGAGGAGAACGGGATTGTGAAGTCAGTGTTGGGTTTTAACCATTTCAGGTTCCTTCATCCAACCTCAGAGCTGACACATAAGTGCTCAAGGAAAGCTTTTTTTTAAAAGATCTTTTAAATTTTATTTATTTGACAAAGAGAGAGAGACTGCACAAGCCGGGGGAGGGGCAGAGGGAGAGGGAGAAGCAAGCTCCTCGCTGATTAGGGAGCCTGATGTGGGACTCGATCCCAGGACCCTGGGATCATGACCTGAGCCAAAGGCAGATGCTTAACCGGCTGAGCCACCCAGGTGCCCCCACCTTTTTTTTTTTTTTTAAAGATTATTTATTTATTTATTTGACAGAGAGAGAGAGAGAGAACAAGCAGGGAGAAGGGCAAGCTTTTTGTAGGGAGATCAAGGGGTGGTGCCGGGGTGAATGAAGAATGGTTGGATAGGATGGATGCATGAAAGGAAGAAAACTTTTCTTTTTTGAAGGAGAACACTTTTACTCTGTTGACAGCCAGTTGAACTGGCTCAGTCTCAAAAAGCTGAATTTGATGAATAGGGGAATATGGTATTTAGTAATGATGACTGCTATAGCCCAGGATATATTCAGGAGCAAGGCCGAAACCTCAAGCTGCCACTCAGAAAAGCAACAGTAAGAGCTGGGAGGTGGGTCACTAGGAGCCAGGAGAGAGAGCAGATGCCGGAGGAACCGCTTCTCTGGGATCCCATGCATCTTTAGTTCACGACAACGCTTCACTGCATTAGGCCCAACTCCAGGCCTCGACAGCTCTGCCCCTGAGGTCAGCCACCTTTGGAGGAGCAGGTCCACCAGGTAAAATAAGGAAATCAGTAAGCCTCCGGCCACACAAACTCTCAGATGCGGACACCCAGGGGATGGCCAACAGGCCCTCACCTCAGTGTTCTCCCGTCTTAGACCCCAGTGAGTTTGGTCAGGCTCTGAGGCCCCGGAAGCAGTAAGAACAGCAGCTCCAACCATCAGACTGACATGAGATAAGATCTTACAAGCCAGAATGTCAGTTAACATTACACTAAACTCGTGGCCTAACAAAGGAAACATCACTTGAAGGCTTCACTCGAAGGTTCGGGGAATGTTCTTGTGATGGTGCCAGGCCCTGTCACGGGTCCTGTGGTGGCATGTCTAATTTACGCCAAATCTGGATCAAGACTGAGAGGATTTGTGTGCAGGGCTCCTGTGGGAAAATTCCCTCCCCCACTCTGGAGTAGGTCATGGATGCCACAGTGTTAAGGAGGGTAAGGCTCTTCTCAAGTGAGCCCGAGGGCAACGGTTTAAAAGACAACCAGATTTATGACGAGCTTTCAACTTTCTGGTTTCAACTGAATCCAGATGCATAAATACCAAAATATTGGAGGGAAAAGGAAAGTCTAAGGATCTCTTTACTACTTCCAGAAAAGCACGGCTGAAATGTTCCAGAAAAAATCATCAGCAATCTTGACATTAAAAGAGTAATTAATTCTACCTCTAGGTTTATGTGCTGATATCTTTATATTCACATTTTAGGGTGAACCACGGTACTCAAACTCGTGACCCAGTAAATTTTATGAGTTAGCCATGCAAGTGCTGATTCAGTCTGATTCTGTGAAGCTAACCTCCCCAAATGTATTAGTTTCCTAGGGCTGCCATAACGAATTATCACCAACTGGGTGGCTTAAGACAATGAAAATTTATTCTCATAGTTCCGGAGGCCAGAAGTTGTAAATCAAGGTGTTGGCAGGGCCACCCTCTGTCTGAAGGCTGGAGCAAAGATCCTTCCTCGCCTCTCCCAGCTTCTGGTGGCTTCCCTGGCTTGTGGCCACAACACTATCTTCATGTGGCCTTTTCCTCTTGTCATCTCTTCTCTCACAAGGACACTTTGCTTTTGGATTTATGGTCCCCCCTGGATAATCCAGGATGATTTCATCTCAAAATCCTTAATTATATCTGCAGTGGCCCTTTTGCTACATAAGATCACATTCACAGGTCCCAGGGGTTAGGATGTGGACATCTCTTTCGGGGCGGGGGGGTGGCACAATTCGACCCACTACACTAAGCGAACTCTGGACGTCCAGGTCTTTCTCAAATTTCAAGTGCTTGAAAATAGACAGCAAATAGGGGCGCCTGGGTGGCTCAGTCATTAGGCATCTGCCTTCAACTCAGGTCATGACCCCAGGGTCCTGGGATCGAGCCCCGCATCGGGCTCCCTGCTCCACGGGAAGCCTGCTTCTCCCTCTCCCACTCCACCTGCTTGTGTTCCCTCTCTCACTGTGTCTCTCTCTGTCAAATAAATAAGTAATCTTTAAAATGAAAAAAATAAAAAATAAGTGAGGAAACTTGCTCCTTTTGCTTTATATACCATTTGGAAGACACCTGGCATACACCTCAAATGTTAAGAATCTGGTGCAAGCGTGCCCCATGCCAATTGCACATGGGTAGGCAACTTCAAAAGTATGTTTTCCTAATTATACTGTTTACACTTGATTACACACATACAACTGAAGAGTCACCTGCTTAGATACACTGTGCTTTCAGAAGCAAAAGTATACAAATACTTTTACGCAGATTCCAGGATATAATGTTTTGGCAGAAACCGTCTGTTTAAAATGTAAAAGCAAAACAAGCAAGCCAGCCAGCCAGTCTCACACTAGTTGTGCGATCTTGGGCAAATTATTTATAAATCACCCTGTGTTTCAGTTTTCCCATCTGTAAAAGAGTATAATATCTACTTCATAGGGTTATTATGAGGATTAAATAGTTTAGTATTTGTAAAGCACTTAAATAGTGCCAGCACATTGTAAGGGCTTTGTTAAGTTTTATCACAATTTTTTTAAAAGTCTTAATTAGAAATTGCACTAAACAGGGGCGCCTGGGTGGCTCAGTCAGTTAAGCATCTGCCTTTGGCTCAGGTCATGATCTCAGGGTCTTGGGATGGAGCCCACGTCATCGGGTTCCCTGCTCAGCAGGGAGTCTGTTTCTCCCTCTCCCTCTGCTCCTCCCCCTGCTCATGCTCACTCTGTCTGTCTCTCAAATAAATAAATAAAATCTTAAAAAAAAAAAAAAGAAATTGCACTAAAAATTGATGAGATCATTTACAAACACATTCAAAGCATGCATATCAATTAAAGTTCTTGGTTGCAAGTAACAGAGATGCAGACAAAATTTTTTTGGAAATGAATGGGAAGGGCTACAAGATGGCTGGAACCGAGAGAGGCTGGGCAGCAGACAGAGCCAAAGAGACCCGCAAAGAACATCACTGAACCATTCTGTCCCATTGATTTCTAATTTAGAAAGCAGAAGGTAAAAAGAATACACAAAACTAAGGATTTTAAGTGAAGCTCTGGACTTGTCATTATCCACCGTGTCCTTAGAAATAATAGTAAAAATAATCCCACTTTTTATTGGGTATGTAAGCATGTGATGGAAGGTCACCTATTAGAAGGTCTCTACAGTATCTCAATCTAAGCTAGCTATCAATAGCTCCTGAACTTTGAATCTTAGAAAGTTTCTCTCCTTTCTAGCTTGAAAATCTTGCAAAGAACTCAGATTGGCCCAGCTTGGGTCAGACGTGCACCTCTAAAGTAGTCATGTGTGGTGAGGGAAGATCCCTAAGAAACCACTTGGCTCCTGCCAGAGATACAGTTAGCAATGGAGGCAGTTACTCCAGAGGACAGAATGCCAAGCAGACATTGGCCCCGCAGAGCATTATACACTCACACCCTATCTACACTGAACGTAAGAACTGATGGGAACTAATTCATGGAGAAAATCCATTATTTGTATACACACCAGTTCTAACATGGCTAAGAGAGAGGAGTGACACGAGTAGAGAAGAGAGAAAATAGGACAGGACAGAAATAAGTAAAACAGAAAAACCAAGGAAGGCATAACCACTTCCTAGAGTGACAAATCACAAGAAAACAAGCCAATATTTGCTGTGAATGTATTTTTCTGGTAAAGGTTGTAAAATATAAGGTATAAAGACCTAGTCCAAATGCTGTCAGGGCTATCTGATGATCTGTGACGAACTGGATGCTGTATGGTAGTACTTAAGGGTCCCACATGGAAGACTAAACGATTTATAAATTTATAAAGAGGCACAATTTATAAAGAGGCAGATAAAATTTTAAAGTTTTCCCACATTAAGGGTTAAAGTTTCCTCAGGAAAACATTCAATTAAGCATATAACACCCTTTTCCAAAACAGTGTGACAAATTGAGGCTTTTCTTTTTTTTTTTTTTAAGATTTTATTTATTTGAGAGATAGAGTGAGCAAGAGAGAGAGCACAAGCTGGGGGGAGAGGCAGAGGAGAGGGAGAAGCAGATTCCCCCGCCGAGCAGGAGGCCCGATGTGGGACTCGATCCCAAGATCCTAGGATCATGACCTGAGCTGAAGGCAGACGCTTAATGACTGAGCCACCTAGGTGCCCCACAAATTGAGGTTTTAAGTATGAAAGGATATGGCGACATTTCTAAAGCATGCTTCCCAGTTGGAAGGGAGACTTGGAAGAAAGGTCTGCAGCCAAGCAAGTGGAAATTGCTGGCATACTGCTATTTTTTTTTTTTTCCCTTCACAATTCATAGACCAAGTTAAATTCCCTAAGTACTATAATAAATATACCTATTTAACTTTGTTTGACTAAGTGCTTCTCAAATATATTTGATCAGGGAACCATTTTTATTATGACATCTATTTGTATCCTAATACAAGGAAGAATTCCTTGGAAATCCTAAGGAACTGATGTTCTAAGGGACATACTTTGAGAAATGCTAAGTGGCAAATAAATACTGCAGTTCTAAGGGTGATGAGTTGAAAAATCGTGATCTATTTGTGTCTCTAAGGAAATTAACAAGTGATACATTACTTCTCACATGCTCTTGTTATAGAATGAGTATTAAGTGCAGAAATCTCATCTACCTTTTTTACATACCTCGATGCAAAAATGCTACAAGAGATTACCATAGTACTGAAAACACATACCATAACAATCCCACTTCAAATCATTTTACAAAGGATGAAAAAAACGTAGATATATAAAAATGACTCTGAAAAGGTGAGAAATTACCAAGTTCCCTCTGTTCTCTTAAAGGAGTCCTCAGAACTGCCAAAAGGGGGTCCACTCCAAATGACTGAGCCGATTTAGCTCACTCCCTTCAGCCCCCTGGATCAGATGACGTCTAGGATTTATCTAAGAGGAGCTCCCCAGGTCCTCCCCCAGGAGAGCTGGAACCTTGCAGAGCTACTGCCTCTATCTGGAGACAGCCCCCCCCCCCCGCCCCCATAACCCTTCCCTCACCCCTGGGCCAGCTCCATCAGAAATTACATTTTTGATGGCAGAGGTATGTATCAAAGGTCGGGGAGCAAAGGAATCCTTAATCTACTACAACAAGTGTATAAAAGTAGGGGGTGGGGATGGGGATGGGGGACATATATGCTCCTAATATGTGAGTTGGCTGAAATTGGAATGAGTTTTTGATAAGAAACAATATTGTGAGCGATGAATAGGTATCTAGGTATGTAGTCCAGCTCTATCATTGTTAGGTCATTTTACGGCAATTATTACGAAAATATATTACTATTTAATAACATTATTTCCCCAAAAAATAAAAAAAGCATTTTATGTTCTAAATAGTGCACATTAAATATAATAATACAGAGAACTAAAACACTGATTGATTATGGATAGACTGCAGTTAGTTTCTGAAGTCCTTGGAGTATCCTCCAAGATTTATTCATGGTCCCTGGCTTTTTTGTTCAGTATTTTCTCAATCTGATATGCACCCTTTAATTCTTACAGGAATTCCTAACTTAAGCAAATGTTAACCAGCAAATGTCTTAAGTTTTGATTTGGAGATCTGGTATTAACAGTTAGAATGAAAAAGTGAATGCCTTAAACAGAAATATATTTAAATCATATTTATTTTTTCTGCTAATATAAAAATATGCATTTCAAAACACTTTAAGATATTTGACAAGCTGCATAACAGAAAAGGCCCCTCTAGCAAACTGTTTCCAAGCGAGTCTGAGGCATCCAGTAAACAGTGTAGCAAGGTCAGCCTGTGACTGAAAGTACACAGTCCTGTTTTATAAGCGCATACTGACTCAAAACAATATTAGGAAAAGATGGGCTTCGAAGAACAAAATAAAGGTAAAGCACTGAGCACCTTTTACCATAATAAAATATTCATTAATCCCTCTGTGTGAAAATCTGGGAAAAGATGGAAGGTAAAAATAGATATAAAAGGAGTTAAATGGTTAAGTGTTTATAAAGTCAGTTTTCTCTGACTTGTTTAAAAACAGATTAAAAATCCTCTGAGACAATGTGAAAGTTCATGGGTTTTATATCTGCCAATATCATCGCCGGCTAACAGCAGCTTCTTAGTTGTTGATAGAAATTTTATATTACAGACTGATGCATGTGGTCTTATACTGACATCGATCTTTCTTTTCTGACAATGGTGCTGTTACTGGTATATCATGAAGTACTATCACACACAAATTATACCCACACTTCATCACAAGCAGAAATTAAGAAAGCACATTTTGCCAAACTGATTTTCGAATCTTCTAAATTGTATTTGTTCACTCGCTAATTTGAAAAATATAGTAATTTGTAGAGGGCTTCTTCATCATTAATGTGAGTTAGTAATCCTATAATTTAATTCAAAGCAATTTTTTTTTAAAAATGAGACTCAGACCAGCAAAGCTTAGCATCAGCCAAAATCCGACGGGCACACAGTGGGCAAAAGGCCAACTCTACCGTGATATATAAAGGTCACTTTATGAAAAATCCAAATAAAAATTACTCTTAAAATATTTTGTCCGTTAGAATTAGTTTACAGATGGAAATTTAAATTAAATGAGAGGACTCTAGTCCTTTGGGCTAGAATCTTACAACCAGAAAGATAAGCAATGTTAACAATGATTTCTGTGATATGGGCAGAAAGTTAACCATTGACTTCAAGAATTCTGTTGAAACAATACATGATAAAAGGTATGGGGGTAATAGATAGTGAGTCTACAATTAAAAATTTATCCTTTAAAAAATTTTCCCCTGAACTAGACACAAATACCAAGCATTTTCTACCTTTCCATCTCCAGAAATTCCAATGGGAATCCAGAAATGAAAAAAAAAAAAAAAAAGGAGTGAAGGTCAAACCCGCACCTGGCTGATACACGATGAACACCCTGGAAACAGCGCTAAGACGGTATTGGAGCACACTGAAGGAAAATGACAAACACCTGGCAGCACTGGTTTCCACTGAAGCTTCAGGAAGTAACAGATCCTGATTGTCTTTCTAGTGTTATGATTCAGTAGTTAGAACTACTTGCAAAAGCAGTGCTGAGAGTTGATAAATATTTATGGTGCCACCTGGTGATGTCCTCCCGAGTTTCGCCATCATTGCTTTTGGATTGATCAGGAGCCCCCACGGGAGCACATCCTCCTTTGCATGTATGGGGAGTTGCAGAGTTGGTGACCAGACTGTTACAGGTGCTCTGAAACAGCAGTGAGAAGAGCTGCCAGCGACAGGAAGAAAATGCAAATGGAGTAAGTTTACTATGCTTTTCCACGATAGAACCACTATTTCACACGTACAAGACCTAAAGAAAATGGAAGCTCCTTTATTCCAGACACCCTGTAAATTCAGAATTCCACATAAAATTTTCTTTGTAGGAGCAGAATATGCTGTATATCAATATCCATTTTCTTACTGAATCCTCGATAAGAGTTTGGTTTAAAAGGCGAATGAGAAACAGGATCCAGATGTTGAATGATGGCTTCGGTAACATCATATGAGGTGGCTTTTGGGTTTGCCACAGAGTTCGAGTTTCTTTGTCGTGAGCAGGTGTGCCAGGCCATTGAGAAACACCAGGACGATGGTCATAGACATGACAATCACGTACTGGCTGATGCTACACAAGGAGAAAAAGAAACATGTTACAGGAGGAGAGAACATATGTGGGAAGGAACATAAGATCCCTCTAAATAATGTTTCTAAATGTACACATAAAATACACATAATTACAAAAGATACCAAGGATTTTTTCAAGTTTATTTATTTTAGTAATCTCTACATCCAACATGGGGCTCGAACTCACTACCCTGAGACCAAGAGTCTCCTGCTCTTCCAACTGAGCCAGCCAGGCGTCCCACCAATGATTTCGAAATAGATACCAAATGTTAAAAAAACAAATTTGTTACAGAAGTAGTGACGAACATAAAGGATATCTTGAGATCTGTCCAACAACTGTAATATGTCATGAAAATATCTGACTGATACCAGCAGGGTCTGTGTGTTCGTCACCAATATCAGGCCACTGTCCCCAGGTTTAAGTATTCTGACGTTCTAGAGCAGGCTATCCTGTGCTTTGACAAAAGTTAGAAGTACTTTAACCACACACACACACACACGTTACCCAAATTCAAATTTAGGGAAGTGAAAGTTTTATAGTCAAGGCATCTAAACAAAGGTAAAAGGACACATTTCTTCATTAATCTCCAAGTCAAAGCTACTGTCTCCCAGACTTTGCTCTTTTAGACCTTTTATCACTTTTAATACTTTAAATTACCTAAAACACTCTTAACATTTTAAATTACTTTAATATAAATAATATTAAGTATGACTTGATTTCTTAATAAGTTTCATAAAACCAGTAGGTAGGTGGCTATCCTCAAATTTAGTAGAAGTTTATCTATAAAAGGTATTTCACAGATCACTTATCTCTTTACAGTGGCCTCAAATCACAAACTTTGGCCTCATTTAAGCCAACATTATTGGTAGGAAACAGTTGTGAAGCTCATCATCTTCAAGCAGTGGAGCCATAAGCCATTCAGCTTGTGGTATTTTCCATCAATCAAGTCTTGGTATCATCTTAGCATAGCAGAGTTAAAGGAGCATCCAATTTCAACTTGAAATGAGGTTAGCTGTTCCCACTTTCTCCCCTTCACTATTTTGACATCAGGTATTCTCAGGGTGCACATGTGTGATGGCCGAGGGCCAGGTCTCTGTGCGGAGGGGCATACAGAGGCACCAGGAGGGCCTGTTCAGCCTGCACAAGGGGGGCTGAAAGGCTGACTATACTTTTCAATCAGCGTAATGGGCAATAGAAGTAGGTCATCTCTGTCACATGCATTGGAGAAGAAAAAGATTGAGAATCATTGATTTTTTTTTTTTTTAAGATTTTATTTGTCAGAGAGAGAGCACAAGCAAGGGGAGCGGCAGGCAGAGGGAGAGGGAGAAGCAGGCTCCCCGCTGAGCAAGGAGCCCCACGAGGGACTCAATCCCAGGACTCTGGGATCATGACCTGAGCTGAAGGCAGCTGCTTAACCGACTGAGCCACTCAGGCATCCCGAGAATCACTGATTTTAATAAAGCTTAGTATTCATTATAAGAGTAAAAGCATTTATGGCACTTATTAATTACATTTAGGAGGATATTAAGATAGTATTGAACATAATGAGAAGTTATCATTATATCTAGAGAGAAATGATACTTTAGTTGTCATTTGTATTTTAATAAGGTATAACAATAGTGCACGTGGGAAACAATGTCCAAATGAACACCACTATCAAATCAAACCAATCAAACTGATGATGCCGACTCTATTTACCTCATACCAAATACATTTAGAACATAAATTTAAATATGTTTTTATAGTTATGAAGATTACCTCAAAGGGATTTTTTTCTCTAGTTTAAGAAATGCACTTCTTTCAGGATGCCATATAAAGGGCAGGACTCTGAAGTTTACGACCCGCTATGAATGAAGATACAGTGTAAAAGATCAAAAGAAGAAAATACTAAATTGTAGCTCTGTCAGCCCAACTCGGTTTTATGGCCTGGGCAGGATATTTTTCACATGGCTGTTAAAAGAATACCTGACGGCACAGGTTCTCCAGAGAACCACTGAGCTCATGGCCACAGGTGCAGCTGCCTACTCTGACTGCAGTCTATTCCTTTAAGAGTCCCAGTTTAATTCTGGTAAAATCTGCTCTGAAGATGCATTTTTAAACACACTGGACTACACCCATAAATACTGTCTCATGCCCTAATAATACACTCTTCATTTTTAAACAAACTATTACTTATTTGTTTTTTTGTTTTGTTTTGTTTTTTAAACATTTTATTTATTTGTCAGAGAGAGACACAGCAAGAGAGGGAACGCAAGCAGGGGGAGTGGGAGAGGGAGAAGCAGGCTTCCCGCTGAGCAGGGAGACTGATGCGGGGCTCGATCCCAGGACCCTGGGATCATGACCTGAGCCGAAGGCAGACGTTTAACGACTGAGCCACCCAGGCGCCCCTATTACTTATTTGTTAACCTGAAACGAACAGCTGAGGAATCTCTCAAACCTATTTTGAAAACCCACTGCAATCACCATGATGACACTATGACCATTACAGATACGTGCAGACCACATTCATGGGGTTGGTGAGCTCCCACTCCTCTCTAGAATTCTGGGACACATTCTCACCATTTCTGTATTCATAAAGCAATCAAGTAGTAAGGACAAAAGGACAACATTCCATTCCTGTATATAATAGGCATGTTATGGCTGAAGTTATTAACTATATTACTAATAAAAAGGAGTTTAGAAATAAAATTTGTCACAAAGGGAAACCACCACAGGAGCACAATTCAAATAACTCTGGATCCCATTAAGGAAACTCTGCCAATAAATTTAGTAATATCTACAACATGACAAGAAACATCTCAGCTTTTCATATATACATTCACACAGGAATAATTAGAAACCCCAAACTTAAAAGCAACATTCTCACAAACAGAATGCAGGAAAAAGTACAATAATGAAGTTTTGTTTTGTTTTGTTTTTTAAGATTTTATCTATTTATTTGACAGAGAGAGACACAGAGAGAGGGGGAACACAAGCAGGGGGAGTGGGAGAGGGAGAAGCAGGCTTCCCGCAGAGCAGGGAGCCCAATGCGGGGCTCGATCCCAGGACCCTGGGATCATGACCTGAGCCGAAGGCAGACGCTCAACGACTGAGCCACCCAGGCGCCCCAATAATGAAGTTTTGATAACGTGAACCCTATTATATGGTGTTTTAGCTTTGAATCTTGAAGCATATTTTCCAGCCATTATCCAAGCCTTTTCCTGGCAATAAATTAGGTGCTGATGAAGATGCATGCACCACTCATGCCCATCAGACCTGTCCCACATGGGTCCCCAAGGCGGTACATGCCATCACTGCTATACAGGATACCCAGAGAAGATTCTAGAATTCTAACTTTTCGACAGGAGCAGCAGCAAATCAAAAATGTCCCCCTGCAGCCTCAATCTGGGCAATTCCATTTAGAAAGCCTAATTTTTCTAACTCAGATTTTCATTTTGTTTCCCCATCCCCACCCCTTCCATCCCCCACCTCCCCTCTGCAATCATCTTCCTTTGTTAAGAGGGCATTTTTTGGATGTTATAATAAGAGACAAAGAAGACAAACAGCAGAGTAAGGAGGTATTTCAGCAGGGATGACCAGGAGACTATGTGGGGAATTTATGGAGGATCATTCATTGCTTTCAGCCTGATGAACAGAACCCGAGCTCTGAAGTCCCCTATTACACCCGCCTTCAAGAAGTCTCTCAGAACAAGCACCCCATTTCATTGCCAGGAGTTAGATCTGTGAGAACAAAGCACTGAGACTGAGATGAACTGTGGTTTACCCTAACTAACTAACTGGCTGTGCCTTTATCACCTTTCTGTCCCTTCTGGATTTTGTCAGAGTAACGGAGCGCACCAGGACCACAGACAGAATCCAGGACCGTTCCAGGTAAACCTGCACTTGTCACTGTGTGTGGAGGGCAGCTCCCATTACAAAAAGAACCATTACCACAAAATATTTCTACAGCATAGTTTTTACACCGTATAGCATGAATCAATTATATAATATTTTAATAAGTATCATCAATAAATTATAGTACTGAAACATGGAGTTAACATTCTTTTCTGATGGTTAGTACTGCAGAGCGGGGGTCATCAACACATTCTCGATCCGCGAGGGCTGATGCACCATCCTGTTTCCCTTGGTTTGAATGATGCTCAATGTTTGTCTTATGCATCTATAGTCTCTCGTTCTGCAATTATTTTGTGCTCTGATGAACACTTTATTCCCATGATGGTTGTGTAAAGGAATGCAAGAAATAGGCCTGGAGGTACCACGCAAGTGCCAGGAAGAATGTCATGCTAGATGTTAAATACAAGTTTTGCAATGTCTCAAAGCCTCTTTTAAAAAGGATCAAGCAAGCACAGGTAACACAACTAAAAATAGATAAATTGGACTACATAAAAATTTAAAACTTTTGTGCATCAAAGGACACAATCTACTTCTGGCTCATACCCTCCTAATCAATATTTCTTTCTCCTTCAAATCCAAAACATATGTTATCAAAACTCTGCAGTGAATGGTTCCTTTGCAACAATCACACACAGGATCAGACACAAAGCCACTTTTAAAAAAGATTTATGAGAGTCACAAAACAAAGACTTGGGGAAATTCCCTGTCGTAGAGGCAGTGAGGGGCAGTGGGGATTCTACAGCCTTGGCTACTGAAGCGCTGCCCTCCGCGCCTGCTCCATCATTCACCAGTCTGCGACACAGGCGAGTCACACTCTCCTCATCTCTAAAATGGGCCACAGTGTTCTCATCTCTAAAATGAAGACACTAAATATATCTACCGTGAAGAATATCTACTTTACAGCGTTGTGATAAAGATCGCATGAAATAATGTGCTGGAAGATCCTTAAACACTGCAGCACAACACAAAGGTTGGTCAGTTGTGGCAGAGGTGGGACGGGGGGGGGCAATCCTTTGACTGACAGCTTGGACCTCCTATTCAAGTTCGAGCTTCTGTCTTATTTTGCCTTTACCTAATGCAGACCGATTGCCCGGTCTCTGAACTGCCTTCATCATGTCTTTCAGGACTCCTGTCTCAAATAACCAACTGCTGGGCATGTGGACTCTGTGTTGCAATGCACAGCCTTGCTCTGACCTTGTGGGTAAGTCTCTGCCTCTACTCTACTCTAAACAAGCTTACTCCATTTGCGCCCCAGTACTGGCTCCAGAACTCCAGATTTGACAGAGGGCAATTAGAATTGATGTACTGAGGGACATTCACTCCTACCAACTATAATATCATTCTTCACACTCATGAGTGAAATGAAAGGACAATAAAATCTCAGAGAGACGTGAGGGTATTCCATGCGGTTACTGCCCTGTATTTCTCCTTTCCTTTCTAACGAAGCTTGAAAAAGTGGTCTATACTTAAACTCTACTTCCTGACCTCCCATTTCATTTATTCCTTTCTCTTTAATTTTTATCAGAGTCAAACATGCAGTATTAAAAACGTAAAATACTGGAGAAAGATTTACGATGAAAACCGACAATCCTCATTCCTCCTTCCCTACTTCTCAAGACAACTGCTTTGGCCACTTCTCTTTTTAGATCTTCTGGCGGTTACCTCCTTACCATGAATTAGTATCTTTATGTTGCTATTTATTGATACATCAATTTAAAACATTATATATTAAGTCCCTGCTAGGAAAGAGAAGAACTGAGCATACTTATACTATATCCTACTAATTTCACTTTTAGATAGTTATTTTTTCTTCTATTAGTTTTTCTTCTATTTTTCCTTATGAGTCATCTTTAAGGAATTATTTATATGTAAGAAAATGGGACTATTTTAAGTGTCCAGTTAGATGAGTATTAACACATGGTACACCACATAACCATCCTCACTGTTAAGACAGAGAACATTTCCATCACCCCAAAAGTTCCCACATTCCCTTTTACAGTTCAGCTCACCCTAACTCCCAGTGCTGGAGATGGATAATGGTGATACTGCTCAACAGTGTGAATTTACTTAATGTTGCTGAAATGTACACTTAAAAGAAGTTAAGATGGTAAATTTTGTTATCTATATTTTACAATTAAAAATAAAAAGTCTCAAAAAAAACCCAAAAAGTCTCACACACAAAAATACTATATTTTACGAGAATATGTCCCAAACAAAATTCTGGCGTATGTCTAAAATGAAAGAAAATTAATCAAACGTCGGAGAGAGTAAGGAGATATATGTCAAACACAGGAAACACTCTGAAGGATAAAAAATAGAACCACAGAATAACATCAACACTAAATAGCTGCCTTTACTGAAACTTCTTAGATGCCGGGCACTGTGCTCAATGCTCCACGTGGAGTCATCCATTCAGACAACTACACGAGACAGGGGAGAGATGAGAGGGTTTAAGTCAATGCTGATGGTCTCGTAGCTAAAATGTGGCTGAAGTTGTCCAAGCCCAGGTGCTCTGGTCTAAAGCCCATGTTCTAACCCACTATCTTGTCCGGACACTTTGGGATCAGAGGGCTGGAGAGAGAGAGAGATGTCAAAACTTTCCCTAAGCATTCAAGCTTAAGAGTAATGAAAGCAAAATGATCTAGGGACACCTTTTACATGCCTGGCACATATGGAATGAAGAAGATTCAAATCAGATGAGGCAGGGAGGCAAACGTGTATATAAATAAGAAAGCAGGACCAGAAGTGAGTTGCCAAGAGGTAGGAACAGAGGAGAGAATGTCTAACACAGTCTCACCCAAACCTATGCAATTTCCAGCAACACAAGTGCTAAATAAATATTGACTAATGAAAAAAAAGCAGTCTATAAAAATGTATTGTCTCCGGGGGCGCCTGGGTGGCTCAGTCGTTAAATGTCTGCCTTTGGCTCAGGTCATGATCCCAGGGTCCTGGGATCGAGCCCCGTGTCGGGCTCCCTGCTCGGCAGGAGGCCTGCTTCTCCCCCTCCCACTCCCCCTGCTTGTGTTCCTGCTCTCGCTCTCTCTCTCTCTCTCTCTGTCAAATAAATAAATAAAGTCTTTAAAAAAAAAAGTATTGTCTCCGAATGCATTTGAAAACAAAAAGGCAAAAGGACTGACTTTGCTTTATTTCTCAAAGAGAAGAAATTTAACAGATTATGGCAATCATTCATATTCAAATCATATTAAAGAAAAAACTGACTTTTTGTTCATGTTATACTAGAACACTGTTGTAAGGTCTCACATGTTAAATGTTCTCATATTAAAGATTTTAAGAGGCAGATAAGGATTACACACAATTTAAATTGACACAAAATCCATACTGACACTGAATGCATCATTTTTCTAAAGAGACTGACAGATTATGAGGACAGACTCTGAAAACCCAGATCAGATTCACAGTTACCCTTGCACCTTCCCACTGTTCTATAGTTCTCTCCAGAGTTAGCATCTATCCCCACATCATCCCAAGAAACCATTTGCTAATGTGTTAATGTTAAGAATTGGAGAGACATGTCTCACATCCAGAAGCTTAAAATAATTGCTACTTGCTATGTTTACCTCAAAAATCAAATTGGTACCTTCTACTAAGATGTCAAGTTATTATTTTTTCACTGTATTCTTAAGAATTTCAATGTGATTATATACTGCACCTTGTTCCAATATCAAGCCAGCTTCCATAATCCTTGACTAAGAAGAAAAAATGCTGTAAAATAAAACAAAATATGGCTCCATTAAAAACAAAGGTATTTTCATTCAGATGAAAAACAATTTATTTTAGGATTATCAGTTTCAGACTTCTGACCTCTTACAACCACTATCTGACTAGAATCTATAAGAATATGTCCTTTATAGAAATTTTTGCTTGGACTAAAATGAGCAATAGCCTAAAAGCCAGACGTAGCATTACTATTCGATCGAATGAACACAAAAGTGACATTTATGAATAGCTAAAAATAAAGATAACCAACTTAATTTTTTTAAGTAAGCTCTAAGCCCAACATGGGGCTTGAACTCAAGACCCCGAGATCAAAAGTTGCAGACTCTACTGATTTTAATAAAAGACAGGAATAATACCAAAGACCTCAGTGAAAAAAAGCCATATCATCCATTTATCAAGAAGTATCTACTGACAGCCTACTATGTGCTAATCACTGTGTTAGGTCCTGGAGATAAAATCTCTTTTGGGAGTTGTATAACCTAGTGAATAATTCAATCAAATTATCAGGGGTGTGTGTGTGTGTGTGTGTGTGTAAGAGAGAGAGAGACAGAGAGAGAGGGAGAGAGAGAGATGAGTGTTATCATTGGAAAAGACAGGCAATTATGGGAGCACAAAGGAAGGGGTACATACCCCAGATGGAGTATAAGGGAAGGCTGTCCCAATAAAGAGTCTAAAAATCTAAGTAAAAAGTAAGAGTCCGGTGAAAGAGGAGTCTGAGGAGATCGGAGGAGAAGTATGCTTCTGACAAAGGGAGAAACCTATGTCAATGTCAAGAGTCCAGGGGGAGCGTGGCAGGTACAGGTCAGGGGGCAGGCGTGGACAGAGCAAGGCTGGAGATGATGCTGGTCAAGCAAGCAGAAGCTAGGTCACAAATGGCTTCATAAGCTAAGGAAAGCAATCTGACTCTTTACAAAATTAATCAGAGAATTTAAATTCCCTTCCGTTAACATATCTTGCTCTTTGTGAGCAAAACTGAAAGCTGATTTGTTCTAGCATTATTATGTTTGGTCAATTTCAGATATATAATGGATATCCGGTTCAACAGGACACAAAAATGCTCTCACCTAAATCAAGTGACTAGGAATCTGATTGGGAAGTTAGACTACTTGGTGTCTCCAATCAGTTCTAGCATAGGATGTTATATAGTGAAGAACTAGCTTTACCCAAAGAGAAATCTGGCCTTTGCCTTCAGCTACCTAGAGTGACTTCTAGGCCCATGGAATGCCATGCCTGATGGGAGTATTTTGCCTTGGGGCCTTAGCCACTGGACAGTCCAATAATGTGATTTATATTGGGGGCTTCAGGCCATGTGCTATCAGGTACCACCTCTAGAAGGAGTGAACATTAAAGGTCAGTCATGGGGACAAAATGTGATTGATCCTCATTAAAAAGTTGAACAACCGAGGCTCTTGCGAGCCTCGCTGGCACTACTCCCTATGAACATCGCACATCAATGCTGGAACAGTAATGCTGTCCTGACTCCACAGGGAGAGGACCAGAGTTCCACATCCGGACCCTTCCTAGACTCTGCCTTCTGAGTCTCTTCCCTTGGATAACTTTAATCTGTATACTTTCCTACAATAAATCATAACTGTGAATATAATAGTTTTTTGTGAGTTTTGTCCTTCTCGTGAATTATCAAACCCGAGGGCAGTTTTGAGAACCCCCTGAATTCGTAGGTGTAAAGTAGGTTCTTTTTCTTAATACACTATGTACAAGAGGCCCACCTGCATGCTCCTTACTCAGAACTCACTTATAAGAGTCATTAACTTGGTAACATCTTCCCACTTGAAAAGCTCTATTTCTTCTTTCCTTCCTTCTTTCCCTCCGTTTTCTCAATCTTAGAGAAGGGTTAGAAAAATCAACATTTCAAGTAGGAAAATGATGTATTACCTAAATCTAAAGTTAGCTTTTTCTGTGAACTTCCTATGGAAGGCTCATTTCAGACACAATGCACCATGGAAGACTAGGTATAAAATGACAGATGCAAATAAATCAAGTTAAGAAGACTTTTGACACCTTCAGAAGAACACCCTTCCTGCATAAGTCATTTATAAAAAGAAAGTAATTTATATGTGTAAATTATGCCAGCACTTATAACTTAATATCTAAAGATTTCATGCACAGAAATGCATTCAGATTTCTCTTGATTAAATTAAACCAGCACTTAGCTTCTCAATCTTATTTATACTGAATATCCAGTAATGCCTTACCAAAGCCATAATGTCTGATATGATGAGAACCATGAGAAAAAGGCTGGAAAAAAAATAAAGAAAGATTACACATAATAGAACTGGCACATTTTTAAAGCACACTAAAATAAAAATGAGAATAATCAAATAATCCTCTATTAGTATTTTTGCTTCTGAAAATACTACTTTAGACAAGGGCTCTTTTCACATTATAATGGGCCACTGTCCCACAGTATAGTCTGGAAGTCAAAAATGCTATTTAACATTTTGAATATTTGTTTCAATGGTAGGAAAGGGATGTGAATTATGATTTTTATTTATTTTTATTTATTTATTTTGGAGAGAGAGAGAAGGAGAGGAGGAAGGGGTGGAGGAAAGGGAAGAGGGAGAAGGAGAGAGAGAAGCCCAAGCAGGCTCCATGCTCAGCACGGAGCCTGATGCAGGGCTGGATCTCATGAACCTGAGATCATGACCTGAGCTGAAGTCAAGAGTTGGACCTTAACTGACTGAGGTGCCCAGAATTATGATTTTTAATTAAACTTTTTATTTTGAGATAATCACACGCAATTACAAGAAATAATATAGAGGGATCTCATGTACCCCTGGCCTAGTTTCCCCCAAGGCAGTATCTTACAAAACTCTAGTTCAATATCACAACCAGGATATCTACACTGACACTGTCAAGATACAGAATGTTTCCATCATTACAAGGATCCCTCATGATACTGTTTTATAGCTACATCTATCCTCCCTGCACCAACCCCCTGCCTAATCCCTAATCCCTGAAAACCACGAATCTGTTCTCCATTTCTATAATTTTGTCATTTCAAGAGTGTTGTATAAGTGGAATCATTTATATAACACTTTGTAACCTGCTGGGATTATATTTTTTCACTCAGCATAATTCCTTTGCGATTCATCTAATGTAATGTACAATACATTGTAATGTATCAATAGTTAGATCCTTTTAACTGCTGAGTAGTGCTCCATTTATGGATGTACCACAGTCTGCTTAACCATTCAAACACTGAAAGACATTACAAATAAAGCTGCTATAAACACTCGAGTACAGTTTTTTATGCAAACATAAGTTCTTATTTCTCTAGGAAAAATGCCACAGGATGTAATTGTTGGATCTTATGGCAGTTGCATGTTTGGTTTAATAAGAAACTAAAACTCCATGGGACTCCTGGGTGGCTCAGTTCATTAAGTGCCTGCCTTTGGCTCAGGTCTTGATCCCGGGGTCCTGAGACGAGTCCCACATCGGGCTCCTTGCTCAGAGGGGAGCCTGCTTCTCCCTCTGCCTGCCGCTCCCCGATTGTGCTCTCGCTCACTCTCTCTGACAAATAAATAAATAAATAAAACCTTTAAAAAAAATAAGAAACTAAAACTCTTTCCAGAGTGGTTATACAATATATGTTCCCATCTGCAATATATGAGAGCAATTTCTTTGCATCTTTACCAGCATTTGGTGTCACTACTTTCTATTTTTAGCTATCTTGATCACTATATAATGATACCTCACTGTGGTGTTTTTGTTTTTTTTTTTGAAGATTTTATTTATTTATTTGACAGAGAGAGTGAGAGAGCACAAGCAGGGGGAGTGGCAGGCAGAGGGAGAAGGAGTAGCAGAAGTAGGCTCCCTGCTGAGCAGGAAGCCTGATACGGGGCTCAATCCCAGGACCCTGGGATCATGACCTGAGCTGAAGGCAGACGCTTAACCGAGTGAGCCACCCAGGTGCCCCCTCACTGGTTTTAATATGCATTTCCTTAGTCATTAACGATGTTGAACAGCTTCAACTGCCATCTATATACGCTCAGATCTTTTGCTCATTTTCTCATTAAATTGTTTGGTGTTTACTGTTGAGTTTTGAGAGTTCTTTATATAGTCTGGATAGTAGTCCTTGGTCAGATACATAGTTTGTAAATACTCTCTGCCAGTATGTAGCTTGTCTTTTCATTCTCTTAACAGGGTCTTCTTTTTTGTAGAGCAAGAGTTTTTAATTTTGATGAAGTCCAATTTATCAATTTTGCCTTACACAGATCATGGTTTTAATGTCAAGCCTAACTCTTTCCTAGCCCAAATCTCAAAGATTTTTCTCTTATGCTTTTCCTAAAAGTTTGAATCTGGTCTATTTTGAGTTAATTTTTATGTAAGGTGTAAGATTTTGGTCAAGATTAAAAAAAAAAAAATCACAGCATGCCTCCTTGATTTCCTTAACAAGGCAATGAAGAACTTAATGCTCATGTGTAATACAGAATCTTAGCTTTTTTATTTGCAGAAGAAATGGACAAATTTCCCTCCCCCATTAAGGTATCACAGCAATTAGGTAATAAAAGGGGAAAAAATGTAAATCATTTTTGTCATCTAGTGCTTTTCTCTTAAGTCCAAACAGAAAACAACAATGAAAAGTGTTCTCAGATTTTAAAATTTTTATGTACAATACAGAGCTGCAAGAAAGCTGTAGATTTCTCTCATCTCACTTACAAACTTAATGTTCTAAAAAAGTATTTCCTCCAGGGAAAACTCATATGATCAATTATTGAATTGCATTACACAGTTCCATTGCAACTAGTCTAAAGTTAGTATGCTTATTTTAAAATCATCCTTGACTTCTCTTTTAGACATAATTGTTTTTCTAACTATAGGTTTGAAATATAGAAATGTAACTCAATAGTTCACATACACAGACATATAGCACAAGTCAGACTTACCATATCTAATTGAAGTGTTATGTATCATTCACAAGTCTGACAAAACAGACATACAATAAGTGTGTTAAACTAAGAGTTTGTGGAGAACACAATGGTCATTGAGTACAACCTTCTGAACAAAACACCAATTCTCAAAGTAACAATCCCAATGAAAGCTCTGTCTAGCATGGGCTTTAATGGTTCCAGTTACTGAATCCACCCCAATTTACACAGCCCCAATCACTACAAAATGCTTTCCTTCTTTGAATCAAAATCAGTGAAACAAAAATTCCACCCTATGGCTCTAGTTCTTCTGAGACAAGAAGAAAAAAAAGAAATACAAAGCAATCTACATATTTAATGCAATCCCCATCAAAATACCACCAGAATTTTTCACAGAGCTAGAACAAACAACCCTAAAATTTGTATGGGACCACAAAAGACCCTAAACAACCAAAGCAGCCTTGAAAAAGAAAAGCAAAGCCGGAAGCATCACAATTCCAGACTTCAAAGCTATATTACAAAGTTGCAGGCATTAAGACAGTATGGTACTGGCACAAAAACAGACACATAGATCAATGGAACGGAAGAGAAAATCCAGAAATGGACCCACAACTATACGGTCAACTAATCTTCGACAAAGCAGGAAAGAATGTCCAATGGAAAAAAGACAGTCTCCTCAACAAATGGTGTTGGGAAAACTGGACAGCAACAAGCAGAAGAATGAAACTGGACCACTTACTTACACCACACACAAAAGTAAATTCAAAGCAGATGAAAGACCTAAATATGAGACAGGAAACCATCACAATCCTAGAGGAGGGCACAGGATTTGACACTGGCCACAGCAACTTCTTACTAGACACATCACCAGAGGCAAGGGAAACAAAAGCAAAAATGAACTACTGGGTCTTCAGGATAAAAAACTTCTTGAGATGCCTGAGTGGCTCAGTTGGTTGAGCATCTGACTCTTGATTTCAGCTCAGGTCATGATCTCAGGGTTGTGAGATCAAGCCCCTCGTCGGGCTCCGCACTGGGTGTGGAGACTGCTTAAGATGCTCTCTCTCCCTCTCCTGTGCCCCTCACCCCCTCTCTCCTTCTCTTCCTCTCTCTCTCTCTCTAAAAAAAGAAAGAAAAAAAGATAAAAAGCTTCTGCACAGTGAAGGAAACAATCAACAAAACTAAAAGGCAACCTTTGGAATGGGAGAAGATATTTGCAAATGACATATCTGATAAAAAGTATCCAAAATCTATAAAGAACTTGTCAAACTCAACACCCCAAAAAACAAATAATCTAGTTAAGAAATAGGCAGAAGACATGAATAGATAGACATTTTTCCAAAGAAGACATATAGATGGCTAACAGACACATGAAAAGATGCTCAACATCACTCATCATCAGGGAAATACAAATCAAAACTACAATGATATATCACCTCACACCTGTCAGAATGGCTAAAATTAACACAGGAAACAACAGATGTTGGCAAGGATGCAGAGAAAGAGGAACCCTCTTACACTGTTAATGGAAATGCAAACTGGTGCAGCCACTCTGGAAAACAACACAGAGGTTCCTCAAAAAGTGAAAAATAGAACTACCCTATGATCTAGCAATTGTACTACTAGGTATTTACCCAAAGGATACAAAAATACTGATTCGAAGGGACACATGCACCCGATGCTTATAGCAGCATTATCAACAATAGCCAAGCCAAGGGCGCCTGGGTGGCTCAGTTCGTTAAGCCACTGCCTCTGGCTCAGGTCATGATCCTGGAGTCCCTGGATCGAGTCCCTCATCAGGCTCCCTGCTTGGCAGGGAGTCTGCTTCTCCCTCTGACCCTAACCCCTCTCATGTGCTCTCTCTCATTCTCTCTCAAATAAATAAATAAAATCTTAAAAAAAAAAAAAAAAAAAACAGCCAAATTATGGAAAGAGCCTAAATGTCCACTGACTGATGAATGGCTGAAGAAGATGTGGTGTGTATATATATATAATGGGATATTACTCAGCCATCCAAAAGAATGAAATCTTGCCATTTGCAATGATGTGGATGGAACTCAAGGGTATTACACTAAGCAAAACAAGTCAGTCAGAGAAAGACAAATACCATATGATTACACTCATATGTGAAATTTAAGAAACAAAACAAATGAACATAGGGAATGGGGGCAAAGAAAGAGAGGGAGGCAAACAGAGAGCAAACTGCAGAGGAAAGGGCAGAGAACAAACTCTTAAGAGAACAAACTGAGGGTCAGTGGAGGGAAGGTGGGCAGGGAATGGGCTATATGGGGGATGGGTATTAAGGAGGGCACTTGTTGTGATGAGCGCTAGGGGTTTTTAAGTGATGAATCACTAAATTCTATTCCTGAAATCAGTATTACAGTGCATGTTAACTAACTAGAATTTAAATAAAAACTGGAAACGAAAAAAAAGAAATGCAATTAAATGCAACAGACTTTTAAATATCTTTTTTGAAGTTTGGTTTGATATTTTTAAATGTTTTTCTAAAACCACATTTTATTGTAGGACACAGATGATGTTCTGCAACCCTTTGGAAGTAAGACACACCTGATTAGGGTACTTACTATCTTCTCAGCCTCAGTTTCCTTACCTATAGAATGGGCAGAGTAATACCTACTTCAGAGCACTGTTGGGAAAATTAAGTAATATATGTAAATTATCTAACACAGTGCCTGCATATGGTAGGTACCTAATATATACTGATTTCTTTTTCACTCTTTGTAACAAAAACTTTAGATAAAATTAAAGACACAGTGAAAGACAGAATCTCTGCCCTTTCAGAGTTCATAGGATGTGTATTAGTTTGCTTGGGCTGTCATAACAAAGTATCATACAAATGATAATGAATGTTACCTCTTATTACTTCCACCAACCCACTAAGGTCATTCAGCTCTAACCATCTTCCTGCTTTTACTCTTGTCCTCCTAAAGGTATTAGTCATAGAACAAAGGAGACTTTGAGACCTTCCAATGGCTTCTTGCCTCAACTAGGAAAAATTCAGAAGTCCAAACTATGGCCGAAATGGCCCCATATGATCTGGCCCCTACCTATCTCTCCAACCGTCCTTCCTACAATTTTTCTGCTAGCACACTCTGCTTATGGCTGGTCCTCCTGCTGTTCTTCAAATACTCTACACCGGTCTCACCTCATGCCCTTTGTGTGCTCCACACCCTCTCTACCTAAAAGTGCTCTTTTCTCATACAGTTTCATGGTTCACTCTGTGTTTATTTCAGTCTCTGCTTAAATGTCTCCTCTTCAATCTATTTTTCTTCCTGACATTTAACACAACCTGACATTTTATGGCAAATATTTTATTTCTTATTTGTCTCCCTGAGTAGATGGTAAGCTCTATTCACCACTGTATTACCAGCAGCTAGAACAGTGGCTGGCTTGTAATAGAAACTCAAAACATCATATGCTAAATGAATGGTAGAAGTAATCAGCATAAAATAAAATTGAAAATGGCTACTACTACATATTGTGACATTTTTTTTAGACACAAGACTGACTGAACTTCTACCTTTTGGTTCCATAGAACACTACAAAATTGTTTTTTTTTTAAGATTTTATTTATTAATTTGACAGAGAGAGACACAGCAAGAGAGGGAACACAAGCAGGGGGAGTGGGAGAGGGAGAAGCGATGCGGGGCTCAATCCCAGGACCCTAGGATCATGACCTGGGCCGAAGGCAGACACTTAACGACTGAGCCACCCAGGCACCCCTACAAAATTGTTTCTAAACAACACCAAATAACACCATAGAAAGCTAAAACCACCAGGGTAAAATCTGGAAGTGACAAAATAATGATGGAGGAAGCAAATTTTCTTGACAAAAACCAGATCTATACTCTGACCTAGGTAAATTAGTTTAGAACTGCTGGAGATAATAACCATTAAAAGAAATCATACCAGAACAAGCTAAAATTCATAGACTTTAAGATAGACAAAAATTAGATAAACGAACGCAAATTTCTTTGTTAAGAAATTTTAAAATATTTGGAAGTAATTTAGTTTCACTTCATATAAATTAAAAAATCAAGCTGGCTTAATATAGTTTCCCCTGGAAAATGCTCTTGCAATAAAAGTGATTTAATATAGGTATAATTCTTTTTTTTTTAAAGATTTTATTTATTTATTTGACAGAGAGAGAGATAGCAAGAGAGGGAAAACAAGCAGGGGGAGTGGGAGAGGGAGAAGCAGGCTTCCCGCTGAGCAGGGAGCCCGACGCGGGGCTCAATCTCAGGACCTGAGCCGAAGGCAGACGCTTAACGACTGAGCCACCCAGGCGCCTCAATATAGGTATAATTCTGATTCAAATTTGAATTCCTAAATATGGGGGCATACTATCCCGAAGATCAAAACGTCTAGTAGGACAAAATAGTATATTTAAAATGATAGTGTCAAAATATCTTATATTCATTTCAGTTAGTACAGGGCATGAGAAACTAGCTTTTTGGTTGCTGGATCACACTGCTGACAATTTGACCTCCCCAAATTCTTTTTTCAATCACTATTGTTTATCCATGGCTTGCTTGTATAGTTGAGTATGTAATCAAATATAGAACAGAAAATTATCCCTTTTAGGTCTCGTCATTTGGTTGATTGTCAAACACTTCTGTAATCCTAATGATAAGGAAAATCTGTGTTCTAAGATGGCTGACCGAGCCAGCGAGAGTCCCAGTCCTTGCCCCAGGGCTCTTCCAGGTTCTTCTCCCTGCCCTGCTTTGCGCATGTGCCAAAAGTGCCAAGTTTGAGGAAGTAGAAGTGTATAAATTCCCCCCTTTGTTTGTGCTTGGGGCTCAGACTTTTGGAGATCACTCTCCTCTGAGCCCACCGGCGTTAAATAAACCTTCTATCCTCCAAGATCTCCGAGGGCCACTTGGTTCTTTTTGTCGGGCGATCCAGTCCAGGTTCCGTAACACTAAAACTTGCTTCTCTTTCTCAGCTGCTGTCCCATAGTCTCTTATGCTTTGTTGCATTCTAGAGGTGAGGAAGCTCCATGTTATCTCATGCTGTGAAATGGATTAACTTCAAAATGTCTTCCTCAACTGTGACAGGCACTTTGGGTTGTCAGTTTCCTATACCCATTCCAATCCACAACTTCTTGCTCTCTAGTCACCTTCCAGGTTAGAAGGAACTTGTGCTCATTAGAGTTCTGCTCATTCAGACATAATCTGAAATCTGTTGGATGGGGCATTTGGGAAAGAAACTGTTTCCCTGATGGGAGGGGAAATCTGATGACGTATCTTTTTGTCTCTTCCCCTAATGGTCCTTCTTCCTATCTGGATGGCAGATTTGATGCATGGAGGTATGAAGAGAAAGGCCAAACCCTAAGAAAGGGAGGGCAAAAAGGCAGGGTTGCTGATGACATCACACCAGCTTTGCACTGACAACCTCTAGACTCCAAGTTACACGAGACACATAATTCCCTATTTCTCTCAGCTACTATTAGATTTTCATTATTTACAACCAAAGGCATCTTTTTTTTTCAAAAGCATTTTTTTAAAGATTTTATTTATTTATTTGAGAGAGAGAGAGAAAATAAGTGGGGGGGGAGCAGAGGGAGAGGGAGAAGCAGACTCCCCACTGAGCAGGGAGCCCGACACAGGGCTCAACCTCAGGACCCTGACGCGGGGCTGGATCTCAGGACCCCGAGATCATGACCTAAGCCGAAGGCAGATGCTTAACCGACTGAGCCACCCAGGCACCCCAGTTTCAAAAGCATTCTTAATGGTTCAATCACTAAATAAACTTCATGCCCAGATACTTCCTTGTAGTGATCTCTGTGCATAATACACAAGTCTTTGAGACGAAGCTAGTTATCAAGGTTGAGGAACTAGATAAATTGTTGATATTTAGAAAAGTTAATTTTAAAGTCATGCAAAATAAAATAATGTGAACACAGCTTTTCTACTTCACCTTTTTTAATACTAACTTAAGCAATGAGTTGAAAGAAAAGCAGTTAGAATCATCTCACTGGTCTGTTATACTGAACTCATCCTTGGCATTATGGATCTAACAAGTCGGTCATTAGTATAAATGCCACCTCCACCTTAACCCCTAGGCTTTCAAAAATTGTGTTGTAAGAAAATGTTTATCAATATAAATACTGAGATTGAAAACGAGGATAAAAAGGAGAGATGCTATCAGTGATATTTAGCAAGTGGCAAGGTGGGAAGGATGGACTTAGGCGTGTGTGATGAATTAGATAAAGAAAACAAGATGAGCTGGTTGTCAATAGCAAGAAAGGGAATTACCAGGTTCAGGATGTGACATATTAAATTTGAGGGGTCACTGTGACATTGCAAGTAATTTGTAAAGGTTTAGAAGTCACAAGAGAAGACATTTATGATGTCTTAGTCACCTTTGCCTCAGTTCTCTACATTGATGTTTAGTTTTTCCTTGTGCGGCTCTCAGGACACAGTTAACACACACACACACACACACACACACACACCTCTACTTCTCGTTCCATGTGTCAGGACACAGTTAACACACACACACAAACACACACACCTCTACTTCTCATTCCATGTGTTACCAGTTCTTCTTAGTTAAACCTTAAAATCCCTGCTAAAAGAAATGTATCTGCTAATGGAGATGCAAGAAAGTACATGTCATTTACGAGTTTTTTTATTGCATCTAAGTAACTATTTTTTATGTGATGCTGACAAGGTATAAATGTTTTCACGGTTAAATTTATGTAAATATCCTGCAAAAATACTAAATAGTTAAACTAGAAAGAAATTTCTACTATTTTTAAATAGTGGAAGAAAACCTTTTAAAATTATAATTGTTATTATGGCATATGCATAATAATATGCTAAACCCAGTTCTAGCTTAAACTCATCAAAATATGCAAATTTATGCTAATATTAGTTATTTCTTTCAGCACTGAATATGCCAGTTTGATTCAAGAATAACAGAACTGCTAAAGCTTTGTATTTATCTCAAGTGTCTTTCAGAGACGCTGATCAGTTGTGCTGATGAGGCAATTTTATTAGTTCAAAAAAGCAAATAGTTTAGCTGCTAGCTTCTCTTTCAGAGTCTTGATTGCTTAAGACTGACTGCTCCAGAAATTCCTCAAAACTTAGAAAGAATAATTCCCATTCCACTTGTCAAACATGTAGAAAATAAGACTGAGAAGGTATGTAAATTACTGACACGTAGAACAGTTAATTTAAAGCCATGTAAAATGAAATAATGTTAACACATTTGTCTCATACATATTTTAAGAAATAACCCAAAACAGAATGATATCCCTCCTGTTTTGTAAGCACAGTTATATCTACAATAAACAAATCATTAACTATAATTTAACATTTATGTTTTACTGTTTTCTAGGGAAGCTCTTCACTGGCTTGAATAATATTCTAATAACATTTTACTGTTGAGAAAGCATATTTGTCTGCTAGAGGCTCTGATAATCAACCAATTCCCTCTAATGATGGCTGAACTCTGGCTCTAAGGGTACAACATTTTTTTCTCATTTTTATAATAAACAACCTCTGCTACAGCATCGTAGCAATCACATATCTACTCTCACTGCCGGAGAGACATGGGCAAGTCCAGTGCTTCTTAAACATTCACCTTACCTTTTTGATGGTAACTGGGTAGTTAGCTGAACCGCTTCAAAAGCACACATCACAAGAACAAAGGGGATTAAAATCTGTTTAAAAGGACAACAAACCATGCCATGGGTAGCTGAAACATTTGAAAAACTTAAAAATAAATGCTATTTCTGCTTATAGCAATATTTCAACTTCTCAAATAAATTTTATCTCTATTAGTGAAGAGCAAACTCTGAAATAAAACCATGACATCAATGACATAGAATATTGATGAAATGGATTTAAAAATCTACATCAACAGTGTATGTAGTATAAAAAGATAAATATCAACACTCATTCCAAATAAAACCTAATACAAATTTTTGTTCTAACTCATTATAATAATTAATGACCATGTTCAAATGATTCCAAGAGAGTATGAGAGGCACAAAATGCTCAAATCAAATAAATCATAGAGCCTGATAATTTGATTCACAGATTCCTGAATCCATCTGGTCACTTGATACTATAACTCTATAAACATGATCTTTCATGCATTTATCTTAATACAACTTTATTTCTGATTATACAATTCATATTCACTGTAAAATATTTATAAAAAATTTGAGAAAGGTATATTATAATTTATACTGGTTGAAAACCCATAACCCAGAGCTAATACTGTTAATATTTTGAGATACTGCTTTCTAATAACCAATTCAATATATATATATACATATATATATATATATATATATATGTATATATATATATACTTGATGTATAATAAAAAAGAAAGAAAATACGGAAAAGAAATGATGTTCAGGACAGTGTAAGGTTCCTTCAAGTGAAGGACATATGACTAAAACAGTTTGGGAGAACCTTCACTTCTGGCCACATTAGACAAAAAAAGCCATTGAGTGCATATGTCAGTAAAGCTCTGAATGAGACTGGAGAGTAAATCTAGTATTCTAATTTAAACTTTTGTTTTTCTCTGCTTTTTTCTTATTTTTAATGAAAGGCCAATGGTCTCTTATAGACTAAGAGCAACTATCATTAAAAAATGTAAAAGAAAGTTAAAGAAATAATGCATGTTTTAAAATAACTCAATAAGTAAAAAATAAATAAAAATAAATAAAAATAAAAGAAAAAATAAACATAACAAAGTAACTCAACAGAAATTGTAACATGAGAAAAATATCTTTTTAACATTTCTGAAGATTACATTTGTATTAATGCAGTAACAAAAAAAGGATATTAATCCAGTTAAGAGATACATACTTTTTAACAATTAGTACTTATGTGAACTGAATAGAAGGTGATTAGATTTTAGGCAGATATATACTAACTACATAAAATGTGCCAGGCACTGTGGTAGAGGGAATAAGACAGGCATAATGACCCTTAAGAAGGAAAACGTGAATTACATTCCATAGGAGTCTAAACCTCCAAAGCTGAGGAATTTGCCATTATCTTGGTATCGTCGGCACCCAGCTGGTGCCTGCTGCATTACTGAAGGTAAGCACTCAATGATGGATTTGTGGAGTGAATCAATCCATTCTAGGTACATGGATTATGAGAAAAGATTATAACATGTGGGCAGTCTTGTGGGGAGCATATAGAATCTTTGGGAGCACTGCAGTTCTGATCTGCACTGCCCTTCCCCACAGGCTTTCATCATCTGTGATAGGACTTCCCAGGACTTACACAGAATCTGTACTCTGTGGAATTTAAATGGGCTTAAGGATAAAGCAAAAAGGTTAACTGTATTTTGGAGTAAAAGCTAAAGGGTCCCACCTCCCATTCAGCATCATCTGTGAAGGTATCTTCTTTCCGTGCTATTTTGTTCTGTCAGAATGACTTTAGAGTCTTAAAGTCATGTAATGTTACAGAATCTTAATGTCACAATGAATTGATAATCTTAACAAGTATCTTAAGAAAATAAGAAAATAAGAAAACTAACCTTCCACATCATCAGGGCTCCCATCATAAAAGGACTAAACACGGTCAGAAAGCAATAGACAGAGGCAAGATCAAAGCTAAGGAACCAACATAAAGAAAAAAGATTTTAGAATTCACATTGTAACTTTAAAAGAATGTTCTACTAAAAAGGATGTTTAAAATAACTTTCTGAAAACGACTCTTACTAAAACACAAGCGTACACTGTAGCAAGAACATCAGGAAGCCACGAAGATGATGAGGTAGATCTGCATGTGGCAATACATACCAACCTCCAAATGTATCCTTCAGTATAAAACGCACAGTACAGAACGAAATCCTAACTTGTATTGTCTTTTATTATAAATATGCTGTTTTCGTTTAAAATTACCTGTTAACAGAAGCTATGTTCCCAGTTCCAAAAAATGCTGTCACTAAGAAGAAAACCTAAACAGAGTTAAGGAAATGCCAAAACAAGTCAGAATTCATACAAATTTCTCCTTCATTTAGAAAAGATATGCCTTTTCTACCACGAGGGTAACTTGATTTTTAACCTGTACATTTGGCCATAAATTGTTGTAAGTGAATGTTCCATTATATCTCCTTGTGGATGCATTTTGAAAGAACCAGACTGAAGAGGCAATGTGCTAAGAACCGGAGGCGTGGGAGTTTATCCTCACTTGGCACTAGTATCTTTGGGAGGGCGTTTTCCTCTTCTCTAGCAGAAGCAAGTCCGAGTATTGTATCTGTAGTTGGCCACTGATGATTTTTTTACAAGAACAGGGACCTAGTGCATCACATAGATATTTTCAGGAGAAATATTATTTTCAGTTCAGATATACTTGCTGTGTGCCCCACTACATGTGAAATGTGCCAGGTTCTTTGGAAGGCTCAGAAAGAAATAGAGACCATGTTCTACAATAATTCAACAGAGAATGAGTCACGAGAAAATGTTAGATATCTTTTTGACACTTCTTAAGCTTACATTTGTTTTAGTGCAGTAATAAAAGGTAAATATTAATCCTACTGGTGTCTAAGAACAAACTGCTAGGAAAGCACTAGGAAAATACTGTCTGGCCCATTGAAAGGACTCAATAAATGTTAGCTATTTTATTATTATAGACACATACACAAAAGTGGTAAAGAAACACTGAAGAGGATGTATGAATTATGACAACTTTCAGTGAAAAAGTGGCATTTGAATTGGTGACTTGAACCTCAAATGTATTCATGGATCTATTCATTCAACCAATCAATTAACCAACCAACATTTATTGTCTAGTATATGTCAGAGGCAGAGCTAGACCCTAAGAACATAAATATGAATAAAATAGTCTCAAAGTGCTCCCATGTTAACTAAGATTATGATGATATACAGAAGTATACAAGAGGCATTTTAAGGTAAACAGAGGGAAAATAAAAGACATAGTCAAGAAACATTAAGAGGTGTGACAGAAGCTTAGGGTTTATTGAAGGATACAGTGAAAGATAAGGCAGGAACATAGATTGGTGGCATATTAATAAAAAGCCTTGAACTTTACTGCGGAGACAATGAAAAGCCAGCAAACATTTTAGGTGAGTGATACAAACAAGAAATACCAGCGACAGCGAGATACTCAAATCAGGGAGACAAATAATTATAGGCAGGAAATACAATTGGGAAGCTATTTCAGTAGTTCATGTCAGGGGCAAGGAAGGTCTGAACTGATGCACTGGGAGCAGAGATGGAGAAGTGGGGGGAGACAGTGGGACTTTAGAACTGGACAAGAAGTAGTTAAATACAACAAGTTTGATGGCCTGGGTGACTGGGAATATGGTGATGCCATTCAATGAGATAAGGCTTGCCAGAGAGAGACTTTGGAGAGGAGTGGGCGGTTGTTAGTCAGTTTGGGACATATATTTGGTGATGCACAGCAGAATATTGGACATACGGCTCGTGAGGTCAAGAGAGGTCAAGGCTGGAGAAGTAAATCTCAGAGTTGTCTGCACGGAGGTATGAGTCAAAGCTATAGGAGAGGGTGACAGTATCCAGGCAGTGTAAGAGGAGAAGGTTAAGGGTAGAGCTTGGAGAAGAACATCATTCAAGATCAGACAAAGAAAGAATATGTTTTAGTGAAGGAGAAGAGAGAGGATATAAAAGCTAAGAAGAGAACCTGGATCACGTCCTGGAGGGAAAGGGAAAAGCAAGAGAAGTCAACAGAGCTGAATGTTACAGTGGTCAAGTACAACTGAAGCCTGAACTGTGCAGGCAGGGAGCCCCTGCAGACGGCTGACGACGGCACAGCCCTGGCGGGGACATCGGACAGATACTCACGAGCTACTGTGTCCCGGGCACTGCTCAAGGCTTCAAGATCCAGTGTCTAAGTGGGGAGGAAATGGGAGCAGCAACGACAGATTCTTCTTTTAAGGAGCTCGGTTGTAAACAGGAAAAGACAAGATGAAATTATACTTCAGGGGGACGCAGGTTCAAGGGAAGAAGTGTTGATTAATAGAGGGTGATGGAAGGAGGCTGCAAAGACAGAGAGTGCACAACCGAGGACAGAATCAAGCGGTAGAGAAGGACAGCACCACAGTGAGTTCAAAGGAAATACCTCCCTACAAATTTCTGGAAGCCGGTCAGCCTGCCTTCCCAAACAAGACTTTATTCTGCCATATTGTCTTTCAAACTTCTAACACTAACAACTTTCACACAATGTTGCCTCTGATGTGACTCAAAAACCTTGTGAGGTAGATGTTATAGAACATGAGTACAGTTTAAAATACACAAAGAAAGTACAAACCAAACTCAGCATAGTGGTTTCTTCTGGATGAGGGAAATTAGAGTGGAGTTGGGAATTGAAAGAAAACTTTAGCTTTGGCGGTAATGTTTTAATTTTTTAAAAATGTGTGACACGTGTGACAAAATAGTAATTGTTGATCTCTTGGATGGTGGGAATACACACATATACATTTGCCTGTTATATCATTCTGCATGCTTTTCTACAGTTTCGACATTTTTTAAAAATATGGACTGTATGAGAAAATTATAGTTAAGAGGGGGTTAAATGGCCTCCAAGTGGTCACTATTAAGTGAGCAAGGGAAGTACCTCCTTACTCCACTAAATGGGAGGTTGCAGCACCTTAAAAGTCCAAACAAAGGATACAAGGAAAAAGGCCCTCCGGACATCATCCAGATAAATCTGTCGAAACTGGGTTATATCAGGATTGTAGGTGAACTGGAGACTGGTGACCTGTGAGACAATAAGAAATACATGAGCACACAAGAACAGTTCACTTACTTCTACCCTCAAGGGCAAACTTCCAGTCTGGTACAATAGCTAGAAAGTTATCCCGCACTGACAAAATTAACTAACAATAAAGCTGTTCCTATAGTTTAATTACATCTTAATACAATCTGCCAAAAGGTAGAATACATTGCTAGTAACATACTGAACAGAGCTGTAGTATTGCTGAATAAAAGGGAGAATCAGGCTTTTCCTTATCTTATATAAATGCTTCACTCTTAAATCCCTATATAACTCTTCCCTTTTCTAAGTCCTGATTTCTCAGTGTCCTGATATTCTAAAACCCTATCATATTAAAAAAGCATGATAAAATCAAATATTTCTGTTTCCTTGTTCTTCTGTCAATTAGAAATTATTTTCTCTATATACAAATGCAAAATATTCCTATTTTTGGTAAAATAGAAAGTCACTCAATTTCAACAAGAAGGATGCACTTTTGCTTAATCCCCCTCTCCCCAAAACAGAAAAACTCATGGGTGAGTTTAAAGGGAAACTTTCCCCTCCTCCACTATCCATGTAATTTTCCACTAAGTTCTTTGGATGCTTTAATACTCCTTTCTATAAGAAGAAATATCTGTTTTCCGTTAAAAAACAGAATTTAAAAAATGACACAATGAATCTCATTTTTAGATTTAATATTAAAATATTTAATATTTACTATTAAGGACAGTCTGACCATTTACTAGAATCTGAACAAAACTGTTTTCATGTACTGTTTTAATATTTCAGGGCTGAATGTTAAAAACCAGTAATTATTTAATATACTTCAATGAAGTTTCCTCATTATTGAAATTAATTATTCTAAATTATCAATTACTCTGTAAGCTCAACTGGAACCAGTTATGGATGGCTCAATGGATCAACTATGAAGGTGTTTTTCTGCAATATTCATTTTATCTGACCTCAGTAAAACTGTAAATATTCTATCACCAATGGTTTATAATTACCTTCAGTTCTAAAATAAAGGCAAGAGACATCAGTTTAACTCTATAGCTCAGCATGATAAATGTGTCCTTAAAATTTAGCTGGCTTTTAGCCAACTCAAAGTGTACTGTGTTGAATAAACAGCCTAAGATTTGGACTGAGGCCACAATCACTAGGGTGGCAGAATAAGCAATTTGGAGTAGGACCACTAGAAAGAGAAAAACCACACTGCAAACACAAATGTCACCTTACGATCAAATTCATGAACTGATTTGTGACAACATAAACATTCTTGTGAATACAATAAATTGAGGGAAAGAAAAATTAGATATGAAAACAGAGGAAAATAAGATAAAAAGCATTCTTTCTCCTCCACTCCTTCATCTACATTGATGTTTTTGTACATCAGTGATTCTCAAATAATCTCTAAGAAAAACCCAACCTATTTAATGCCTATTAAAGAATAAAATCATGCTTTTCTGTTGTAAACGAACAATTTTCTTACAAACTGTTTAACTTGATTAATCATTAACTAAATTATGACTGCCTTAAATGGTGCATAGTTTTTGATGAAATAACACTGCAACTTCCTTACAGAACAGGGAATATTTTAATATTCTCAAATAAACACAACAATGATTTTGACAAGCTACCTTCTGTTTATAGGAAACACTGAGTTGCTGAAGGGTTTCTTGTTCCACCTGTATCCAGACAAACATTAAGCATGACAATACTAACGGAAAGAGAGCTTCATACCTAAGGGGCAAAGGGATTTGGGGTGGAAGTGGGAGGGTAGAAAAGAAAAGAAAAAAACATTAAACAAGTAAAAATGCAAATTTATGCAAAATTAAAACAACCTTGATAATACTTCAAAGTCACAATATCACAAAATTTAAATTTTCTAGGCTTTCCAGAAGAAGAAGGTGGGAAAGGAAAGGAACATTTATTTTTATTTTTATTTTTTTTTAAATGTTTTATTTATTTATTCATTCATGAGAGTCACAGAGAGAGAGAGAGGCAGAGGCAGAGGGAGAAGCAGGCTCCCCGCCTAGCAGGGAGCCCGATGCGGGACTCGATCCCAGGACCCCAGGATCATGACCTGAGCCGAAGGCAGACGCTTAACCATCTGAGCCACCCAGGCGCCCAGAAAGGAACATTTAAATATCAACGCCAACACCATCTTTTTTTGAAATTTATTAAATCTTGAGATCATTTTAATTTTAAAATAGTAGAGATATTTAGAAATCATTCATAGGGTAAACGACAAATACACAAAAAAGGAAAGAAAACGTTAAGATGAAGGTAAAAAGACAATGCCTGAGTTAAAATCATTAATATATATAGAAGAGCAAGACCAATGTTCCAAATTTAAAAAAAAATGGGTGCAATACGGATCTAAATCTCTCAGAAAGAAAAAAAAAAAGAGAGCCAATAAACACATGAAAATACATTTGACCTTACTGATAATTGATATGGAAACTAAAATAATAAGATGATACCACATTCACTTACCACATTTATCCAGTTAAAAAAAATAATGTCAACAAGAGTATAATGAAAACTAACCCTCATACTCTCTATATAGGAATAAACAATTTCTGGAAGGCAATCCAACACTCTGCATCAAGAATCTCAAAAATAGGGGCGCCTGGGTTAAGCGTCTGCCTTCGGCTCAGGTCATAATCCTAGGGTCCTGGGATTGAGCCCTGCATCGGGCTCCCTGCTTGGCGGGGAGGCTGCTTCTCCCTCTGCCTCTACTGTTCCCCCACTTGTACTCTCTCACTCTCTCTGTCAAATAAATAAAATCTTAAAAAAGAATCTCAAAAATATTCATATACCATAATCCAATGATGTCACTTCTAGGAATTTACCCTGAGAAAATAATTCACTATGGGCACTAGAATTCTCCTATGAAGATGTTTGTTGTAATACTGTTTACAGGAGGGAAAAAACAAAAACAAAGACAGGAAACAAGCTAGGGAGTGATTAAATAACGTATGGTACATCTCTAGGCTAGTAAAATGTGGGCATTATAATGTGGACAAAGGAGAAATGTTCATGAGATAGACAGTGACAGAAGTCTTTTCTAATCCCCCTCTAGCCTACTTAGGGATACATGTGCCACCTTGGTAATCCCTCAAATACTCTATGATAGTTCTTCTCCCACCATTTTAATCACATGTTCACACCTTTAATCACATGACACGCCTTTCCCACTAGTTTGGAAAAGCTCTGACTGTGTCAGTCTTGTCACCACTGCAGGCCCAGCTAACAGAAGTATTTGCTGAGTGAGTTACTTAAGTGGAAGTTACAAAATAAAATCAAACTAACCAAACCAAAACAAAAAAACTTTATTTCTCTCAACTTTTTCACCTATTGAACTCTATTCCATTTGGTGCTACTTCCTAAACATGAGAAGACAAAAGAAGCAAAATGCTTTAAATTCTATCACTGATCATAAAAATAAAAACTGAAGACCGGGCAGAAGGACGTGTTTGGATTTAAGAAAGCATACACAAATCACTCGGTATAGAAGATGCAGAATGCCCAAGTATATGAACAGACAATATATACATGAGAAAATATCATTGGTAAAACAGGCATAGAAAATTTACACAAAGCTGTACCATTTTTGACCTATTAAAATAGCCATTGATGTTCTTATTTAAAAATGAAAATACCAAATACTGTGAAGGATAGGACCCCTCAGCAGTTGCTAGTGATATTATAAATTGGCACTGTTCTGAAGACAAAAGTAAAAAAAAATAAATAAAAAATAAATTCGTACTGTATGGCTCAGCTATACATGTGAGAAATGAACAAAGGAAGTAATAGAAACTATATAGAAAGCTTGTGCACAAAAACATAACTCAGAGCATTATAATAAGAAATGGAAATAAATAAAATGATCAAAAACAGAGGAATGGCTAAATAAATTAAGGTTCCTCCACATCACAGAATATTAAATATCTATTAAAATGATGGTTAGGAAGCCTATGAGCCATCTGGGACAATGCTTCCAAAATAATATTAGGTATGGGGCATATGGGTGGCATAGTTGGTGAAGCATCAGACTCTTGATTTTGACTCAGGTCGTGATCTCAGGATTGTGATGTAGGGCTCTGTGCTCAGTGTGGAGTCTGCTTGTGATTCTCTCTCCCTCTCCCTCTGCCCCCCCCCACTCACTCTCTCAAATAAATAATTCTTAAAATAAAATAATATTAGGTAGAAAAAGAAGATGAAATAGTACATGGACTATGATTAATACTATGTTAAAAAGACAAATACAGAGGTAAGACTGGAAGAAATATATCAGAGTATCAGCAGGAGGGGTAGGGTAAATAGATGATTTCCCCCTTAGCCATACTTTCTAAAATGTGATCAATACCACTTTTACAATGATTTAAAAAAAATAATTGAAAAACAAATGTTGACTTAGAATGCCTGTATCCTAGCTAGTGTTTAAAATTTAGTTCAACTTCCACAGGAGTCCTTGATGTCAACGGCACCAATTCAGCTCCCCTATGCAAATTCTTTCTCTAGCCATTCTTTATATCTTACAATTCCCAACCTAATTAAGTAACAATAACTTAACTGTTGCATTCTGTAATTGCCTAACACTGTAAAATCAAGTCCTTATTTTATAGCAGCTTACAACTCTATTATACACCTGGGGTAAGCTTATTGTTCTGCCTGTTTGTCTGTTGTATCGGAGATGGGAAAGAAAAAACAACTGTTGATTAATTGAATCAAGAAGGTGTATACTCTAAGCAAAAGAAGACCATGATTTTTAAAAATATTTGCAGTTATATATGAAAGTATTCTTTCCTAATATATGAAAACATAAATTTCATACTTCTACGAATAGTGCTACAGATTTATTTCCTTTCAGAAACTATAAACTATAATCACTTTCATTTGTAAAATGTAGATTAATAAATCTGATAAAGACAATCTTCCTATGGGACTTTATTTCTTTAGACAATCAATATCTTGTATAAAGTCTGCATATCTGAATTAATAAACTGAAATACCAATAAAATGTCATCACAGGCTCACAGTGTACATTTTAGAACCTTACAAAATTAGGATCGCCTACTTTGGTCTCCGTGCAAATTCAACAGGGGAAAAAAGGCATTTAGCTTTGTATTATAGTTTGTTAAGCAAAGGGATAATATAAATACAGTTTTGGCGAGAAATGTTTAACAAACTTAAGAGAACTATTTTCAAGCATTTCAATAGCTTCCATTTGCATAAAAATAATGAAATGCTGATTAAAATGAATCTTCTTTATTCATTAAATCAAGGATACATTGTTAGAATTTAGGATTACTATTACTGTATTTCTGTAAAGTAATAAAAATGCATTTCTTTTAAATATCTTTTATTTATTCACTTATTCACTAATTTACATAAAGAATCCTCCAGATTGTCCAATATTGTGATGTAGATCAGGTGGACTATAAATTTTGCAAAACTGATTTGAAATTGAAAACTGTGCTAATTGAATTTTTGCTTTTCAGATTTTCTTAAAATAAATTAAATGTGCTTATGGTAATACGCTTTGGTCTCTTTATGACTCTGAAATTGATGATTTAAAATACTATCATATTTATCCCCAATGTAAGTTACATGATTAACCTCATTATACATTCTGAAATATTTTTTCACTCAAAATTCAACTTTAATCATCCTTTCTTCTTTCCTTCCTTCTTTTCTTTCTAATCCAGTAAACCAGATCTATTTCTAGATTTGTATTTCTTAAATCTTCTACACATTCCTTTAAATTTGTTTATTGCTTTAGAATGTGAAGGCTCAAAAAAGAAAAGGGCTTATTGATTATTAAGTGACTGTGTAGAAGTTGGCACATATTTCTGGACCCTCTCAAATACATACTTTCTTAAGGCAACCTCTGGGTAAGATCTCTTAATGAAACTTGCGTGTCACCCCAAAGTGGTGAGTTAGAATAGAAATTATTTTATATTTTGCCTTCTCATCTAGACTAAAAACTAATTCATATATAGTTTGATGGATTCTGATTTAAACTAAATTATTTATCCTGAAATTTCACCAATAAAGGGGAAAAGAGTGAACAGTTTTGTATTTGTTTTTAAGTAGGCTTCACAAAGCCCAACACAGGGCTTGAACTCACAACCTTGAGATCAAGACGGGGGCGGAGATTAAGAGTTGGACACTTAACCGACTGAGCCACGCAGGTGCCCCAAGAGTGAACAGTTTTAAAGTCTCATTACGTTTATCAGTCTTGAGTAAGAATATGCTGATAGACTTCAAGTTTTATTTGAAAGTTCAAAGTTCTAAGTCTCTAAGCAAGCCCCTCTTAAAATCTTATTAGGTAACTGGTGAAGATTTCCCTATTGCTTATATTACTTCTTCACATCTGTGCTTCAGATCTGTTTATGCAGGGAGAAAAGAAGGCAGGAGGTGTGGGGAGCTTTGATAAGAGGAGGTTTCGTACCCCACACTGGATCATCTCTTATCTGAGGACTACAAGAACTCCTGGGGCCTAGGTCACTTAGGATGTTAGGGCCTATTATGAAGAGATTTTTTAGAACATCCCTCTAATTCTGAATTAGGACAACTAAGTTTCCCAAAAAATGAACCTAAGTCTTGGACCCAAAATGGCTTTACAAAATCATTTAAACTGGGAATAATCTGTTGACAGCACAATGGTGAATCTGAGGTTTAGTCTAGTTGGGATTAAGATCTTCTATTTGGGCCAAATTTTGAGCTATCTATGAGTGGTGGTAATTTGATTTGTCTGTTCTATAAAATGTTGTTATAATGCACACATTTCTCACCCTCATAAGCATTTAAGTAAGGATAAAATAAATTTCAAAAGCAAGTGAAGAATCCTTTTCTTCAAAGCAGATGGGGAGATTGTATCACTGCTTCATGGACTTCTAGAGAACATTTTAGGATCCAACCCAAATCAAGCTGCTAGTTTTTGTTTTGTAAGAAAATTTAAATCTTAAATAAAAATGGATTCTTTAACTTCTGGGAAAATATTCTGAAAGTTTCTGAATCAAAAGGAATATTTGGACTATGATATATGTAAGAGTAAAAATAAAAAGAAAATATATTCAAATAAGAATGAACAAATCAAGGCATAATTTGAAGTGCATGAAAGGAATGGAACAATGCTACAGTTCTTCTAAGTCATTATTTGAGAAGACTTCAAATTCCTCCATAATCAATCAGAACTTTCTAACATTGTAGGGAAATGACATTTTAGCAACTTCAGGAAATAAACAGAAAGACAAAGACAACAGACAATACTATAAAAATAGGAAAAAGAAAACAGAAGATTTAAGATCAAGTCATATATAGTTCTTATGAAGTAGAAAATATTTATAATTTATTCCTCAAGATATACACATTTTTCATTTCCAGAGGTAAAATATTCAAAGAGAAATGTCAAGATCATTTAAAACTTGCTACTAAAAATTAAATTTTAAAAACAGTTTATACCCTGTGCTTAGCAGTAGGTAGGCTGACATCGAGGAAAGAAGTATGCTAAACAACCGCTCAAAGAGACTTGTAGGACTCAGGAGTGGTAGGACGAAGGAAGAGGCTGCAATAAAACAAAGCAGGGCAGTGTCAGTATGACAAACACAACGTATATGAGTTCAGAAGCACTGATTCTAGTATCATTTATAGAATTTATTGTTTCTGTGACCTCTCAAATGGGCTATACTGTCCTAATCATTTTTGTAAGAAATTTGAAACTTCACATTTTTTAAAAAAGATTTTATTTATTTATTTATTTTAGAGAGAGAGAGAGAGAGAGAGAGCGCGCGAGAGCGGGTGGGGAGGGGCAGAGGGGCAGGGAGAGGGACAAGCAGACTCCACGCTAAGGGTGGAGCCCTACGACATGGGGCTTGATCTCATAACCCCAAGATCACGATCTGAGTGGAAATCAGGAGTCAGGGGCCTAACTGAATGAGCCACCAAGGTGCCCCTGAAACTTCACAGTTTTACACTTGATCTTAGCCAAAAGGCCGAGAAGCAATGAAACTTCACATTTTTAATTAAAATTACATTTCATTATTTTGCCACATTGTGGCTCAGATTTTTCTCAATTTTATTTAGCCTTGCTCACTGTAACATTAACAACGAAACAAATAATTTATTTGCTAATATAAATAATAAAAACCATAATACAACATATTGTTCAAGATTCAGCAGATTTTCTTTTAACTGGGCATTTAGTTCAAAGACAACTTATTCCCCAGAAATTGATTTTTCCTAAAGTCCTTCTCCTCCCAAGTTTTCCCGCTGCAAAGTAGGCATCGAGAGTGGTAGCACCTCAATCAGAACATGAAAAACAGGAGAGGGTTTCCCCACACGAGAGCTGTAATAAGAGTAATGTAGTAATCTTTCCCCACAGGACAAGAAAGCAAGTACTTCAGTAGAAGGGCAGCAAAACATTAACTGCCCATTTCTATTTGGGGAAGGAAATACGCCTAAGTTCCTCATCACCCTAGTTAGGCAGGAAACATGCATGGAGTTAAACGCTCCTGAGTATGGAGACAGATGACTTGGGATAAAATCCTGGGTGATTCATTATTAACTTTTTAACCATGGGGCAAGTTTATTAACCCATCTAAGTAGTATTCCTATCTGCCCAGTAGAGAGGATATAAATAGGCTGTTGTGAGACTTAAATACAACTTTGCCTGTAATATGCTCCCTGAGCATAGTGTGAGGGATATAGTAGGTGCTTAATAACTGTTAGCTGCTTTATTATTACTAATCAATATCTACAAATAAGTTAAATTTAAAAACAATCTCCTTCAAAGTCAACTCACTGCAAGATGTAAGTCTCTGAAAGTTATATTGATAGTCCCCTAGACAAATAGCTTCTGATATTTTTCAGATGTGTAGTTCCAATACTGTGATCATCACCTGATACGTATTTTAACAGAAAAAAGTAACATTTTAATATTTCTTATTATAAAAGCCAGTTCAAATGAGACCTCTTCTGTAAAACTCTATTTTCTATCCTTGTTTTACTTTTGTCTAAAAAATTGATGAGGTGCTAACGGGGGAAATAAGAGTCCCCATTCTGAATGACATATGTTAGAACCAGTTTCATAACATATAATCCATTTGGAGATCACAGCACATTAGCAAAAAGTACTCACTGGAACTAGACTATGGTGAATTCGTGCCTGGAAGAGATCTCTGGAGATACTGCTGACCTACTTATGAGTCATGCCTTACAGCACTTGGTAGGCATCCTCTAGTACCTAGTTCTCTCAATCTCAAGGACTAAATGTCTTATTTAAAATGTATGCTCAGGGGCACCTGGGTGGCTCAGTTGGTTTAGTGTCTGCCTTAGGCTCAGGTCATGATCTTGGGGTCCTGGGATTGAGCCCTACATCGGGCTCCCTGCTCAGTGGGAAGTCTGCTTCTCCCTCTCCCTTTGCCTCTGTGCTCTCTCTCTCTCTCAAATAAATTAAGTATAATCTTTAAAAAAATAAAATAAAATACATGCTCAGCCCAGAAATAAGCCCCCATACACACAGTAAATTAATATTTGGCAAGGCAGCCAAGAACACTCAGTGGGGAAAGGATAGTTACTTCAACAAATGGTATTAAGAAAACTAGATAACCACATGCAGAAAAATGAAATTGGACGACTATCTTACACCACTCACAACGATGAATTCAAAATGGATTAAAGACTCAAGCATAAAACTCCTAGAAGAAAATATGGGGATAACATTAAGGATAACATTGTTCTAAGCAATAATTTTTTTTGATATGACATCCAAAGCACAAGCAACAAAAGCAAAAATGAACTACATTAACTACATCAAATGAAAAAGTTTTGCATGTCAAAAGAAACAAAACAACAAAATGAAAAGGCAACCTGTGGAATAAGACAAAATATTTGCAAACCATATATCAGATAAGAGGTTAATATCCAAAATATATAAAGAACTCACACAACTCATTAACAAAAAAAACAATCCAATTAAAAAATGGACAGAGGAACTAGACAGATACTACTCCAAAGAAGACATCCAAATGGCCAATAAGTACATGAAAAGATGTTCAGTATCACTAATCATCACAGAAATGCAAATGAAAACCACAATGAGATATCACCTCACACCTGGCAGAATGGCCATTATAAAACAGACAAACAGAAACAGAAAATAACCACAGTTGACAAGGATGGAGAAGAATTGGAAGCCTTGTGCACTGTTGGCAGAAATGTAAAATGGTGCAGCCACTATGGATATAGTATGGAGACTCCTCAAAAAATTAAAAATAGAACTACCATATTATCCAATGATCCCATTTCTGGGTATTTATCCAAAAGAACTGAAAACAAGATCTTGAAGAGGTGTCTGTGCACTCATGTTTACTGTAGCATTATGCACAGTAGCCAAGACATGGAAATAATCTAAGTATCTGTCAATGGAAGAATGGATAAAGAAGACGTGGTATATCTATACAGAAGGGAATATTATTCAGTCATGAGAAAGAAGGAAATCCTGTCATTTGTGACAACCCCAAGGGTCATTATGCTTAGGCAGAGAAAGACAAATATTGTATATATCACCTTTATGTGGAATCTAAAAAGGCCACACTCATAAAAACAGAGTAGAATGGTGGTTATCAGGAGCGGGTGGTAGTGGAATTGGGAAGATGTTTAAAGGCAGAAACTTATAACCAGTAGATAAATAAGTCCTAGAGGCCTAAGACAAAGCAAAGAAATTATAATCAATAATACTGTATTATAAACTTCAAAGTTGCAAAGAAACTAGATCTTAATTGTTGTCACCACAAAAAAGAGACGATAATTATGTGACATGATAGAAGTGTGAGCTAACACTACAGTGGTAATCATGCTGCAATATATAAATGCATCAAATCAACACACTGTATCCCCATACCTTATCCAATGTTATGTTCCAGTTATATCTCAATAATTAAAAATAAATAAATAAAATATTATTTTGAAAAATAAATAAATAAAAATAAAACAGATGCCGAGACGAACATTTATGTATTTGGAGAAAAGCAGTAGACTGAATCTCACGCTCCCAAAACAAAGACAAAATCAATAAGGACAATGAATAAAATTATATAGGACATTCCAAATTTGGAAAGAAGCACAAGAAGTACAGCACAATATGCACATAATTACAACATAAGAAAATATGACAGAATTGAGACCAAGCTTAAACATGAATATTTTCACTTAAAAGAAAAAAATTCAAATTGGCAGACAGAGCAAAACCCCAACTCTCTGGCTGAATAAAAGAGACAGACTTAAAACACAGTGATTCAAAAGACTAAAAATAAGGAAAGGACTAGGCAAATGTTAACAGTAAGAAATTCAGGGTTGCAATCCTGATACCAGATAAAGTACATTTCAGGCCAAAAAGCAATAAACAAGACAAAGAGGGGCACCTGATGATGTTAAAGCCACATTCCACAATGATGATATAACAGTTATGAATTTTGCTACAATGAACACATCCACTACCTACACAATACAAAATTTTTATGAGATACAAAAATATGTAGGAACATACTAATAACAGAAAACTGTAACACCCCCCACTCTCAATAGGATAGGATATATTGACAAAAAACAAGTAAGAATATAAAACCACATAACCAACAAAGTAGATATTCTGGATATATACTGAAGTACAGTCCTATAATAGAGACTATATGTTCTTCTCAAGTACATATGGAATGTTTACAAAAACGTATCATATACACTAGAGAACAAAGAAAATATCAGTAGGTTCCATAAAGTGGAAATAGTACAAACAACCATCTCAGGCACAATGTAATGAAACTAGAAATTAAAAATAAAACAAAAACTAATGAGGTAGTGAATAGAAATAAAAATTAATAAATCAAAATCCAAACTCTTTGAGAAAATAAACAAAAAGGACAAACACTAGCTAAGTTAATCAAAGAAAAGGGGAAAAGTGCAAATGCACAAAATAAATGATGAGGGAAATGTCTAATGATACAGAAGGAATTGTTTTAAATCATTAAGAGATTACTTTGCATCCCTCTATGCAAATAAATTTGAAAATCTAGAAGAAGTGTTTAATTCCTTAGGTGAATATAGTTTCCCAAACCCCAGCAGAGATAAAAAAAACTTAAACAGGTCAATTTCATATAAGAAACGTAGGAAGTTATCAGGGAACTACCTAACAAAGAACTACGTTTGGATAGTTTCAAAGGGTAATTCTTCCAAAACTTTACAGAACAGATAGGCCCAGTGTTATCTAAATTATTTCAGAGTATAGAAATCAAAGAGAAACTTATTTTTTTAATGAAGAAGTGTAATATTGATACCTAAACCTGATAAATATAGAACAAAAAAAATTAAAGGCCAATATCATTTGTGAATATTGATGGAAAAATACTATCAAATGGATTCCAACACAATGTCAAGAAAATAACACATTATAATAAAATGTGTTTTAGGGGTTTATTTCAGGAATGCAAGGATGGTTCAATACTTGAAATTCTATCGGTAATATTAATAGGCCATATTAATAGGTCTAAGAAAAAAAATCACATTATTATTTCCACAGATGATGAAAAAGCCTTTGACAAAATTCAACACCCATGCATTCCTAATAAGAACTCAAAACAAGAATGCGTGTACTTTCTTTAACATGACAAATACATGTAGCTCAATCCTAAAGCCAGCATCTACCTTAATGGGGAAACTCCAGAGGCATTCCCACTAAGGTCAAGGAAAAAAAAAAAATCAAGGAAGTTCACTATCTCCACCTATTTAACATTGTTCTGGAGATACTAGCCAATGCAAATGAACTAAAGGAAACAATTAAAGGAATAGGAACAGAAAAGGGGGGAAATATACATCTATATTTGTAAATGGCATGACAGTATACTTGGAAAATCCTAGAGTCAATGATAATCCTAACTCAAGAAATGAAAGAATTCAGTAAAAAAAATAGAATATAAAATCAACATGTAAAATCAATAGCAACTTATACTCAATAATAATTAGTAGATAAAATGAGTGAGAAAAGCCCATTTACAATAGCAACAAAGCAGATAAAATACTTAGGAATATACTTAAGAACTTTGTAAAGCCTGTATGAAGAAAACTATAAAGATTACTCTTTTTTTTTTTTTTTTTAAAGATTTTATTTGACAGAGAGAAACACAGCAAGAGAGGGAACACAAGCAGGGGGAGCGGGAGAGGGAGAAGCAGGCTTCCCGCCGAGCAGGGAGCCCGATGCGGGGCTCGATCCCAGGACCCTGGGACCATAACCTGAGCCGAAGGCAGACGCTTAACGACTGAGCCACCCAGGTGCCCCTATAAAGATTACTCTTAAAGGCAAAAAAGTAGGCTGGAGCAAGTGGAAAGACATCCCTTGTACTCATGATTAAAATACAAGTTTTCCCTAAGTTAATTTACATATTTAATATGATCTCAATAAAATTTCCAGTGGCCTTTTTGTGAAGTTTGAGCAAGTAGATCCTAAAGTTCATACTTTATTGAAATATACTATGAAGTCTCTGTAACTAAAACAGTATATTACTGGCACATGAATAGACATATAATTGGAATAGTTTAGAAAGTCTAGAAATAGACCAGTGTATCTAGTGTGTGATAGAAGTGTTATCTCCAATCACTGGGGCATATAAAGTCTTTATTAATGATAGTGGATAGCCATTTGGAAAAAAATTAAATTAAATCCTTTCCTTAAACCATATATTTAGAATAATTAACTCTAAATACATCAAGGATTGAAATGTAAAATGTAAAGGTATGCAAGTACTAGAACAAAATATAAGTGAATTCCTCTATAACCTAGGTATCAAGGAAAGGCTTTCTAACTGTGACTAAAAAGCCAGATGCATTAAAAAAAACTGATTACACAAAAATAAAAATCATTTAGAGGGCAAAAGACTTATTATAAGCATAGTCAAAAGACAAGGGACAAACTGGGAAAAATTTTTATTACATATATCATAGGTAAAGGACTAATATCCCTAATTTATAAAGAGCTTTTAAAAATGAAAGCAAAGGACCAAAAAATCTATAGAAAACGAGGGAAAAGAGATGAATAGATAATTCCCAAGAGACATATAAAAATGGCCCTTAAACATGTGAAATGGTGTTTGACTCACTCATTAATAAGAAAAATACAAATTAAAAACACAGATACACCATTTCTCAAACACAAGATTGGCATAAATTCAATAGACTTTGGTGAGGCTATGGGGAAATAGGCATTCTTCCTATATTGTTAACAAAAATGAAAAATGGTACACCTCTGGAGGGGAATTTAGCAATATCTAAAAGTACTACATATGCATTTACCCTTTGTACCAGTAATACAACTTCTAGGAATTTATCCTGAAAATATACCTCTAACAGTATGAACTATGCATATGCTCAAGGTTATTTGTTGCAGGATTATTTGTAATTAAGAAAAAAGATTACCTACCTAAACATGAAAGCATAGGAGACTGGTTAAATAAACAATGGAATACACACACAATGGAAAACTAAATAGCTGTAAAAAAGAATAAAGAAGAGCTCTATGAATTGATATGAAGTGATTACCAAGAGGTGTTAAGTGAAAGATGCAAAGTACAAAAGAGGATATATAAAATGCTACTCCTTTTGTGTAAGAAAGGAGGAAAAGTAAGAAAACATCCTTATATCTATTTATCACTGCAAAGAGAAACATATAAAGGATAACCAGAAAGCAATGAAGGTTATAGCCCATGAAGGATTAGGGGTACAGGAGAATGGGGGGAAAGGACCAGAGGCAGCACTTGAGTATACCTTTTTGTATAGTTTCTATGTTTGGAAACATGTGAATATTCTACCTACATAAAAAATTAAATAAAAAAAAATAGGAAAGAAAAAAAAAAAGCCAAAACAAACCTAGCTGTAGTTCAAATGAATACCATAATCACAGTGAACAAAATGGAGGAAGGGAGGGAGGCAGGCAGGCTGGCAAATCCAAATAACTATGAACACAATATTTAACCATAAACCCTTGGTCTTGGGCAAGGTGAAGTGTGGGCGCAGAGTGAGAATTACAAACAAATCTCGAATAATATTAAGTTTGTTTATTGTGACGGTATGGGTGAAAGACTCCTGAATTTGTTTTAGATGTACTATAGGACTGAACAAATGAGTACACATGTTGACGTTGTTGGGAGCCAGGGTTACTTATCAACATGGGAGGAGCATATAAATATGGAATGGGGGAAGGCAAGAAAGAATAGACAGAGATATAGGTATAGTGTGAACTTACGATTTCTGAAATATGTATAGGTATGCATGTTTATGTGCATATATGTGTGTGTTAATTTGTGTATATGTATTTATATGTAAGAGAAGTTATATGGATATAAAAGCATATATTTCCTAGCTCTGTCCATTGAAGAGCAAAGAAGCAAAGATACTCCAGTAGTGATGAGTACATATGGCACTCAGATCTTGGTGTCTAATACTATTCACCCAATAAAAAGAGCTATGGTTCCTCAGAGAAATAACTGATTCCAGAGCTGGGACAGTGTGGATACAAGGTAAACCTTATAAAGTAAACATCTCCTTAATGCCAGAAAATAAGAAAGTGCTCAAAAAACTTAAGGGAGGGTGGCTGTCTATTTACAAGCTAGCTTGAAGGTGCTATCTCTAGCCAAATCTGGGACAATTTGAGCACCAAAGTATCAACAGTAATGAGTTGTAAATCTTTGAAAAAATAGGTGCTCATGAGTCCACAATAATAATAAATAGATGAGTGAGTGAACGAATGAATGAATGAATGAATGAATAGGAAAGAAGGGAAGATTCTTAGAGGAGAATGCTGAGAACCTCTGATAAATGCAGTAGGAGTTATTTTGTAGCCATCATGACAAAGACTGGATCAGCAAAGATTTATGAATGGATGCTACATCTAGGGAGAAATTTTGATGAGAATATCTGCTGGTCTTAGTGTCCCCACTGACAGCTTATTTACAATGAAAAAAACTGGGCGACACCTTGATAGGGTGATGGAAATTAACATCAACAATGAGGGACAGATAGAGACCATGCGCCTCCAAATGTGACCCTAGGAAGGGCACAGCATCACTTATGTCTGAAACATCAGACAAATCCAAATTGAGTAACAGTCCATTGCGGGGTGGGTGTTGTGGTTGGTTATATTCTTCAAAAATGTCAATGTCATAAAAGACAAAGAAAAAAATGCCATGAACATTGCTAGGTCAGCTGAAAAATTAATATAAGGATGGCAGAATAAATAAAAATACTGAATATGGTATCTAAAAAATGTTACCCATACATATATTCATAAACACAGATGAGGGACAAGCACATGAAATGGAGGATGGTTTTCTGTAATTCTATGTTCTCTCTCTTTTTAACCTTTTTAGAAATTTAAAAATGAGATATAATGAAATGCACACAAATTATGTTTTCTTTGCTTCTCTTCTTCACCGTAGTTTACCCCTACGTAGGTAAGAAAACTAAGGAGGTGAGCCAGGCTGCACTGGAAAGGAATGAGCAACAGATGCATTGCTACTATGTACACTGGGTCTCCTATTTGCCATATACTGTTTATCTGCTGGTGTGAGTTATATATGACTGTGCACTTGAGAAATGATGGACTGTGACAGAAAGACTTCCCTTTAGTACTACAGTTCCCATTCACAGTTTTTGTTTTTTCTGGGGATTTAAAAACTAACACATCATGTGAGAGAGATCATTACTAATAGTCACCTCATTAGAATATTACCCACCCCTTCCTTGCAGTATATAAGCTCCAAAAGGGCAGGGATTTGGCCTATCTTTATTCTTCTCAGGGAACAGAAGAGTGCAGTGCCAGAACATAGTACAAACTGAACACATTTTTTTTTTTTAAATGAAGGAGCGGTCATCAATATTGTTCATGCAAAATGAATATAAATAGTAATTTTATTAAATCAAGATAATTTAATGGGAAAGCCTGCAGAACAGCCTTCATCATTTTTAAGGTAAAGTTCCATCCAAAGATCTTTTTCTTTTTTAATGAACAACAAAAATCATTTAAAAAAACACACACACAAAAAAACAGAGGGGCTAAATTGCATGTCACATTATTCATAGACATCACAAAGTGTCTTTTTTTTTTTTTAAAAGGAAAATCCTAGACTTCAAGCTTGCCTCTGTCTTATCTTCTAATTGGAAGGAAAACCCTAGGTCCTTAAATTACTTCTGTTTCCTTCACATGCACACTTCAGGATCCTTAAATAAAGGTACTATAGAGGAATGCGTTTTGAAACATTTAACTGGCTTTATAAAATGTGTAATGTGTTGGGAAGTGACTAATCAATGTTATTTTCAGCAAGGGAAATACAGATAAAACTGAACTATTTCCTAGTCCCTGTGTAAGGATGGAGAATTTATGAATTGACATGAAATTTCATCATAAGAATCTCTTCTCTTTGGGAATCCATTAGAGTTTTATCAGATGTGAATAAACATATAGCCTTATTATCAGGCCAATAATATTCTAACAAGTAATTCTTACTAACACATGAATGTGTTAGAACAAAAGTTCTAATTTTCTTTGTCAAATTCCAGCATGAGATGGAATTCATAGCTGGTTATTATTATTTTCATTCAACAAAATTATTTCTTTCAATAACAATAATACAGGTATATGTGGATAATTTTAAGATATGACTTGCTATAATAACATTAACTCATTTAGTTTGACTGTCCTCTTACCTAACGTTATCCAGCTAATGATCTGGTTAAAAAGAGGCAGTCCTTGTTTCTTGAGCAAACTGTCATGGGTCGTATACACAACACACATGGAAAGCACGATGCTCAGCATCTGAAAGTAAATACAAAACACACCAGTAGAAGAGAAGGTGGTGAGAGACTAATTTATATATAAAAAGAATTCTTAGAAAAGTGCCTGAACAACTGGAATCTAGCCCCAAAACGAGTGAAATTGGACCGGCTCACTCACAGCCAAGGCTACAAGATAGAACTCTGGCAGTAAGCAGAGGCCCTCCTTTACAAGCACGAAATGAGGCATTTTGCACTTTCAAGAGTAGTCTGGTATACATGATCACACCATATCTATTTAGAAATATTCATTATTAACGTTGAAGATTTCTTAACTCATGGAAATGCAGACAGTGCAATGTGGTTGAGTGTCTTCTACCCAGTCATATCCATTGATTCAACACGTATTTGTGGCCTGAATGTTCACCTGGTACTGGGAACACAAGGAGCACAGTATTCTTCAGGGAATATATATAAACTCGTGGAACACTGGTAAATTATGGCTTGTAGGCTGGTGGCCTGTTCCTAGAAATACCGTTTTGTTGAAACACAGTCACTTATGTGTAGTATACATTCATTCATTTATGTGTAATCTACAACTCCCTCTGAGCTACGTGGTAGAGCTGAGAATTTACAAGACTCCATATGACCCACAGCCTAAAATATTTATAATCTGGCTCTTTAGAAAATTATTTGCTAACCCCTGAACTAGTGGATTATTTGCCATTTTTAAGGAATGACATAGCTACAGTTGTAAATGAAGTAAAATCTCCTAGAGATCAGATTAGCAACCCCATCACCAATCCTTGAGATACCTTTAATTTCTCTTATATTTTCAGTGAATTTAGAAAAAAAAATGCTGTTGATAAAACTATGACACAATCCTAGGATCCTTTCAATTGTAGGACACATTCTCATGTCAGAGATGTTAACATGTCAAAGATATTTTTCTTGGAATCACCAAAAATATGCTATACAATAGAGCAATCAATCCAAATTAATAAAGTTAATGTAAAAAGAAATTTCATAACAGATTTATCAACTCAGCAGTATTTCCAACAAAGACTGTGAGAATTTTAACATGATATTTGCTCCTATAGAGTAGGATCCAGGAACATTCACTTCTGCCAAAGTAGTCATAATTATAGGTGAATTTTGTCAAAGCTACCTATGGGCTTTAGTGTAAAGCCAGCCAGTGCACCATTTAAAATGAAATATACATTCCTATGTCTTGACAGGATATTTGACAAAACATTTCTTCTCTTTTTATATGTTCTCTATTGTTCTCCAAGAATAAACTAACATCTTTTAAGTGTTGTTATATTTTTATTTTAGAGTGTTCTTGGCATTACTTTCTATTACCCCAGCTTTGTTCGGAGGAAATTCTTTGAGAAGATTCCTATAAGTCTTCTTTTGTCAGTGTTTTGGATATGTTTTTTAATTTTTTTGTTAAAAAAAACAAATTTAAGTAGTGTCCGTGCTTATATACAAAACAGCTATCACTTTACAAAATATGACATCATATATTCTCTAATTCTTACAACTCTATTAGATATTATCTCTACAAATTAAAAACAAATAGACCAAAGCTATATCACTGAAAATCCATTATCTAGTACACAGTGTAACTGAGAATTGACTCAATTTTGAAACCTCAAGTTCAAAGTTCTTTTCACCACACCAAAGCCAGCAGCCAAGGTGAGGTCTACTTTCCCTGGCACAGCATCTGAAGTCTTAAACTGGCTATTCTTCATATAAACATAGTCAGAGGCTGCTTTCACTTCAAAGATTACCCTTCTCCTGACTCAAACGAGAACAACATAGAATCGCAGGCCAAAGGAGGCTGTTCATAGCTCAGCTTTTTGGTCAATATGGATGCCTCTTATACCTCCTTAACCTCTGCTCTCTTGGCATCTTCAGGCTGCCTCCTGCTGACCTTTTGGCTATTTCATACCTTTTAGAGAATATATTTCCGTGTAATATCTTAAACAGAGAACTTTCTTCTCAGCTGGCAGGCATTGAGCAATGTAAATGTGATGGCATCTTAAGAACAATATCATCAAATACAACCATAAGATCCATTTGGTATATCATTAGTATAACATGATGTTGAAAACCTGTAACTGACCTGAAATAGATGTAACAGCAGCTCTTCATTTATAAAACGATCTTTTCTTCTTATGAGAGATGTTACAACACAAAGGGATAGCAGAAGAACCAGCAAGCCGGCACCCATTCTGTTTTAAAACACAATTCGCAATTTCAAATTTTCTTAAGATATTTACTGAACACATAAAAATATTAGGTATTTTACTCTAATGTAGACCCTATCAGTCATTTGGTTTTATCAAGATGAAGGAGCAAAATAGGTATACTGGTGTAAGAAGAATAAAAATCACAGGATGAAGATGCAGTAGGGGGACACCTGGGTGGCTCAGACAGTTAAACGTCTCCCTTTGGCTCAGGTCATGATCCCAGGGTCCTGGGATCGAGTCCCACACTGGGCTCCTTGCTCAGGGGGGAGCTTTCTTCTCCCTCTGCCTGCCGCTTCCCCTGCTTGTGCTCTCTCTCTCTGACAAATAAACAATTAAATAAAACCTTAAAAAAAAAAAAAGATGCAGTAGGGATGGGGTTACTTTTAATTTCTCACAATTTTTTAGATATCTTTACCTTATTTCTTTACTTTGATTTTTTAAATTTTTATGCATACCAGCTACCATAATTCTTAGCCTGACTTGGATAAATTTACAGAAAACAATATAAAAAATATTTAAACATATCATCAGTATCTACAACATAAATTTTCTGACTATGAGCACTTACTCATACAAAAAGGATCAACATTTCTATTCCCTATTATTGTTCTAGTGTTAGTAGGACAAAATGTTTCTTTTTATCATTAATCTTGGTGCTTTCCTCAGCGGCTCCTGGCTAAAGGAAGGGTAGGACAGAGGTCACAAAGGTAGTATGCAGGTGAGGCATTTGTACAGTAAAGAAACAACAAATTACACTTTTTTTTTTTAAGAGAGGGAGGGAGGAGGATGTGGAGGGGCAGAGAGAATATTTGGCAGGCTCCACACCCAGCGCGGAGTCCCTGAGACCTGAACCTCATGACCTGAGCTGAAATCAAGAGTTGGTTGCTTAACCAATTAAGCCACCCAGGTGCCCTGATAAATTACACTTTTTCAAGAACACCAGGTGTAGTATGGTTCCTAAAGTTGAAGGAAACTGATACCAAGGAAATGGTATACTAATGTTAAGCTATATTTCTCACCTCCTAAAAATCTGAGTAACATAGGACAACTGAAATAAGGTTAAGGACAGAATCTGGAAGCAGGCAATACAACAACTAAGAGAAAAGGAGTTGGTTAAAGAGGAATAAGAAAGAGCAAAAAGGCAGGGCTAAAAATGAATGCAAAGCAGGAACTCCTAGGAAAGTACTGCTTATTTTTGTTTTGATTCTTTTAATACTCTTTGAGAATTGTAAGGGAAAAAAGTAGTTATACATTCAACATGGATTACCATGAAGACTTATGAAAACAGCCATCTATGATCAAGATTATTTGCTTTTCCTTTAAAAAAAATTTGGTATTTTAATTCATTGGCAAATGTTTTTATTTTAGAGACTTGAGTAAGAAGAATATTATAGCTTTGTTATTTTTGCTTTTTCCTTTAATTTTATCCTTAAATGTTTTACATATCTGTCTTGGTAAGTGTCTAAAGGGAGGTGATGTGAGAGATCAAATGGAGAGTAGAAATTTCTCCATGAACCAGGAGTCAACATAAAGAAGTTGCAAATATAGCTTACTAGAATACCAGCACAAACTTAAATCACTGAGGAACTTAAATTAAGCATAGATGGAAAAAACATAATTTTTAAAAATACAAATTAGATTTCTCATGTTTTAACAAGTTTGCTTCTTGAATTCATCTTTAGTAAAATATGCAAGTGGCAAAGTTCTATGGAGACTATTTATATAATCTCTTCTCCTTTTGTGTATAAATTCTGCTCAACTATGTCAACACTGCTTGAGCAGGACAGAAAGGCAGAGATTGACCAAAGTGGGGAAAGGGGCTTTGTAAAGACAACAGGAGAGCTCACAGAAATATGAAACAAGCAATAAATTCATCTTCTTACCTACTACTATAGTTTATGACAGATACAAAATGTTTTTACTTAGTAACACTAATAAATTATGTCTTAGAAGTATGGTCTTAGAATTCAATACAATTGGGCGCCTGGGTGGCTCAGTCGTTAAGCGTCTGCCTTCGGCTCAGGTCATGATCCCTGGGTCCTGGGATTGAGTCCCAAATCCGGCTCCCTGCTCCGCGGGAAGCCTGCTTCTCCCTCTCCCACTCTCCCTGCTTGTGTTCCCTCTCTCACTGTGTCTCTCTCTGTCAAAAAATAAACAAAATCTTAAAAAAAAATAAGAATTCAATACAATTATTTTGGGCTCTGCTAATAAACTGACTTTCTGGAATAATTCCTGACTTATTCCCTACTAGTACTTCACAGAATGAGATAAAATGTGTTCACTGATAAATAACAGAAACTCAAAAATTAACACATACTTTAAAAAATATCATTTAGTTAATATTCTTTCAGCTAAAAAAGATATACCCTCATCAATATTAGGTTAAAACGCTAAAAAAAAGTTGCTTATACAGAGTTCAAAACAAAGTAACAAAGATGATTGCATGATTAGAAAATGAGAAGAAATGTTACACAAAATACAGATCATTTAGTTGCCAAGCACACACACGCACACACACACACAGCCAGTGGATTTCTTGAGAATAATTTAAAAGTAAAGTCAAAAGCAAAGGTAATCAATTATTTTACAGATTTATTTGGGACATATTGAGAAGAAATAAATGTGACAGCAGCATGGAGAATTAGGTAAAGTATACAGAATTTTCTAACAGTGTAAGTGATTAGATATGGTAAAGTTGTCAAGGTACAGAGCTTTCTCCCCTAGAGATCATTACGTGCAGATTAGGAGAGAATTTCATTATTCTAAGACATTTAAAGTGTGGAAATGCTCAAAGGCAAAGATTACAGCAATGGGTTTTAGATATTTTCATTTTTGGCAAACAGAACATTTTTTCATATGAACCCTTTTACTGATTCCTCAATATACAAAAGAGTCTAGACCTTTTTTTTTTTTTTTTGGCATTTTAAGTTATCAATGTTTGGCCCAATTTCATTTTTTTTGAAGGCCCAGAAGCATCACCAAGGAGCTTTAATGCTCCCCAGAGCCTGAGCCAATATTTATGACTAATTGTTTGATATGAGTATTTTAACTTTTAGTTTATTCACTAGTTAATTTTGAAACTCATGACCAAGATTAGGTTCATATTTCACAGTGCTGATTGAGAAAAACAATTATATTGAAAAGAAAATAAGTTAAAATATTGTTCATACACTAGAAAGATATCTGGCTTTCGTCCTACAACAGGCATCAGTGGGAACACTGCCAGGAGCAATGAGAAGAAAATCCAACTCAGTGAGATGCTCTAAAATAAATAAAAAAGTTATCTTTAGACAAGTACGGTTAAGAAAACTGTCTTTAGTGTTTCACAGACTGCACGAGTGTGAAGACCACATGCAAAGCCTTAGAGCTGTTTAAATTGTAATACAGTTCCTCTTGGTGGCGGATCTGTCATGTAATAGGTACTGTATTAGGTATAATATGAGCATTATCTGATTAAAGTCTCACAATAACCTCATGAGGCAGGTTATATTACTCACAATATTTCAGATGAGGAAATGGAGCTCAGAGATGTTAAAGTATCAGTGGTACCAGGTCTATGACCAGTAAGTGAAACAGCCAGGACTTAAACCTGGGTCATATTTCACAGCAAGGGCTTCAGTCAATTTATGTTACACCATATACTGATGACATCTATAAGAAAGCTGGCCTGCAATCATAATCAAGTGATTGAGCTCAGGAGGGAAGGTAGTAAAAATACTTCTGCAATTAGATTAAGACAAAAATTTATCAATAACCCCATTAACTGGAGAATCTTCTAAGTTCTCAGAGGTGGAAAGAAGATATTTCTATCCTCCTGGTACCTCCATCAAAAAGTATCACAGTGGAAACCTGAGCCAATTCTCAAGGCTAGGAGAAAGGTGACTCCTCTGACTTGAGTTGAGAGCACTGTTTCCCAAGCCACTGCCTTGCTCTGGACAATACCATCCTTTAGACATTTGAGGCCAGCAGAATCTAGGAAGTGATTTAGAAGAGGATAGACCAGTTCTGCCTCAGCGTATTTCAGTCACTGCATGACCAATTCATTTTGATATGAAAGTCTATGTGAATCACTTGAAGGTAACCTCAGTCCTCCCGTCAAAAGGACCAGGCTCTTTATGTAAGGACACATTCTACCCTTTTCTTTAAAAATGAACAATTCCCTGAGTTAAACACATATCAAAACAAAGTAGCTACTAATCTGTCCGATGTCAAAACAAGTACTTGTACCTTTGCTCGAGTCCATAGCTGAGTGATAAATGGCCAACACGCAAATGCAATAAGTCCAGCTGTGAGCATGTAGCGGTAGAAGAAACTGAGAACCTAGCAATGCATTCCAAAGAAGAAATGAAAAATGAGGTCATTTAAGAGGAGTTACGTATGTATGAAAGAGATCTGAAAATATTGGAATGTGGTAAATTACTCACTAATACTTCAATGCCCAGGGTAAAGACGAACAGATATCCAACCAACTGACTTGGAGGAAAGGTCAACAGTGATAAGACAAAGTCTTGAATGACTTGAAACCTGTTTGACAAGATTATTTATAAAAAGATTATTTATACTATATATTGAACAAAAAATTTAGGTAATATATGGTAAAAAATAAAAACTGCGCAAACCTAGAAATCAGGGACTTTTCAACTCATAGGTTATTCAAAAACTAATATAATTTCTAACAGATTTCTTTCAATGGCTTCACTTACCTAAATCATTTTTTTGAAAGCTAGAAAGAAGTATTTTAGGAAAAAGTGTAATTTCTGAATTTGATAATGACCACAAAAATTTGTTTTAAAAATAAACATTAACGATAAATAAATGTTTGATCTTAGCTTAAACATGAGCATATACAATTACACATACATGATCAGAAATAAAATACAATGAACCCAAATGGATAAAAGCTGGAAAAAATTTTAAATTCACCAAGATCAATCATATTGAAATCTCAACTGTCTTAATAAAATAAGCGTAGGTTTTCCTAATCTAGGTAGAGAAACTCCTAATTGCACTTTTTCACTGAACTAAATAACCTTCTCCAAACCCAATTTAAGATGTTGCTAACTGTACACTCATTGTAATTAAATGTGAATCCATAACCATTAAAACTGTATTACATACTTGAGTACTTTTTACATTTCATCACTGGAAAAATTTTTTTTAGCATTTGTAGTGATTAAGTAGGTAATTAGAAAAGGTCAGTATCATTTGGTTTATGATCTTTTTCTGACTGAAAAAAATGGCCACATAATGTTATCAAAACTACTAAGGTACCATGTAGGAAAGCAAAGATAACACCAGTCCAAAGGAGAATGCTTCTTTTGTTCTCAACAGTGAATAAGCACAAGAAAATAAGAGATGATTCTGTAAATCATTTAGAAGATTTTATAAGAAAAGTGAATTTTTATGTTTTATTTTCTATATAATCTATCAAAAAGATAAAGATAGAACATAATGTACATTCAAAATCACATTTCCTCTTAAAGTTTAAATATATACATCATCTTCATAATTAGGACACTTAATAATTCAGGAGAGGTTCTGTAGTAGAATAGAATTTTCTGTAAGGATAAAACGTTGATAAAACGTTCATTCTAAAAGTTTTTAAGCCAGAGTACATATATCCAGCAATGGGAATTCCTTTCAAATGGAGAAGCAACACTATGTCATTTTGTTTGTGTCTTTTTGTCTCATACTTTTAAATGTTAATATTTTAAACATTTTAATATTAATTTTTATTTTGATATTTTAATGTTAGTATTTTAAAATAATGTTTTTAAACATTGTGGTCAAAGCTGGAGTTAACAAAAATTAGAATAAAAATACACATCACATCATGACAAACATGCTGGCCAACCGTGGAAATTTTCAGGCCAACCTTGAAAATACCCTTAAGTCTGGGCTCTAATTCCCTGCTTTTGGGGTCTGGTTTGCTCAGAGGATGCTTGGATGCCCAAGACTAAGTTTAAATTCTAGATTACTGGTGCAAATATAGAGGTCAACAAGATGTGCAACATGACCCTCGCTGCCTATGAACGTGAACCAGCCCAATATTTGAGTGGTTTTATTTTAAAGTGCTTTAAACTCGCCTAAGAGCTCTACCTCTGATGTTTTCTACAATGGTAAGAATCCATTTTACTTCCAGCTTGTGAGGAGGCAGTTAAAGGAAGAAACCATGGTACATGTGAATAATATCCACCTCTGTGTGTACACATTACTAGCCTGGATTTAATTACAAAGTTCCATTTATCTAGGTTTACATGATAGCTACGAAAGGAAGGGCAAAAATGTGTGGGGAAAGAAAACATGTACATTTCCTTGTGAAACATGAAGATACACTGGAATCTCAGATGATGAGACAAATTCAAAATATACATTACTCCTGGCATAGTACCATCAACATTAATTATTCTATTTGTAGTCCAGATTTTTCTTATTTATAAAGGATACATACACAAAGAAGGGAACAAGGTCAATACTACCTCAAGGCAAAAAAGATGAAGTCAAAAGAGAAAGGCAAAATAAAAAGGACGTTTATATGCAACATTTGTGCTGCTATAAATGAAGTGGGAGGGCTCAGAGATTGGAGGGTATTATAAATATCTTTTATGATTTATGCTACAGAAATCTAATGCACTTTAAATACAAATTAAACTGTCAATGAAGTGTAAAATAAGACAGCAAGGTGTGTTACTTACTCTCTTAGCACAGCATACCATATTGGCATTGGCAACAAACAATATACGTAGTAAGTCCAGGGACAGTCTTGAATCAGAAGGAAAAATGCTACTAAAACACTGATAGCTATAAAACTACATGGCAGGAGGTGGCTTGGTTTCTGAAAATCAAACAGAACATTGAAACACTTCTAAATTCATGCTGATAGGTTTTTAAAAGAGATTTTACAAAGTGGAGGGACATATTACTACTTTCTTTCAATGGTTCCACACAACTACCTGATTAACTGAAGAACTGCATTTAAAAAAAATGCTGTCATTAGAGAAGTATCAGTACAGAGGAAAAGGTTGGGTATCCTGGCATTGTTGCAATTAGGCAATTCTCAATTTAAAAGTGACTATGTTCCTCAAGTTTGTCTGCAATTAACTTGTTTGGAACTCTGAACATATTTCTCCTTAGTAACAATCTTATAAATGTTGATTGAGCTCCCTGACCAGCTCACAAAAGCCCATTTAATGCACAATAAACCGTGGGACTTAATCTTCATTTGGAGCAATGCTTCTATCTATTCAAACTCCAACTTGACATGCTGCCCACGCTCCTCTCTCCATTGCCCAACCACAGTGTGTTCATTCGGTCATATCTTCTCTTCTCAACCGCCTGCCAAACGAGAAAGGAGTTCCTCAATGTAAGCCACGAGTGATGGCCTCCATGGGCTGGGCAGGCCCGTGGGTGCTCTGGGCCAGGAGTAATGAAGCAAGTTTCAGGTACAGACATTCCAGTAATTGGAAAAAGAACACACCTATGGAAAGCTGTGATGCTAAGAACAGCACCGGAGGAAAAACCCAGGAATGGAGGGGCAATTTGGCATTCTCTTTCGTCTGTCCCTTGTTTTGTCTCTGTTTTCCCCTTGCTTTGCTAGCCAAAGCTAAATAAGGTGAGAATTAAGAATTACTGGAGTAAAGGAATTGCAGGGGAGGGAGATAAGAGATTTTTTTTCCTCTTTATAATTCCTCTTTACAGGCATAAAATGTCACCAGAAAGGAAGTAAGAAACAAAGATAAACTAGGACATAGTTGTAAAAAGGAAGGTGAAACACAGCAATGTGATTAAGAGTTTAGAACTACACAGAGCAGAACTCAAATTCTGGCTCAGTCACTTGATCTAGGTACAACCATATACAACCATGAGCAAAGTACAAAACTGTAGTGAGACTTAATTTCATCCCATTTATAAAATGAGAATAATAATCCATATCTACTTATCAAGGTTGGTAATGTTTAAATTAGATTATGTAGAGCTTAACAAAATGCCTGGAATATCATTAATGCCTAGTAAACAACAGCTGCTGTTATTACCGTCATTTTTACTCTCTCCTCTCCTACTTCTTTGCATTAGTCCCAGCAGGCACTACAGAAACCTGTAAGTGAGCAGCACTGGGAATGGAGATGTGTGAGACAGCAAGGGAGGTCCCACAGCAAGGCACAAATCTCAAATAAATGTGGATAGCTGGAGTCTATAAGCTGAAGGTGGCCAAGACACATATTAAGAGGTGAGACTGGTTTCACATCATTTTGAGACTAGTAAAATAATAACAAAAGAAGTTGAAAAGAGTAAAAAATTCCAGGGATTTTCTGGAGTCAGTATAATATGGTGTAATAATCTAATCCTTTGATACCTAAAATAGACACTACCAATGGCATCCACCTGTAGGAAAGGAAATCATGAAGAATTCAGTTCAGCTGAAGTAGAAGATTGAATGGCTTTTAAATAATAAGAGTCGGCGGCATTTTCTACTTTATCATAAGTTGACTCCCCACCACCCCCTGGCCCCTCCAAAAACACCTGATGATAACGAGCCATGCTGGTGCCTTACGGTCACTCCTTCATCCAACAAGCACGGATTAAGCTGCACACTCTATGCTGTGCTCCGTACTAGGTGCTGGCCTTCAAGGAGTTCAAACCATACAGGTGGAGATGGAAATCATGAGACTTGGTTTAAGGGGTTAATATTTTGGGATTTTTATTAGGTAATAAGAAAATAAAGGAAAGCATGTGACAAAATAAGGATATTTAGTTCTAAAGCAAGTAACATCTGAACTGGCAAAAAAGCAGAGGAGAAGAGTATGTAGAAGTTACATGCAGAACACAATTAAGAGGAGCCGTAGCAAATTACATTTCAAGAAAAGAAGACATTCACTGCCTGTAATGGTGATAAATTAGAACTGACCTGTATAATTTGGGTGTCATGTAGAAGGGACTTAAGTTTTGGAGTCAGACCTAAATTTAATTCCAGTGCTGTCCTTCTAGTTGCTTGTCAATTTGACTAACCCATTTAGCTTGTCTAAAGCTCTGTTTCCTCATCTGGCAATGAGGATAATATTTGTTGTAAGCCCATCGCTCCCTCCCCTGCAGGCCCTCTATAGTCTGGCCGTATCAGTGGCTCACAGCTCTTGCAAGAAGCCATGCTACCTCTCTCCTCATCTGGCACAGGCTGCTCACTCTGTGCATTGCCTTCCTTTTTTCTATTGCGCTATTCACCCTTTAAGCCTTCACTTTGTGGGCGCCTGGGTGGCTCAGTCGGTTAAGCGTCTACCTTTAGCTCAGGTCATGATATCAGGGTCCTGGGATCGAGTCCCGCACAGGTCTCCCGGCTCAGCGGGAAGTCTGCTTCTCCCTCCCTCTCCCTTTGCTGCCCACCCCCCCCCCCCCGCTAGTGCATGCACGCTCTCTCTCTCTCAAATAAATAAAATCTTAAAAAAAACCAAAAAGACTTCACTTTGGCAACAGCCTCCCCTGTGAAGCCTCCCTACAGCCCAACTGCAAGCATCTCATTCTAATACATGCACAGCTGAGCTTCATCTGACCTCCTAACTGCTCTCCATGCCTCCCTTCAGTTAAGGCTATGGACCATTGGCATTTTATTCTTCCTTCAGAACTGTTCAGATTGCGTCACTTCACTAGGTTATAAACTCTCACTGAAGAGGAATCAGAATGTTTTTGCAAACAGAACCAAAGGGTTCAAAATATTTTTGATAACCTCAACTGTAACAGTCAGTTTTGTGTGTCAACTTGGCTAGGTTACCATCCCCAGTTCTTCAAACACTGATCTAGGTGTTGCTGTGAACATATCTTGTAGATGTGATTAAAGTCCGTAATCAGCTGACTTTAAGTAAGGGAGATTATCCTATGTAATTGGGGTGGGCCTGCTTCAATCCGTTGAAAATCTTTAAGAGCACAATGGTGGCTTCCCAGCAGAAGAAAGTGCAACTCCTGAGTGTGGCTTCAGCTCCCGCCGGCCAGCTCCAGTGTGATCCTCTTGAGGGCCTGACCCCTGGATTTAGGACTTGCCAACTAGCCCCCACAATCACATAAGCCAATTCCTTAAACAAAATCTCCTAATATATATATCCCACTCGTTCTTTCACTCTGTTTGAACTCTAACGAATGCACCAACACTTCAGTAATGGTTTAAAATCTATAGTCCACCATTTGAGGCCTTTGATTATTTCAGCCTAATCTACACTGTTGGTATAATCTTTTATTAGTCCCTTGAACAAACCTTCCACATTCTGCGCAAATTGAACTATTTATTTTGAAAGCAGTATGGTGTAGAAAGAGCCTGAATTTAAGCATCAGAAAATATTAGTTATTTCATACCAGTGTGTCCTTGAAGAAAACATGTCTCTCTGAGCCTAAATTCCCCCATCTCTATTTATGAGAATCTCAACTACCAAAGTTAGAGTAGTGTTAAGCTTAATTGAATAACACATGTAAAGCACCCAGGATAGTCCTGGCATAGTGGGGCTCAATAAATACTACTCATTATCCCAGCATACTCATACATTTTCCCAACTCTGCCTCTGTTTATATCATTCAATTTGCTTCAATTCTCATCTTCTCCCTATTGTTGTTAAATTTCCACCAAGACTTACTTTTCCTGTTATCATCACCCTTGCTGAAGTAAGTTCCCCTCTATTTAAAATAGGACAGTCTTTGTATCACAATGTATATTAAAGTTGTTCAATGTTAAAGCTGTCTTTTGCAATGTCGTGTAGTATAGTGACCTACATCTGATAAGGTCATTATGTGTGTACATCTCTTACCTACTTTCCTTACTTCCAGTCTCCTTGAGGGCAGAATCTGGATTTTCTATTTTTTTGGACAGCCTAGGCAGTAGCTAGCATTATACTGTACACTCAATTAAACATTCACTGCATTATCAGATGAATGAATACAGGAGAACTATCAGCCATGAAATTGTGTGGATTCATCGATCTAAAGACTTCATAACTTTTCTCAACAACCTGAATATCAAGATAAACATGAAAAGGCAGTGTTTGGCCCAAGACTGTTCTGGATTCAAATCTCAATTCTTCCACATCCTAGCTCAGTGGCCTTTTGCAAAATATTTAAACAGCTTTGATTTCCTCTTTTGTAAAACAAAATTATAATGCCTACTTCCAGCATTGTTAGCACTTTAAAATGACAAATTCCAAATACCCAGCAGAATGCCATTGCTAAAACACGGTTGGTTCTGTTTCTTTTGCTACCATGTCAAAAATTATTCCTGTCCTTGTCAATTTTACATACAAATAATGAAAATTTCTTGAGGGAAATTATTTAAGATGCACTAAAGCATTATAAAAAACTGGCATAAACACTACTGTTCTTCCTTCCCTCATTACAGAAAAATATAAAATTGGAAAAAGTTACTACTAGAAATGTTTGCAGACTATTAGTATTAATAATACATCATCCAGATATATTACTTTGTAGAGGATTTGGACACGGTAATAATCATTAGAATGAAGTAAAGGAAATGGAAATGGCACATTTTCCCTAATAAATGATAATTAGCAATATATTTTAAAAGAGTAAAGTGTTTTAATGTAGTAAAACCATATATGTACTTTCATATTTACTCAGTTAATATGAAGTACTATTAAAGCTTTTTGGGTTTTTTTCTTTTCATTGAAAGTACAGTAAACTAGGGACTAATTCTTAAAATGAGGATAAACAAAAAGCTCTGAGAATTTGCATTAAGAATTTCAGAAAGTTGAAAGAAGATAAGAATAGTTCCAGAAAAGCACATACATTATTTTAAAAGGGACATTTTGAGTAAGGATTTTATCGCTTTCTAGCTCCTAAACTTTTAATATCAGATAAAGTTAAATATATTGCTTTGAAGTAGTTTTCTGACCTCCTGTAATAGAAAGATATGGGATGCTTATAACATGCTAAATAATTATTAAAGGGAATAGAAAATCACCAGTTAATGCCATAGAAGGATTTAAATTGTAAGTTATCTTTATAGCCCTCTTAAGTTACGGGGCCATTATTATTAATATACCCTTTCCCCAACCAGAGAAATAAAGATAACTGAGAAAAAAAGACTCAATACGACAAAAGCAAATGAAAGGTAAGAGTTAGCTTAGTACGACTTGCACATTGTATGAACTCATTACAGCTGATTTGATTCAATTTCCTTCCCCGGTCCTAGTGATTTTACACCATTATCTGAATCTTCATTATCTTTTCTGAACATACCTTAACTTCTTTGCTGACACCTCTAGTAATGGAATGAGACTTGATGATCAACAAAGAAGCGTAAGATGTCCATCCCACAAAACCGAGAACAACATTGATACCCAAGAAGAATCTGTCGTAAGTGTGATAATAGGACAAGCCTTTCAATGCAAGATGAATCAGCTCCTTGCAAAGGAAGACCTATGGAGAAAGGAAAATGTAACTTGCCACATGGGAAGAATCAGAAAACCTAAGTTTTAAAGGCAGGAAAATTGTTAAAATTAGAGTGCAAACTGCAAATGATGGATCAAGAACAGATTTTAATTATTCAAGGATCTTCTTGCAAAGTACAAGAAAAATTCCTGAATAGAATGAATTTTGAATCTTGATAAGGAAGGGCATTTTAAATGTAAACTACGATATGTGTAGTGATTTAAAATGATTCACTCTGTGGAAATACCTACAGATGACATACAAAAGAAAGAACTGAAGTCTCTCTAATATTGATCCCAAATAGCAGAGATATCCACATCTGTATCATTTTTTATTTTCTCATAGCAGATTAACCATGTCAGTTATAAAGCATCATTAAAACAGAAAAACAATAGCTCACTGTTTTAAAACCATAACAAAAACAAGCATTAGAAATGCATGGTATTTTGCTTAGGCAATTTGAGAAACTGAAAATAGAATTCTCTCCTTCTTTAAAATTATGACCATTTAACAAAAAGAAAATTAATGGAAAACCTAGTGGGGTAGTTGCTGAGATCTGAAGCTTCAGTATGAATCATTAGACTTCTGATAGTGTGTAGATAATGTCAAATATACAAATATGCCATGTCCTAAAATGTTATGGGTTATAGGGTTACAGAAAATTGGAATATACTTTCTCATTATAGAAAATGGCAATTGTTCATTTCCAATGCTAACCTAAAAAAGTTTACCCCTGATAATATCTGACATAACAGAAGCATGTCCATGGCTAAAGCAGCTACTTAGAAAATTCAATCCTTCTTTAATGGTTTAGGAGAGCTCCCTGGCCTGCCCACTTTGCTCTCCATTGTGTATCTTTGCCCTCCCCACACCCAAAATGACAACCAGTTATTTATGTAGATAACGCCTGCATACTTACTGCTTCATCATACTTTCTCTGTTTTATATATGATCTTGCTTTTCTTAAAATGTTTAGCTGTTTAGATTCAGAAAGCAACCTACAAAAGAAAAGGTTAGGTTTAAAATGTTTCCTCATTTCAATGATATTTTCTTTCTTTTTTCTTAATTGAAAAATAAAAGGATGGTGAAAGTTGAGAAAATAAAGAAATAAAACTAAACAAGAGAGAAACCTAAAGCTAATTGTATTACTGCTCATTATCTGAACTCTCCCCCAAAATAGCTTTAGTTAAATTTGGTTTTCTTGACTCAGAGTTTCAACTCCAAACTCCACTTATCAGAGTCATATGATCCATCATTTTGAAGAAATGGAATACTCTAGTTAACAAAGAAATTCTGACTAAATCAATGTAATTAATGGAACAGCAAATTAGTGGTGTGAGTTTCACCACTCAGCAGTCTTGTGCTCATCTGCACACAACAGACAAGGCAAATCCATTATGGCTCTTTGTTCCCCTGAGCTAGACAGGCCTGAGAATTGTCAAAAACTCCAGGCAATCAAAACCAACAATCAAAGTCAGTGAATAATTTGAACCTCTTTGCCTTTCTTATACTACACCATGTACCTTTTCTGGTTCCCTTACCTTTCATTTCTCTTTCTGTCATTTCCTTGTCCTTATTTTTACCACATTACATTTCTTAAACCTGGTTGTGAGTACAAAGATTTTTGCCATATTCTCCAATCTTTTCAGCATGTTTGAAGAGGGATATATATGAAAGTTGTATGAGAAACTGCAACTTTGCCTCCAGGGAAAAAGACTGTAAGACTAGAACTCAGGAGAGGTAACATTTTATTATTGCTTGTATAATTTTTATTGTGTATATACATTACTGTTTCATTCATATTTTCCTAATGAGGTTTTTTGTTTTTTGTTTTTAAGAAAATAATTAAAACATTAAAGTTTAACCACAGTTTCTGGCTATGATGGAAAAGCTTGGATATATCAACGCTCCCATCAGGAACAACTAGAAAGCCTGACAAAATAAAATTAAAAATCACTTTGAAGGTGCTGGAGAGCCGCTGAGACCATCAAGAATTGAAGAGTTAAGATCCTAGAGAGAAGCAAACCAGAGAAGTAGTCCAGCATTCTACAAACTGTAACCCTTAAGAGCATCTGCCATTCTTAATGTTGGCAAAAGGCTGAGAACTTGGGCATACAGCTGGTGCCAGGAGGTAGAGAATCCAATAGAGCCTCTGGCAATCCCATAAGGCTGCAGAGATAAAAAAAATAAAATTTGTGGCTGCCAACGCAGCCAGGACTTGAGGACCCAAAAGAGGAGACAAATAGAATGATATACAATTTTCATTCTGGATTTTAAAAAAAGACAGGAATGAAAAGCTATGTGGAATTACTTACACTAATTTAATACAGTCTCTGAGGTGAAGTCTTATGGAACTTTTTTTTTTTTTTTTTTTAAAGATTTTATTTATTTATTTGACAGAGTGAGAGACAGCGAGAGAGGGAACACAAGCAGGGGGAGTGGGAGAGGGAGAAGCAGGCTTCCCGCGGAGCAGGGAGCCCGATGCGGGGCACGATCCCAGGACCCTGGGATCATGACCTGAGCCGAAGGCAGACGCTTAACGACTGAGCCACCCAGGCGCCCCTTATGGAACTTTTATAAGCGAGAACTCCTTTTCTAGTCTATGTGGAGAGCTCAGGTAAAGAAGCAAAGGACACGTCCTGGTGAGAAGGGGAATGAGGCGGACACCCAGAGAATTCTTCAGCTGTGTAGGACAAGAGGACAAGAAGCTTCGAAGAAAGCCCCTCAAAAGGAGGACAAACGTTTTGGCAGTCTCAAGATATAGAAGAGAACAGCCACCATGGAAGGGCTCTGGGTAACACACACTTTCCACTGAGATCCCTGGGAGGCTACACTCCAAGAGCAGACACAAACCAGAGGTAAGAGAAGACGACATATGCTACACAGCGTTGAGTCAGCTACCACTCTGTGCCTGTCAGAAGATAAGATGAAACCTCTCTGGTCAATGAGATAATCCAGACCTTCCAAAACTTTTAACATACAATGATAAACATTCATCCAAAAACCACCAGACTCAACAACAGGACCAAATGAAAAAAGACAGCAGAAGCACACTCACAAATGAGGTGGTTATTGGTGGTGTTACCACGTATGCTTTAAAATAATTGTGGTTAATATATTCAATAATAAAAAGAAAGATCGAAAACTATACCAAAGAACTGGAATCTATTTTAAAAATGAATTGAAATGGAAATTCTACAACTGAAAAAAAATGTAATAACTGAGACTCAGAACTCAGCGACAGCCAACTGGACAAAGTAGGAGAGAGAGTTGGTGTATTAGGATAGGTCAGTAGAAAATGTCCTGCCTGAACTTTGAAGAGCAGAAAGAATGAAAAATACCGAAAAGACTATTAAAAAACCCCCAAACAATATACAAGTCGTTGTGAACAGCCCTAATATTTATACATGTAAACAGAATCCCGGAGAGGGAGGGAGAATTTGGCGGAAGTAATATTTGATGATAATGGTGACAGCATGTTTCTACATAGTAATTTGTATGAAAAAATTTTTCTTTATTGACTAAATTTTTTTATATTGAAAACATCAAATTTTAAAAGAATCTATTACTAGCATGTTATGCTTCAGTAAAAAGAAAAAGAGGATGAGTATTAATTGTGCATATTTCTTTGCTGTGATTGCTACTATTCCATCTTTTTTCAGTTATTTGAACACTGTAGAAGAAAGTAAACCATGCTTTAGGATTATTAAGAATTTTATCATCAATTATTCAGGATGACTAGTGTTTGGAGGAGAAAATCTTAAAATGCTGCATTTTGAAGTATTTTATCTTCCATATCTTCTCAAATTTTTATTACAAAAATATTTTGCTTGCACTTATACACGATATTTTAGAGATAGCTAGTGATATTTAGCCTATTCCTTTTTAGAACATCTATTTACATTAAAGGAAAAATATTTCAAGAAAATAAAGACAGAGAAGGGATAAGTTATTTCTAGAATAATCTGTGTTCCTTTACACTGACCATTGATACAGAATCTTATTTTCATCTTTTTAGTCATAACTGAGTAAACAAACATTTTCTATGTATGTATGTGATATATAAAAGTTACATTTTTAATTTTAATTTTATTTTTTTTACGATTTTATTTATTTATTTGACAGAGAGAGACACTGCGAGAGAGGGAACATAAGCAGGGGGAATGGAAGAGTGAGAAGCAGGTTTACCGCAGAGCAGGGAGCCTGATGCGAGGCTCGATCCCAGGACCCTAGGATCATGACCTGAGCCCGAGGCAGACGCTTAACAACTGAGCCACCCAGGTGCCCCAAAAGTTACTTTCTTTTTAAAACAAGAATTTCAATTTTGAAGGAGAAAACTGCATTTCTAGTAAATAATTAGTAAGTCAGATGGGTGAAGTGGTAGAAAGATTCACATTGAAATCAGTATTTAAATTTGGTCTAAGGGAGGAACTTTAATCCATATCAGCTAAAAGAAACAAATATATTAAAAAGAACCAAAGTAGCTTTTGCCATTTTGATAGAAAATATATTAAAATATTTTGTTAAAATTTAACTGCCCTGAGTTTATATAGTGACTTTTAAGTAAAAGAGAATAGCTACTTTTGCTTCTACTGGCAAGGTACAGTATTTCCTTCCCACTTTCATTTTCTTCTGAAATACTCCTTAAGAGACCTTTCTTGTTGTCATTTCATGTAATTTTTTTTCCTTTAAAGTTATTCTGACCTTACTTTGTCTTCTATAGTACACAGTTTTCAAATACAAAGTGTATCGCCTCCTTTTTAAGGTACTTTACAAAGGCAAAACTTTTATGCTTCTCCTAGTCATGTAGCGCCACCTGCTGGTCACCCCTTGGCATAGCACAAGGTTTCGTTAAGTTCTACTTGTCAGATATTTCATGACTTTTATTCTTTCTTAGAGGTCTTTAAGATATAAAAGATAAAATCTACTTAATTTTTAAAGAACAGGATAATATAGGATATGCAATTACCATATGGATCCACTGGACTCTTTTACAAGTGTAAAGATATGTTAAAGGATCTTAGCAATTAATTTTTCTCACATCTTGAAACATTTGCTATTTCATCACCCCAGGAATTATTACATTATTCATAAATTATTCATGCTAGACAAGACTAAATAAGACAATGGAAGAATGGTGGAGAGATATCATTAGACTAAAATCTAGTGATGCTGGTGAAATTGATCATGTTAAGTAAAATCTCAAGACTATGACTTCAGATGTCAATATCCTAGATAAATTTTCTCAAACTTAAGAACTGATGAGTGAATCATATATTTCTAAGAAGAAAAAGGAAATATGTTACTTATTCAAGAGGGAATGGCTTCACTGAACAATTGTTTGTAACAAGAACTTTAACTGTTTTGCAAAAAGGATCTGTGACAAGTATTCTTTCATCTATTATGATGTTTATATGCCAACATTTACTTGATATAGTTTCTAAGTGGATAATGCTAACATTAAGTGTATATATAAAGGTGAATGGAAGAAAACGGATGGTGTAAACCTGAGGAAATTCATTGGATTAGAGAAAAATAGAGAGTCCCTTGTACTCAGATGGTAAATGGCAATAACTGTTTTTTCCTGGTATACTGAACATATGTAATAAAAAAAAAGATACTAATCATAACAGAAATAAAATATCCAGGAATAAAATAATGAAAAATGTATATTATAGGGAAAACTATAAAAGTTTACTTAAGGACGTAACGGAGAATATAAATAAGTAAATGTTGGATAGTAATACTGTCAATCCTCACCAAATTACTTCCTAAATATAGTATAATAACCAAAGAATTTTTCAAATAACTCAAGACACTAATTCTAATATTTATATGGAAGAATACATTTCTTTATTGATGCCCATTATTTTTATGATCTCATTTGATCATTTGTGCCAGTGATTAAAATACCTATATATTTTTGTTCTTTTTAAAAATATGTGCTTTATCAAAGTACTATATGCACATAATTTTAAAAAATCAGAAACAGTACAGAGGGCATAATGACAGCCAACAAACCCCTGCCCCACCCATCTCATCTCTCAGTTCTCCAACCCAGAGACAAAAACTTTTACACCTATTTTCAGTTATTCTGGTAGTTACCTCCATGTTTCTTAATAATATGCTTTTACTACTATTTCTTGACTGGATGACCTGAGGCATTTTCTGTGGACTCCTCACTGACTCTGCCTGTTTCTGCTGTCTCCTCCCCACTCAATACGGTTATATTATTATTTTTACCTCTTCTGTTGGCTACATTGGCTGAGCAGGGAGCCCAATGTGGGGCTCAATCCCAGGACCCGGAGACCAGGACCTGAGCAAAGGCAGACACTTAACTGACTGAGCCACCCAGGTGCCCCTGGTCACTTTAAGTAAGCTCTACCTCCAACGTGGGGCTCGAATTCACGACCCCTAGAACAAGAGTCACATGCTCTACCAACTAAGCAAGCCAGGTGCCCCTACGTTGGTCACTTTAATAAGGTAATACCTACACCTCTGTCTTACTTTCTCAACTATATCCAGAATTTCCACATTCTATTTTATGAGGACAATAGCACCACTACTATTCCACTTATATTTCTTTCCTTCTCTGCCTTCCAACCTGTAACCTTGTACACTGTCAAGATGGGGAACATTTACATTCTAGTCTGTAATCACAATTAAGTCTTCCTTGCTTTGTCTGAGGTTTGACTCTAAAAGCTGAAAACCAGTATTTACTTTATTATGATTATTTAAATACTGTTCACTTACTAGCTAAGTTTTATGCTATGATTAGATTCTTGTCTGTTTCATTGAAGCTTTGATCTATGTGCCACTGTTAAATGAATTCTCTTTCTCATACTCCCAGCAGCTGTTCGAAATCACCTTACATATTATATTAGGTTGCTTCATGTTTGAAGCATGCTTTCTTGTACGGTTGGAAATGTTTTCTTTTCCCTGAAGTTTCCACTTGCCCTTGTTTCAGGGGATGAAGAAATGTACACCATCCATGTGTGCCATTGTGTTTCCTCCAGCTTCTTATTCAATGCATATATTAAAATTCATTTCATGTGGCTATTCTAATTTGGAGGGTTTGTCTCCCAGTTGAACTATTCTTGTACAATGTATTATTCTATAAATTTATAGTTGCATTTCTCTTTTTTAAAATATGCATCTTGTACTCTTTCTCATTTTGTAAAGTGTGTGCTTTTTGTTTTATGGATACCATAGCTTCTCAGATATTTCTGAGAATTTTAACATTTTTAGGTTCTTTTCTGTTCCTTAAATTATTTCCTCAGGAGTCAATTCTTCATTTAACCTTAGGCACTTTTTGGTCATATTGCAGGCTTTTGACAAATGGTGATTTTTCAGCCAGACAAGTCTGCAGGCAGGGCTGGTAGCTTTGCTCCGGAGTGGGTGAGCCACTGGGGAGGAGTCAAGCATGCTGCAGGGCCCCCAGATGACATGAGGCTGGCAGTGGCTCTGCAGGCAGATGTTGAGCATCGAAGCACAGTAAGTTCATGGTCAGCCAGCAGGTAAGTGGAAGAAGGAAGGCAGTGTGCACCTGAGCCCTTTGCAGAAGAGTACCTCTTCCCTGACCAGTCCTTTTAGAGTGGCTGGTCTAAAGTAACCCACAGTCTCGCTTTCAATGTCCTGTGTATTTGCTTCATACCAGGAATTGATAATATATTTCTTATTCATTTATTTATTTTATTATGCTCTGACTGTACCGCTACACTATGAACAGATGCATCGGTTATGTATACGAGATAATGTGGGGCAAGTTCCAATCAGTGAAGACTTGGCTTTATAAGCACATGGGATAATCTTACAATTAGGGACACCCTTCAAACGTAATTCTACCTTTAATGTATATCATATAATATTTAGGGTAATTAATTTCATATGATCATAAGTTGCAAAACCCTAATTTTTCTTGGTTTTTGATCTTCTATTCACACAAATACACACACACAAAGTCAGGGATGGAACCACATTATTTAGAGGCTAATGCAATATGTAAGCCTTTCTAAGTTTATGGGTACCTCACTAGCGCTACAGAAGCTGTCGAAAATAATTCCAATGAAGTCATTCAAATGCATCCCTAACACCCGTATTTCAAAGAGTTTCTATGTATTTTGGTCAAGACCAAAATCCTTCCTAATTAAATGTGAATCCTTGCTAGTTGAAAATGACCCTTGAGGAGGAGGAATAAAGGGGGCTGAATAAACCAGCCCACAGCAGAAGTGCGGAGCCAGGGCTGTGACTCATATCTCCCCTCTCCTGATTCAAGGAAAACAGATCTAGGAAAGCAAAATCCTGCTGCCCACCAAAGTCTGCTCTCCTCCTTACCCACCCAATAGTTGTCAAGGTCTCCCAGAATTGTATCATGGGCCTTTTCTTGTCACTTTCTAAGTTCTCCTAGAGCCTCCTACACGTCCAACAGTTAACACCACCATCTTATCTTATGCTGATGCCTCCAAATCTACACAGCCAACTCCCATCTCTATATTGAGATCCAAGTCCCTAACTTGTTACACTAATTTTATTTCTAGCTAACTTCCAACTAATTCTAACTAATTAATTGGTACCTTCAGATGTAAGCTAAACTCAGAAACATTCATCCTTGACCCTCAAACTATCTCTTCTTTCTTTCTACGAGCCATAATGGTACCACCACCTCCCGATCAACCAAGCCAAGAGTCCCTACACCTTCCCAGGCAGGCCCTGTTCAATGGTCTCCTTAATGTCTCCCACATCTCTCTGTGCCCCTTTATCCCCTTTATCAACCATTCAAAAGCATCTGGCAACTGGCCCATTATTTACAAAAACAATAGAAGAGGCTTTTGTTTTGGAGTTTACATTACTATAAACAAAAAAGACAAAGTTTCTAAGTAATCTACCCTGCCAGTCCTCAAACTCATTAAAAAATTCCTTCCTACAAGTTAATAAAAACATGAGACTTACTTAAATGGTGTAAAAAAAAACGGTAAAGTAGCTTCTTTTTTCTGAGTCATTTTCACCTGGAACGAGACAGGAAAATATTTTACTATATTATAAGTGAGAAAAAAAAAAATCAGTTTCATTTTGAAATACAAACATACATTAAAATGTCTCTTTGGGGATAGTTTATTACTTTCAAACTAAATGGAATTTTATGTTACTATATTATTCCATAAATATTTAAACAGAAATTTCAGATTATCATACTATCACAATAAGCTGAGAATTAATCACATCAAGCTTGCAAAATAACATACTGTAATGTAATTAAACAATACTTCTTTTACTCTTAGAAAACAAAATAAGTCAAGCTGCATTAATAGTATTAAGAATAACAAAGTTTCAGTTAAATGGTCACCTCTTTAGCTTAGTTTAAACATATGGTAATGTACATGAAAAACCAAGAAATGTTGCAATCTCTAATACTACTTCTGTGGGGGCAAATTCCAATCAATAAAGAGTTGGTGTGTAGTCTTTATAAGCATATGTGGTAGTCTTAAAATTAGAGACACTTCTCAAAGGTAATTCTACACCTCCAACTGATTCATGGAACGTGCACTTCAAAAATGTTAAACTTTATGACACTAGTCAAATATACAAAATTTAAAGATAATAAACTACAGAAAATAATTTCTTAAAACACAAAATCAAATATTTTCACTTATATTTGATTTTAAAGTTGTAGTAGTATCCATTTTTGTGTGTATCATATTTTACCTTGAATTGTTCAAGAATCTGCATTGCATTTGTAAACATGCTCTCTGCTTTGAAGAGATCAGTGTTGTTAAGATAATCTATAGGAAGGATACCCTGTAAATAATAAACACTGGTTTAATATTAGTATTAATATTATTAGCATACTATTATTAGTATTAATAGCTCAGGCTGTTCTTATAAAACAAAACATACTTACAAAGGAAGCACTAGAGATATTTAGATGAACAAATTACTGAAATAATTAAGCAAAATATCTTTTTAAAAATTGTAACTGAAAAACGTTCTATTATTTTTTCTACAAAGTAGATACAATAAAGTAAATAAAGCAAAAGAGATGAAATAGGTTCAATAAAACCTAGAATCTATTGAAAGACTACTGTGTGCTAGGCAGTGAACGAAATGCTTTGCACACATAAAAAATCACTATGGTGGGTCCCAACCAGTATACCTAAAAAGAAAAAAAAAAGGCATAATAAGAAAATTGAGAGTATACTGGGCACAATAAGAGTAAAGACTGTTCTGTGAAACTTTTGTCTTAGTTATACACATACACACATACTTATGACTATAAGGGTCATTTTCTCAGAGTTCTGAGTTAGATGACATAATTTCTTAGAAATTTGATTTGAAGAGCTAGTAAGAATGGCTGGTTGGAAAATATATATTTTGGCTTTTCAGCATCCAGTTCCCTCCCATTCTTAACAGCATTACCATTCTATGTTTAGAAATCTACCCCACTATGGAATTTAAGAAACAAAACAGATGAACATAGGGGAAGGGAAGGGAAAAATAAAGTAAGATAAAAACAGAGAGAGAGGCAAACCGTAAGAGACTCTTGACTATAGAGAACTATAGAGAACAAACTGAGGGTTGCCGGATGGGCGGGGGCTGGGTTAAATGGGTGATGGGCACTAAGGAGGGCACTCTCGATGAGCACTGGATGGTATATGTAAGTGATGACTCATCACTAAATTCTACTCCTGAAAGTAATACTACACCATATGTTAACTAACTTGAATTTAAATAAAATCTTGGCAGAAAAAAAAAGAAATCTCCCCCACTGGATATAATATAGTAGGTTTCTAATGGAGCCCCACCTTCCTTTACTGAAGGGTAGACAATTAACCTAGGCTAGCCCACTCAAATGGTAAGCACTGGAATTTGACTCTTGAGAGTCAAGGAATAAAAAGTACAACAGGTATAATACTCTTCTCCCCTAGTGTAGGTGCCCTGGGCACAACTGTTTGGTTCTTTCTTCCAAGTCTCTGGTGCTCTCTTAGTTCCTGTTCATTTTGAGCACCCCTTTGATTCAACAACCCAGCAATATCTTTTTAATAAATTCCTTTTAAATGGATTAAGTTTCTGCTGCTTGCAATAAAAATTATTTATATATTTTTACCACTTATAACTGAAATACAAAGATAAATCTGTACACATTTTAAAAAATAAAAAATTTTAAAGAAAAGCTGTTAGACTAGTGCTCCATGTTGTAGGTTATAATACACACAGTTATGAGACATTATTGTATACTTAGAGAGGAAAATACAGTTTTAAATGTAACCGAAGATTATTCAGAAAGACATAAAAAAGTAAATTTTACTGTACACTAACTTTTTTTTTTTCCTGAGAGGTGATAAGAAAATTTTACTCCTTACCACTGAATTAAGGGGAAAGGGAACTCCAATAAGAGAAGCCATCAATGGTGCAACATCAGCCTACAAGCAGAAAAGTTCAATTCTAATAAGTCTACAGACATCAATAAGAATATTAAATAATTTAATGCAACTATATTTTGGACTATAATCATGATGTTCATTATATTCCATTACCTTGAAACATTTAATATACAATAGATATCGACTCTAAAAATATCATTTGTTACAGCTGCATTAATGTATAAAAAAATAAATTTGAAAGAGCCCCAAAAAGGTTACCTACCCTGGTGGCTAAGAACTTGACTACTTTATATAATAGTTTTTCAGTATTATGAAAAGGATGCCTTAACTAGATAGAAAGTAAATAGCAATAGAGGGCTCTAACTGGAGAAATGTATTCATTAACTAAAGAAGTATATACCAGAAGGTTTGGCCAGCCAGTGAAGTCCAGGAAAGATATAACCCCCCTAGTTTCCTGAAAAGTTGTTTTTGCCCCCACTTCCATTTCCCCAGCTCCCCACCACTCCTCAGCCCGCTCCAAGTTCCTTTTTGACCCTTCACCATCCCATTGACCACTCTCCCTTGGAGAGCTAACATCCTCTGTTTTTCGACATCTGACTGTTTTTATATTAGTCCTTATAATTTTTCAGGCAGTAAAGTGCTTAGATGTCGGAATACCCAGTTCCAAATCCTTGCCTGCAATCTCTCAGACCTTGGGCAGGTTACTTAACCTCCCCCAATGCTTTGGTTTCCTTATCATTTATTTACTTATTTCCTTATCATTCATTTATTTTAAAAACTCTCCCTTAACAGAGTTATGGCATAATTAAATGAGATTAAATTTATGAAGTACCTGGCACATAATAATCGTGCAATAAATGGTAGCTACAAATGCTGTTGTGGTTATTTTAATTACTTGGCCTCTCAGCAGCACTGTGTAGCCCACTCCCTTCTCGGCTTCTGTAACACCGCACTCCACGGAGTGTCTTCAATTTCACTGTGGCTCTTTTCCAGATACCATCTCTACTGCCCCATTTAAAGTTGGAGCTTGGTCCCAGGCTCTCAACGCTTCTCACTCTTTACCATCTGGACTCTCTTTACGAAGTAGCATCCCACAGAAAATTGGAAAACTCCAATGGCCTCTAATTGCCTTCTCCCTTTTCCCCAGAGTCCACTGTTGGCCTCCTCTAATGCTGCAGCCAGAGAAGTCCTTTCCCCAAAAGACAGATTATATCACTCTCCATGCTTCAAATACTTCAAGGGCTTCCCCAAGCTTTAGGATTAAGACCACAGGCCCAAAAGGCCCTGCAGGGTCTAGCACCTACCCAGACATCATACTACGGTCTCAGTTGCTCTGTGCTGTGACCCTTTCATATACCATTATCCTCTTCCCAGAGCTCTGTGTACATGATGCTGCCTCTGCCTGGAAAGGGAGAGGGAGGATCATGTGCCTCGGAGCTCCTCCTCCTTCTCCAGTCTCAGCTCAATCCTCAGTGTCTGGGGAAGACTTTGTTGACCATGCCGTCTACCAGATACATCCACTCCACGCTCTCCTGGCTTCACAGTCCTCTTTTGTAGCACTTAGCACAGCTGTAATTTTACATTTATTTGTATAATAATTTGGTTACTCTGTTCTCACCCCCACACTGTAAGCTTCCCAGGGCAGGCATTTTGTCTGCTTTGACTCATCATTATATCCCTTATACATGTTGAATGCTAATGTCTACACAATGTTCAAACATACTGTAGACACATAACAATGTTGGTGGAAGGAATGAATAAAGAAATTCTCATCTAATGTAGATTTGAAGTAGGAGCATTCAGAGAGCAATAGCTGAATCTATATTTAGTTTTAAATTATAATCCAGTCTGGCTATAAGTAAAACATTTTTTTTTTTAAAGATTTTATTTATTTATTTGACAGAGAGAGACACAACGAAAGAGGGAACACAAGCAGAGGGAGTGCGAGAGGGAGAAGCGGGCTTCCCGCTGAGCAGGGAGCCTGATGCGGGGCTCGATCCCAGAACCCTGGGATCATGACCTGACCGGAAGGCAGACGCTTAACGACTGAGCCACTCAGGCACCCCTAAGTAAAACATGTTTTATGATCTTCAAGATATTCCCTATTCCTCTGACAGTGATTTTTATTGCAAAATTAATTAAGTTGCTATTCTAATTTTATATATTTTCATTTATTTGGGTGATATGCAGCCATCCTGAGAGAAAAGACCACTCTTAATATGCTGACAGAGAACAGGCTTCTGCAATCACAGGCCTGAAAATGAGCTCCTGGACCTTGGTTTATCCACTACAATAAGAAATACCGGCTTGTGAGGTGACCTGGAGAAGGTAAAATAGTCCTACCACCTTGAAGGCCATATACCAATAATGCCATGCCTTTTACAAGTAGTGAAGATGGCTGTTTACATAGCATATCTTCAACAATGAAAATTCCATGCTTCCTATTCATACATAATGTTACCAGTCTAACTTGATTAAGTTGGCCATGCATTTTCCTGTAATCTAAGGTTTCTAGCTAAGTAATCTATATTTTGTCATCTTTTTTCCATTGCATTTGTAAGCATCCTGGCTAGAATTAAAGATAAAATATGTGTTAATAAAAAAGAAATGGTAACTCATACTACAGGGGAAAAATCCATAATAGGGTTTTATTATTTATTAGCTCTGTGCTTAAAGCAACTAAGCAAAGCAACCATGACAAGAAATCACAGAAATTGAACAGGCATGCAGATTTCTAATTCTTTAATTAGCCAATGTTATTTGGAGGGAGTCTTCTTTCAGTTTTACTTGAAGCTTTTTTTATTTTGCCAGAAGAAAGATTAGTTAAAATATTTGCACTAGAAGGATTTCCCTTGGTAATTGAAATGTTTTGAAAAATCCTTTATCATCCTTATTTTTAATATTGTTTTTCACTTTTTTTTTTTTGGTCTAAACTTCTTATAGGAGATAAAATTAAATTTGAAAGTGATTAAATTGAACTGAATACCTGATGGATATCTTGCCTTTTCCAGTTCTCTAATTTCCATTCTGAAACACAGATACAAGAGCTGATGTTAAGATTAAAAATAAATAATAGTTTCATTATTAAGAGAGATCAAGGCATAATGTCAAACGAAAGTATTGGGAAAATCTATTTTAAGCCAACTATGAATAAAAAGGGCACTTAAACAGGCACAGCTATATATTTTTAAAACTAGAATTTTAAAGGAATAGCTTTAAAATAAATATTAGTGTTTTCTGTGATGATTTATTAAACTTTCAAAATGCTCATTTGCAGACAATTGTTTCAAAACATCAAAAGGCCAAGGAAGGGAAGATCAAGTAAAAGGCACAATGATAACAGCTGTCAGCATGACTACAACTAATGACAGTCCTGCTCCAGGGAGTAATTAAGGCAATTGATAGTCTGCTAGGCAACCTAACCCTTTCTTTTTTCTCTAATGGCAGTTGCTTGCAAAATACTTAAAATTGTAGCTGTGATGTTCCCACTGTCACTAATCCCAAATGTTAAAATACTATAGTGAGTTACTATTAAAATCACCTTCAGAGATACCTCATTCCCCTATTTTTCTACATATAAATTCAGAAATTTCATTAAACAGTTATCAAAACAAATGATGAGAGACCATGTCTTGATTTAATGATTTTCAGATATATTACCAAAAGGGTTCTAAGATATTTTTTATGATGAAATTTCCTTTAATAAGCTAGTAAAGTTTAAAAATATGTTCCTGGTTCTACTAGTCAGCTACTAAAAATTCACACTAATCACCTGATGAGGAAAGAATGCACATTCCCTTTCTCTATAACTTATGATTCCTAATATTCATATAAGAAAAAAGTATATTCCTTCTGTAGTGATTTTTGTTTTTTTTTGTTTTTTTTTTTAAAGATTTTATTTATTTATTCGTGAGAGACAGAGTGAGAGAGAAAGGCAGAGGGAGAAGCAGGCTCCCTGCCGAGCAGGGAGCCCGATGTGGGACTCGATCCCAGGACCCTGAGATCATGACCTGAGCCGAAGGCAGACGCTCAACCATCTGAGCCACCCAGGCGCCCCTGTAGTGATTTTTGAAGTTAAGTCATTCTAAACCATTAATTCACTGAGAAATCAAGTGCCAAAATAAAGTTTTATCTCCTAAGTACAAACATACTATTTAACCTAGTTTCTATTAGGCCCAATCTAATCCATTTACCACAGAGCATAGGAATATAAAATGGCAAAGCTGCTTTAGAAAACAGTGTGGCAGTCTGCAAGAAATTAAACATAGAGTTATATATGACCCACTTATTCCATCCCTAGGTATCTACCCAAGAGAAATGAAAACATATATCTACACAAAAAATTTTTACACAAATGTTCATAGCAGCACTATCATAATAGCCAAATATGGAAACAACCCAAATGTCCATAAGATGATTGAATAAATAAAATATGGTCTATACATACAATAGAATATTATTCAGCTATAAAAAAACTACTTATACATGCTACAATACAGATGAACCTTGAAAAAATTATGCCAAGTGGACGAAGTCAGACACAAAGACCAGACAGTGAGTAATTCCACTTTTTTGAAATGTCCAGAATAAGCAGATCCAGAGAGAGAAAGTAGAGTAATGGTTGCCAGGTGATAGGGAGAGGGAGAAATAAGGTGTGACTGCTAATGGGTAGGGGGTTTCTTTGGGGGTGCTGATGAAATGTTATTAATTAGATAGTAGAGGTGATTGTACAGTCTTGTGAATATACTAAAAACCCTGAATTGTACACTTTTAAAACATGAATTAAAATTAAAATGGTATGAGAATTATATCTCGATAAAAAAATAAATTCAAAGAAATAGTCTAAGGAAATCTTATTATGCAAACCAAAAAGAGTCTTCCATGATAGAAATACCTAAACATGGCTGTCCCTGGAGAAGGTTTTAAAAAGAAAATTTCTAGGCCTCACCCAGACTCATGGAATTAAAATATCTAGTGACAAGGTCTGGAAATCTGTTTGTTTTTTTAATCTGTATTTTTGGCAAGGGTTTTGGATGAGTTTTATACAACTAATCTGGAGTAAGGCATTTGAAAGGAATTTGTTTTGGCAAATTAATAAAAATTTTGGAACTCTAGAAAAAACCTTACCTTACACAATAAGCAGAGCTCCAGGAAAAAGGAATTCATTTTCCTTATGGATTAGGAAGGAAGGGAGGCTTGAGTAACACAGACAGCCTTCAAAAGTACTAGAGACAGGGCACAATCAGTCCAGTTGTGAAATGTCAATTTGTGACATATGTGTGATTTATCTGAGTGATAGTCTTTGCAGGTAAGATTTGACTCAAGACTTTAATGTAAATCCCAGCAAAAAAAGGCTTGTGGAAAAAAAAGTAATAGGATAATTTATACTTGTATCTTCATAAGGCAGATAACTAAGACTATATATTTCGTTTCTTTTTTCCTTTTTTTTTTTTTTTTTTTAGAGAGAGAGAGAGAGCACGCGCCCATGTGTGTGCAGGCGCGTGTGAGCAGGGAGGGGAGAGTGGGAGGGAGAGAGAGAATCCTAAGCAGGTTCCAGGCTCAGCGCAGAAGTCTGATGCGGGGCTTGATCTCATGACCCTGAGATCATGACCAGAGCCAAAATAAGAGTTGGATGCTTAACGGACTGAGCCATCTAGGCACCCCTAAGACGATATATTTCAATCTGAATATTATAAACCAAATAATACAAACTATACAAAAGTAATACATAAAAATCATAATGATACAAATATCAAAATGAAAACTATAACTTGAAAAGTAATCTTTTAAAGTTAAACTTTGGTTTTATTTTAAAATGTTATATTTATAAAAACAATAAAGATAAATGTTTATACCTTTCAAAAATGCATCATCAAATTTCTGAGCTGATACTTTTTGGGGATACTTGATTCCAGCTCCCCAAGAAACAAAAGGAGTTAAAGTCTCTGAAGGATGACCAGCCCCATGGAAACCTACAAATAAGACACCAAGAGTAATAAGACAAGTGTATAAGAACTAACTTACACCTATATATTTTTTTAAATACTTAATTTTTTTTAAAGATTTTATTTATTTATTTGACAGAGAGAGACACAGCGAGAGAGGGAACACAAGCAGGGGGAGTGGGAGAGGGAGAAGCAGGCTTCCCACTGAGCAGGGAGCACAATGCAGTGCTCGATCCTGGGGACCCTGGGATTATGACCTGAGCTGAAAGCAGACGCTTAACGGCTGAGCCATCAAGGCGCCCCTCTAATTTCTCATTTTAAATGAGAATATATTCCTTTTATAGCTAGAAGATTCTCTGCATAAGATCAGGTTTTTTCCTAACATTAACACATTAAGCAATTTTGTGCTAGACACTACATATACTAAGACATCTAATCCTCTTCGACATTACAAGATATCTGCAAGCTACATTTACCACTACTTTAATCATAAGGTATATGTCACTTAAAGACAGACTAACCCCAGTCTGTCATCCCATGGTCAGAGGTAAAGATAAATGCTGTTTTCCCATCATTTCCATAAAAATGTTCAAGCATGGACACAATCTCTTTTATTCCATCATCAACTACTTTAACGTTGTCCTTATATTCCCTGTTTAAAAAGAAACAGAAGAACAAATTAAATTACAATAATTTGGAAAACTCAAATTTCTTCAACATGAACTAATTACATCTAAAGTTGGTAACTCCTAAAATACTTCTATTTTTTTAAAAAATTTTTATTTAAATTCAATTAGCCAACATATAGAGTACATCACTCCTAAAATACTTTTTTTTTTTAAGACTTTATTCATTTATTTGTCAGAGAGGGAGACAGAGACAGAGAATGCACAAGCAGGGGGAGCAGCAGGCAGAGGGAGAAGCAGACTCCCCGCTGAGCAGGGAGCCCGAAATGGGACTCAATCCCAGCATCCTGGGATCATGATCCTGGGAAGGCAGATGCTTAACCAACTGAGCCACCCAATCATCCCTCCTAAAATACTTTTAGATTTCATCATGAATATTTTTAAATCAGAGCTCTTTAGATTGTTAAAAATAATATTCTCTCCTTTTAAAGAAGCAAAAGAATATGAAATAGTTTTCAGGAATAGTTTAAAAGAAGAATATTCTCCTATACTAGCAAATACATTTTAATGAATGCTTTTTACATCTCAAATGCATTAATTATGACTTCCAAGTTCATGCCTCTCGGTGCAAACTATATTGTTCTTGTCATATTAATAGGTATCACTGTTTCAGGTATAAAATGTTTCCATCCCTTAGTGTTTGTGATATAAAACATTAATATAATATAACATCCTAAACAAATTATATTTAAGCGTTCCATTCAGTTGAACAGGTTGGTTTGTTATGAACTCTTTCACTTGAACCAGTCCATCATGTTCAAGAAAGGGAGCATGAGGTATTCATTACTAGCAGCTAATCAATAGGCTTTATAGTTACAGTTAGACTTATCTAAACCAAATTCTAAATAAAGAAGTATAACATGGATTCTTCCTCTTTTGGTTCGCAAAACTGAGAAAAATATTTGCTGTTCTATATAAGGAGTGCTACTGAAATACAGTATACAAAACTTTATACATTTGCTGGATACAATACTGATTAAATGGAACACACAAGGAATAGCTAATTACATCTTTTTGTGATATAAATATTAACACCATATAAATGCTTTCCCCCCCAAGATTTCCTTAAATATTTCTAAAATATATAATTTTTCCCTGCCTTGATAAATGAATATGGAATATAAGTAATGTGATAATTACAAAAAAATTATAATACTTTAAAAGTTCAAACAGAATAGCTAAGTCTCTCAAAAACACGAAATTAAACACAGCATTAAAATTACCTCGATGTTGGTCGGTGAGCATGTCCATTTGTATCTATTCCTAATAAATGTAAGAAAAAAACTATTTTTTCTTCATTTACTTTAGAAAACAAAGATTGGTTGTTTCTGGCAGCATGAAAGAATTCCTATATGTAACAAATCAGTTAAAGAAATTTAGTTCATTTGTTTTATTTAAAAAATAATTCTGATGAAAACATTTAATTACATTTATATATAACTATAAGATTATCTTATTTTGTTTAAATTTATCCTCAGGACCTACTAATACAAAGTCCTTATTGTTGGTTCAGACATCAACATTCAAATAATGAGTGAGCTATTTTCTGGGTTATAAAAGTAGGCCAAGAAAAGGTTATAGAAAGGGGATCTTGATTTCATGAAGATCTCATAATCACTGAATAAAATACAGCAGGTTGAAGAAATATTTTGACAAGAATCAAGTAAAACAGTACTAGAGGCAACATTTTAGGAATATTTTATTATTTTTAAATGTTTTTGGAGCTGGACTACTTCTCGCTGTCCTGTCTAGGTTACCACCCTAGTCCCAACAAGTTCAACCATAACTGCTCACTCGGAACATTGTGAATAGCTTCCGAACAATCTCCTTTGCCCAACGCTAGAATCTGTTCTTCACATTGTATGATAGAAAAATGCCCTAACTTAATAAAATATGGGTCAAAAATTATTATATTAATTTCATAATGATAAGCTGGATTTATAATGCCCTAAGACAAAGGATTAAACTTCTACTTACATACACATGAACATGTAAACTATTTTACATAAATCAACAGGCTAGGCCAAGATACATAATTATTGTTCACATTAATGTCTCTAACTATACAGTACATGGTAACTTTAACAAGAGCTATTTAACTGTCCAATAAAAATCTGAAATACTTTTTGAAATAATTCTTCATTATTATAAATACTAAAAAATACAAATGGTGCCATTACAGTAGCCTGCTATTCAAGAATAGAAGTAAATAAAAAACCTAATATGTAACCTGCTACCATCCTCCTTAAAAGCATAAAACCATCCCCTAACTTTCATATACATTCTACTTAGCCCCTAAGAAGTTTTAAATCTAGATAGAAGTGGCAAGTTCTTCAAAAGAAAGGAGTTAAATTCTAATGATATAACTGAAAGCTGACAAAAACCAAAAAAACCTAGCAACTTAAGTTAGAATTTGTTCCATGACTGGTAAAAAAAAAAAAAAATTCCACTGTGTAAAAAGTGCAATTCATTCACATATGGACATAAGATCTGGGAAGCCATGAAATACTAATCTTGTAGAGCTCAACCCATTAGATTCCTATTGGCTTTTTAAAAGTTCGTCTTTTGGACACAAGAGGTGGAATATACCCCTAGCTACTTTCCCTTCCATATTTAGTACACTGGTGACCATCAGCCCCCACTTTTTCTCATCTCCTTGCAAAGGCACTCATTCATTTCTACACTCAACAAATGTTTGTTATGCATCAAGGGAGACTACTCAATGACTACCCCAACATGCACTCTCCTTTTCTCTCTGAGTAAAAACTTGTGGTTTCAAGAAACATGGCAATGCTCAACCTTAAAACCTACATATTTCCCATCCTCTCATACAACTAGATGTACCTTAGTGGTTGTGGCCAACGAGATATAAATCAAATATTTCAGTCAAAAGACTATGCAGAACTAAGGCTCTTTGAAATAAATATAACTTAGTAGGAAAGAAGTTCCTTTTTTTTTTTTTTTTTTTTTTTAAGATTTTATTTATTTATTTGAGAGAGAGAGAGAATGAGAGACAGAGAGCATGAGAGGGAGGAGGGTCAGAGGGAGAAGCAGACTCCCCGCTGAGCAGGGAGCCCGATGCGGGACTCGATTCCGGGACTCCAGGATCATGACCTGAGCCGAAGGCAGTCGCCCAACCAACTGAGCCACCCAGGCGCCCCTCCTTTTTGATTCCTTGCACTGTTGGTCCTAAAACACTGAAATAATGGCACCTCTTGGATCATGAAAAACACTTTGGAAGATAAAACTCATGCTCTGAGGACAGAGGAGAAATTCAAAGAGACTGGGTCTTAATGACACCATGGAACCAGTATGGCAGTCATGTACTGCATCGACCCTGGGCTGCCTACTTCTGGCATTATCTTTACTGAGATAAAAGTAAACTTTTAAGCCATATTTTTCCCCTATTACACAGAACTAAACCTAATCTAAGCTAATACTTGTATCTATGTACCAGACAATTCCTTAACAGGAATTAAGTTAACAATGAGAAAGTCATTATCTCTACCAACAAGATGTATGGGGGATATGCCAATGTATCAACAATTATGGTACAGCATAATGAAATAGTTAAGAGAGAGGTATCAAGGGAATATAGAAGAGGGTTATCTAAGTCGAACGGGAAGCGAAGTGAAGCAAAGGGAAGTCATGGAAGGCTTAATAAAGGAGATGGTGCACAAACAGTTTTTATTTATTTATTTATTTATTTATTTATTTATTTATTTATTTTTAAAGATTTTATCTATTTATTTGAGAGTGTGTGAGCGAGAGAGAGAGCACAAGCCGGGGGAGAGGCAGAGGGAGAAGCAGACTCCCCGCAGAGGGGCTCGATCCCAAGACCCAGGGATCATGTCCCGAACCAAAGGCAGTCACTTAACGGAGTCATGCAGGCGCCCCTGCACAAACAGTTATAAAAAGCAAACAGATTCGACACGAATGAAGCTTAAGGACATTATGCTAAGTGAAATAAGCCACTCACAAAGGACAAATATAGTATGGTTCCATTTATATGAGCTGTGTAGGTACAAAACATAGCTATATAGGTACAAATACAAAGAAACAGAAAGTAGAATAGTAGTTGCCAGAGGCTGGGAGAGGAGGGGAAATGGGGAGTTGTTTAATGAGCACAGAGTTTCAGTTTTGCAAGATAAAAAAGTTCTGGAGATCGGAGGTACAACGATGTGAATATACTTAACACTACTGAACCTGTACATTTAAAAATGGCTAAAATGGCAAATTTTATGTTACAGGTATTTCACCACATTAAAAAAAAAAAAGTGAGTAGACATTTACATGGATTTGTTTTGCTTGGATTAAGCATGAGTCTCTGGCCCAGGCACAAGCCCAGGTAAAGACCCCTGACTCCTTCTCTAGCCTTACCTCAGATCTTGCTCCCAGTGAGTATTCCTGCCACCTTAACTTCCCCTTCTTTCAGTTCCTCAAATCTATTATGCTGCCTCTTCCTTCAGTGCCCAAGATTTACATATTACTGTTGACCTGAAATACTCTTTTTCATGTGCAATCCAGATCCATCCAACTTTGTCTCCTATACTTCTAAGATCATCTCAAAACTCTCAGAAAAGCCTTCCCCTGTCTAGATCACAATTTTCTAAAAGTATATTCTTAGTCCCTGTATTTTTCCTTCACACCATTTCACTGCTGATGATTTCATATTACTGTTATTACTATACATATATACCATATTTTATGAAGTCATGGGCAAATCATTTTTTCTGATCACTAGCAGTGTTGAAATAAAGAAAGGAAAAAAAGACATAAAATCAGGCCAGCCACAAGCTGTATCTGCCCATACACAAGGAATCTAATCCACGATTCTGGAGCATTTTTAGCTATGTCTATGAAATTAGAAACCAAGTGCCTTTCAGCAGATGCTAACATAAGTAGATTATATCAAGACGTGATAATAAGAGAGTAAAATTTGCCAATTATTTCCTTAAAGAGATTTTATTTAACTTCAAGTTTTCCCTGTTGACAAAAGTATACGTTAAATGAAAAAAGAAAATTTCAAGAAGGTCCTGATAAAAGAAATAGGGTTTATCAAAGAATGTATTGAACACTTAATTCCTGCTAAGTAAATACAAAGAAAAATGCAGACACATACTGAGGAATACATTTACAAACTAACAAAAATGACTATATCATGGAAAAGTCCACAACGTCAGTTCAAAAGACACTACTGGTAAAAAGAAGAATCATTAAAGGTCAATCAATGAATGTTTCTTACAACAGACAAATTATAAGTTGTAATATGTAAATGAGAAACAATGGACAGGAAGAAAGGAAGCCATTATCCACAAGTGAGATTTTCACACAATTTTTCAAAATGTAAATTCTATTGGATTCCTGGTGAAAACTGTGATAATTATCACTATCAAACAGTCCAAACTACTTTACTTCTTAGAGAAACTCATGGATATTTTGTTATGACTAATTTGCTGATTTGTTTTTATCTTTCTCTAAAGTGCAATTTTTTAAAAATCCTGTTATTATAAATGCATTACATTTGAATAGAATTTTCAAAAGCATTTTTCATATATCTTACATGATCTCACCACTATAAGAGACTATTGTATGGTGAAAGAATGATCAAGGTTTACCTAGGATTATTCAGCAAATAGGAATGAAGTGTAAGCTCCCTGAATTCCAATCTATGGAGCCCATTTAACTGTCGGAAACATGGAATTTAAAAAAGTTATCTTTTTCAAATTATTTTTTTAAAACTTCCATTAATTGTTTATTGTAGAATGTGTAGTTTCTTAGAATCTAGCCTTTTTAAAATAGTATGTTACAATACAGAACTTTCAAGTTTATGCAAGTAGGAAAAAATTAAAATGTATTTACTAACAAATCAGTTTCTAGTACTTTAGGTACAAATACATGTGCTGAAGATGATCAACTCAATAGCACTCACCTTCACATTATCAAAAACCCAAGTATCCAGTTTTGTTACATCATGGGCACCAAAATCCTCACTCTCAGCATCATAGCTATATGTATAAATATGGTCTCCACCAACACCTGAATGGGAAATTTGGGGAAAAAACTTAAAAAAAAATTTTTTTAAACTGTCATAAAATATGAAATAGCCATTTAAAAATTTTTGCGAGCAACCAGAATTTTTCACAAAGCATTTTGTATTATAATGGGGAAGAGAAAGACAGGCGGAATAATGAACATTTATTTCATGTGCCATGGACCATGACTTCTACTTTAACATGCTGTTGCTTTTTGTTCTCACAGTAACATTTTTAATTTTAAAGATACACTACATGTAAGTTAATTCATTTAGCCAAAGTTACAAGGCTAATACACGACAGCACAAAAATAAACACCAAAGTGTGTCTCCCTGTACAGATTAAACTATTCAAAAAATTTGTCTTAGGACGCTACAACCTAAAATAGATGAAGTCATTTGGTACTTCCTAAAGCAAGAAGAAAATTTAAAAACTTCACTTATCTTATTCATAAAATGTGTATTTTTCTCAATATAAGGGAATAAATATTGCGTATTGTTAAATTATTTGAAGGGGTCAACAAATATATTAATCTTACACATTTACAAGATTTTATTAAGAATCTATTCAACTGAGTGAATTGCTGAGACAGGCTCTTACAGGTCATGAGGAAGAGATATAACAAATAGCAATCTCTTGGGCGCCTGGGTGGCTCAGTTGGTTAAGCGACTGCCTTCGGCTCAGGTCATGATCCTGGAGTCCCGGAATCGAGTCCCGCTTCGGGCTCCCTGCTCAGCAGGGAGTCTGCTTCTCCCTCTGACCCTCCCCCCTCTCATGTGCTCTCTCTCTCCTCTCATCCTCTCTCTCAAATAAATAAATAAAATCTTTTTTTTAAAAAAATAGCAATCTCTTATAATAGCAATGCAGTTCCAATGACACTACCATTGCTCAGCCATTCTACTCCCTACATCCTAAGTACAGATCTGAGTGAGTTTGTTGGTTACAATAAATGGAACATTCCTGTTGGATTGTTTCTGATTCAGGTGTTGGTCCTGTCCTGTCAGCTATAGCCAGAAGTAGGAAGGTAAGCTTGGTGAGTCACAGCAACTTAATCCACCCTCACCACCACCAGTCCCCACAAAAGCTAAACGGCTTTCCTTTAAAAAAAAAAAATTTTTTTTTCAGATTTATTTATTTGACAGAGAGTGACACAGCGAGAGAAGGAACACAAGCAGGGGGAGTGAGAGAGGGAGAAGCAGGCTTCCCGCCGGGCAAGGAGCCCGATGTGGGATTTGATCCCAGGACGCTGGGATCATGACCTGAGCTGAAGGCAGACGCTTAATGACTGAGCCACCCAGGCACCCCTAAACTGCTTTCCAAAGAAAGGAGTATATATATAAATGGCAAATAGTTTGAGGTTTTTTTACCTTGACCTACATAATTATGTTCTATGAATATCATATGTAAAATTCTGAATGTGTATTTTGCTTTCAGGACATACAATAATATTCAGTAATGCCAATTATTAAGATTACACCTATGGCTAAGTATAATGTTACAAAACCTTTTCATTAAGTGAAATGACCAGTCATTCTGCTCTCACTAAAAAGCATTTAATGACACAAAATTCAAACGGAATCCAATAATTTCAGAAAAATAATACTAATGAATTTTCTAATCAATGCACAGAAACAAATAGAACAAATCCAAATGGCATGATCTTGAATATATGAAAATAGAAATTATAAGTTATAGCATTTAAATCTTTATGTGAATATCTACAAACTTAATACATTATCAAAGTAAAATGAACCAGACATCAACATCATCATCATAACGAAAAGTTACATGGTAAGCATATTGCTAAATATTTCATAAGAATTACCTAATTTACCTAAAAACAAACCTATGAGATAGAAATTATTATTATTATCATCACATTTTACAAAAGGCAAACTGAAGTTCAGAGAAGTTATCTAACTTGCCCAAGATTATAAAGAGGTTAAATGTTAGAGCCATATACCACTTCATTGACTTCAAGATACTAACAACTATATGATGGGCCAATATTTCAAGTACAACTAAAAGAAAAAATCAAATGGACATGTCTATCCATTGTAATATACATTCCTATGTCAGAGATGTTAAATATGTAAAAACAAGTATCTCAAAAATCAATAAAATATAGTAAGTAATATAAAAAAATTACCATATTGACTTATCATATATATCATCTGAGGAAAATATAATCAATGACTCTTACCTTTGGCAAACATAGTCAAGATATCTGGGCTTCCCCAGCTCCATGTGTACTTGCTTTCATTAACAAGAGAATCAAATCCCACAGGATTTTCCTTCCATCCTTCAGGTCATTGAAAAAAGAAGCAAACAGTAACAACAGTAACATATACATGGTGAAGTATTAGTATAGCCGCTAAAGAAGTATTCCTCAAATAGTAACAATGACAATTAATTACAGAACAAATGCAAAACTAATAATAGATTTTATGTTACATGTATTATACTATATTTTAAAAAAGAAGCTTACAATAGATAATTTACTTCTTACTAAAACAGGATCACTTTTGAACTTTTGAGAGTTAACATTTAGGAAAACCATGGATACATCCAGATTGTTTCAGTACCACAGAATGATAAAAGACCAAAGCTTAATTCTTGAATCAACACCAGTGTGTGTTTATGAGTAAGGCATGCTAAAATACTTGCCAAAAGTATGTCAAAACACACTTCACTTTATGTCATGATTCAGTGTTAAAGAAGCAATATATATGCAATAAATTTTTCATATAATAAAGTCATCCATATAGATAATACCTTTGGCAACTGCACTGACATCTTCATAAAACCCAGCTATCAGGGCTACGTGACCAGGCCGAGATTCAGTTGGCACACGTGTATGAGATATCCCCCAGCTGCCCTCACGCATTATGATATTCCTAAAAGATATTATAGATCAATAGTTAACATAGACTTTGATTAAATCCTGTTAGAGCTTTAGAAAAATAAGATTATTACAGAAGGAATCAAAACCAGAAAGTGAGTCAAAATTTAACAAGGAGAGGAATCTTTCTGATCCCAGCTGAACACAGTCCTAGCCCTCTGACTAGCTGGATTCAGCAGCATAATGAGCTTAGGCGAGACAAAGAACCATCTGGCTACTACACAGAACAAAATACACGATTGTTGTATGAAGCCACAAAGTATTCAGATGGTTTGTTACCTGAGAAATAACTGACACACACAATATTGTTCTATAAATGTCAAATTTCACTAGGTGTGATGTGGTATTGCGGTCATGTAGGAGAAAGTCCTTGTTTTTAGCTGATACACGCTGAAGTGTTTAGCAGTGAAGTGTCATGAGATCTTTCCTTCAAATTATTCAGAAAAAAATAAAAATTTAAGCATATGTGTGTGTGAGTGTGCGTGTGTAGTGAGAGAGAGAATGCAAATATGAAAACAATTAAAAATTGTTAAAACTAGGATAAACTACAGATTTCATCATATACTCCTTTCAATTTCTCTGTGTTGAAAAATTCTCAAAATAAAAAATTAAAGGAGGTGGAAATGGCTAGACTCCTAATTAGGAGTTAAATTATATTCCTAAATTTGAGATTACAATAGGCAAAAGGGTTCTTCTGCTAAAATGTATCAACAGTCTTTAAGTTGTATCACAATGAAAGCAAAGGACTAGCAATGCCATTGCAAGTGAAAGAGCAGCAGAGCAACAAGCTATAAAACCCTGACTGCACTGGTAACAGTTTCCAAGATGAATGCTTGCCGTTCAAAACAATAAGTACTGGTTTAGATACTCTTTATTACTGACTTACCTCATACTAAAACCAATTTTGGTAAAATGCATGCATAATAAGTAAAAGTTTGAAAACCATTGAACCACTTGTTATGGGAGAAATACTTTTTAACTTCTTCAGTTATTTAATGAAAACCAAACTTTAACACAAAGAAGGAGGCATAAAGAAATTTGGATATCTGTTTAAAAACATTTTGATCAGTTCAGACCATATATATTTTTTAAATTATTTATTTATTTGACAGAAAGAGAGAGAGAGAGCAGAAGCAAGGGGGAGCAGCAGAGGAAGAGGGAGAAGCAGACTCCCTGCTAGCAGGGAGCCCGATGAGGGGCTCGATCCCAGGACCCCAGGATCATGACCTGAGCTGAAGGCAGACGCTTACTTAACCAACTGAGCCACCCAGGTGCCCCGTTCAGACCATATCTTTTTAAAATCCAAAGTGAAGAACAAATAAAACCTCTCACAAACAGGTTTAAAAGAAACCAGAAGATTCCTGAAATCGTAAACACCTGATGGCATACAGCATAAGGCACATCAACTATGGGAGCTCTGGGCCTGCTACCCACCACCCAAAGGAGAAATAAGTGCTACCGGGAAAGCTCACCTTTTCTCTAACAACTGGTATACTTTTACCTTATTAATTTGCAATGAACTGTATTTCTCTCCTTTCTTTGACAACTAAGAAATTCATCCAAATATATCACCCCAATTTTAAATTATTTGTAGAAATTTATGTGACACATTTTTGTGAACTGAACTTAACTCTGGTTTGATCTTATTTTCCTACCCATATTTTCCCACTACCCTGAATTGCTCACTTAAATTACTTTTATTTTTTGGGGTGCCTGGGTGGCTCAGCCGTTAAGCGTCTGCCTTCAGCTCAGGTCATGATCTCAGGGCCCTGGGATCAAGCCCCGCATCAGGCTCCCCGCTCCGCAGGAGGCCTGCTTCTCCCTCTCCCACTCCCCCTGCTTGTATTCCCTCTCTTGCTATGTCTCTCTCTGTCAAATAAATAAAATCTTTAAAAAAAAAAATTACTTTTATTTTTTTAATATGGTATGCATTTATTTAAGCCACCATAAATTTCTGGAAATTCAACAGAAATCCAAGTTCATTCATTCTTCTAGCAGTCAACAAAGATTTAAATTGCCTACTATGTTCTAAGAACTGGAAATAAAGTAGTATACAAAACAAAGGCCCAACCTACATAGAACCTGCACATGCTAAGTACTATCAAGAAAACTAAAACACAGTAAAGAGATAAAAGTAATGATGGCAGGTAAGAACAGGAGAAGATGGAATATTTTAGATAAATTTCCATTTGAATTTGAGTTTTAATCTCTCTATACCAGCATTAGGAAGGGCTTTTGAGGGACTTGTCACTAATCAGAAAAATAACAATTATTTGTAGGAGCCCCATAAGTTTAAAAAATTAAACATTTCTTTTCAAAGCCACTTCATAAAATCTAAAATCACAATTAACAGTGACATAAACTTGGAAGGGCTTTATATATTTTATAGGCGCATTTTCAGTTGAACTCTGTATGTTCTAGTTAAACAGCACTATAATTAGCAATTCATTAATATTTAAGCTTGTCATTATTTTAAAAATGTAACAAGTTTATTGTATAAGAAAAAGATAATATAGTGAGTTGTAAGCCAGGTTTGGGAAATTAGGACAAGTTAGGCCAAGCAGCTAAGGTCATAACTCCTAGGAGGAAATAAATTTGTTAATCCATAAGACAAAGGCAGATGTATATGTGTCCTATTCTCTTTCTCATCATCACTTCTATGTCCAACACGAGATAAAACAGTGTCAAGATAACACTTTCCAGAGAGGTCTTTGTATCAGTTGACATGCTTACCTAATAAATGGCGCTCTAGGATTTCCATTTTCGTCAAATTCATAAAGTGTATCTGCCCGTAGGCCATCAGCAACAAACAGTACTAATCTTTTTGCTGGAGGAGGCAATGGTGTAAACTGAGGAGTCATTCCATGAACCAAAGGAGATGTAAAATAAATATCAAAGATGGAGCCGAAGAACACAAAATGTACAAGCAATCCCAAAATAAAGAAGAGCAGCATATCCAGTGTAATTAATCTTCAAGAAAAACTGAAAGAGGGACAAAATTAAATCTGGGTAAACCTTAATGCAATTATACATATTTTCACATATTTTCATGACTGCATGTAGACTGAACATATATTTTAAAATATTACCAATGTACAACTTCACTTTCATTTATGGTAGCAACAATAAACATTATTTAATAATGAGGTAATACTGAAATAAAATACATGATAAAATACACTCACACAAAAATAGAAAGTTCAAGTATAATACCCAATTAACACCACTAAACTATTTATAATAAATTTAAATGCATACTAAGCTCATAAAAACTAATATAGGATCAAAAAACAAGTATATAAATGAGTCCTAAAATGAGTCAGGGTTCAGTCAAATCAAATCCTTTATAAAATAGAAAATAAAATTTATGGTTGTCGTGGTTGCCCATATGACCACCATTGATATTCTTGGAATTTAATATTACTTAAAGTTTGAGGATTTTTTTTTTTTTTTTTGACTTTTGGTTATCAGCCCAGGAGACTTGTAGATTCTCCCGAGAGATTATATGCATTTTTGTCCATTTAAATAAATTATAGGAAGGAAAAGTAGTTAAATTCCATGTGTTTCAGAAAATGTACACTCATTAAAGGAACATTTTTAGTTCCCTGAACCAATAAAAAAAGTGGAGGTTATATTCATTCATTCAATTAAAATGTTCTTGCACATATTCTATACATAATTGTGTGTGGGGTACAATAGAGAACACCAATAAGACATAGTCACAGATCTGATAAGCTTACACATACTTACAGAAGGAAAACTAAGCAACATGAAACATTTAAATAATACTGTAAGACAGTATGCCATTAACTGCCAAGATCAAGTCCATGGGAATGCTTTTCAAGCCAGTCTATCCTTTTGTTGGTGAATCTCCCTGCAGATTAAAAACAACAAAGTACTCTTAACTTGTCTTTTTGTAATATAACTAACATTGGTTACATACAGTGACCCTTGGCTGAAAAACACCAAAGATGAAGTAATTTTAATTACAGACACATCTTATTCTTCCTGGCCTGAAGAATTATGTCATGGAAGAAAAGGGTGGCAAAAACAAACAAACAAACAAAAAACCCTTATCAAAGTCAAGCACATCATAAAAAGAATATAAAATAAAGTAAATGCCAAATTATGGGCCACTTTTTTTCCTGAGAGATTTAAGAGTCAAATAAGTATCAAAGATATTCCACAAAGTATAAAAGTCCCTTAGTGAGTAGATACTATTTTGCAACCTAAGGCAAAACTCTCAGAATAAATATTCTGCTTTTTCTACTATATATGAGCTTCAACTACACAGCAAGCACCATCTTAATAATGGTATTCTGAATATAAAAATAAAACAATCACAGGGTGCCAGGGTGGCAAAGTCAGCTGACTGTCTGACTCTTGGTTTCAGCTCAGGTTGTGATCTAGAATTGAGCCCCACATTGGGCTCCATGCTCAGCACAGAGTCTGCTTCAGACGCTCTCTCCCTCTCCCTCTGCCCCTACCCCTGCACTCTCTCTCTAAAATAAATGAACAAATCTTTAAAAAATTTTAAAAATTAAACAATCACTGTAGTAAGTTTGGAAAATATAGAAAAATTACTTATGATTTTACCACCTAAAGAAAAATCTGTTACATTTCTTAGTTTTTATCCAATCTACATTTTTATAAAGGTTCACAATTTCATGTATTGATTTCTTTATTATACATTAACATTTCTTTGTTATTTGAAAAAAACTCTTCTTACATCATTTACCATCACCACACTCTATTCAATGGGCACATCTTAATTTTCCTGATCACCTCCATACTACTAAACATTGAGTTGTTTTCCATTTTTTCATTATTAAAAATGTTAACATGATTAATTTAAATTTTAATGTAATTTTTATGCTTTTAGACATTTCACATTATGTGTTTTAAAATACTGCCTATAAATGCGATACTGAGTCAAAGGTATAAGCACCTTTAAGGCTTTTGATACACTGTATATGGAAATAATTATTTATTTATTTTAAAGATTTTATTTATTTGCCAGAGAAAGAGAAAGTGAGCACACAAGCAGGGGGAGTGGCAGGCAGAGGGAGAAGCAGACTCCCTGCGGAGTAAGGAGCCCGATACGGTACTCGATCCCAGGACCCTGGGATCATGACCTGAACCGAAGGCAGACGCTTAACTGACTGAGCGACCCAGGCGTTCCCGGAAATAATTTTTTAGCTGAATACTGATTATCCTAATGATAAATTCATTTAACACTTGCAATGTAGATTTCTCTTGTTTATCTCACAAGCCCTCCTAAAGAAAAAGCTAGCACTTCAAATAGACGCAGTATAACTAAATTTGATGAATTAACAAGACATTGAGAAGAATACTCTAAATGACAATATTTCAAATAGAGAAATTATTATTAATATCAGTGTTTCAAGAAAGGAAGCTGTGGTCAACTTTGTCAGATACAGTTAAGATTGGAGTAAGAGCAGGGCCGCAGGTGACTTGGTTGCTGGAAGTTCTTGTTAACCTTACTGAGAAATTTCAAGAGTAGTGAAGGCTGAGCCCTATCTAAAGCGCTTGTTTGAAAAGCCAAGAGGAGGCGAGGAAGGGAAAGACAGTGGAAAGCGCACAGCTCTTTGGGAGAGTGTTAACTCTGAAAAAAAGAAGAAAAACTCAAATTCATGTAGGGCCAATAGAGGGTTTTCCTTAGCTAGGAAATAGATTTAGGTGTCGAGGAATGACTCTGAATGTAGAAAGAGATCAATGCTGCAGCAGCAAGCTGGAATAACGGCAGGAGTTAAAAATCCTTCTGATAGGGACGCCCTGGGTGACTCAGTCAGTTAAGCGTCTGCCTCCAGCTCAGGTCATGATCCCCGGGTCCTGCATCAGGCTCTTTGCTCAGCGGGGAGCCTGCTTCTCCCTCTGCCCCTCCCCCTGCTTGTGTCAAATAAATAAATCACAAATAAATAAAATCTTTAAAAAAAAAAAGAAGTTTGAGGAAGGATGCTTCTTTAAAAAAAAAAAAAGTCCTTCTGATAGCCAGAAAAGATGGCACCTAGGACACAAGTGGAGGAGTTGGCCTACTCCTGGTTTCCCTGGGATCTTCCTGCTTTGGGCTGAAGGTCTTGCTTCCCAGGAAAGTTCAAACTGTCTCTGGGGTCTTTAGTTTGCTAGTCCTATGGCAGCCTGCTTCTCAACTTTCTTGCATCTTCTCAAAAGTCGCCTCCTCAGGATTTCTCTGACCACCCAGAAGTAGACCCCTCCCTCATTTTCCTTGATTTAAATACTCTTACATTCTGTATTTATTTTTAAAAATACGGTATCTAGCAGCCCATTTTTCAATGCTAACAAGGAACCCTGTGATAATTCTTTCAGATCCAAAAAACTACTAATGTGTTTTTAATTTTTTTAAACATATGCATATTAAATTAAAATTACCCCTAGCTGCTTTTCTTTTTGAATATAAGGGCTCTCTGTCATGATAAATCCCACTTATTTAAACAAATGTTAATTATTTTAAGGTCAAGTCTTAACTAAATTTTTCGTGAAGCATTCTAAAGATTGGCACCTATTTTTAAATTTTTCAGTCAGAATGGACCCATTTTAAGTTTTACAAGTTTTGGCAAATATATACTCACATAACTACCCTGGAATATTTTCTCTCAAAGAAGTTCCCCCATGTCCCTCTGAAGGTAATCCCTGCTCCACAGTCCTGACCATAAGCCATTGCTGATCTGTCTTCTGTGATTCTAGATTAATGCTGACTGTTCTAGAACATCACTGAGATGGAATCATGCAGTACGCAGTTTGCTGTATCTATTTTCATTCACCATAATGTTTTTTAGATTCATGCATGTGATTTAGTTGTTTGTTCCTTTTTAATATTAAGAAGTATTCCATTATATGGATATACTACAAACTGTTTCTCTCTTAAATTCTTAAAGGATATGTGAATTATTTCCAGTTTTTGGCTATTATAAATAAAGCTTCTTAGAGTAGTAAATGCACAAGACTTTATGTATTTGTGCTTTCATTTCTCTTGAATAAATATGCAGAATTAGAACTGCTGGGTTAAATGGCAAGCAGATGTTTAAATTTATAAAAGGAATTGTCAAACTTTTTCCAAGCTGTTTTACCTACCTGTTATACACACTGTTTTACACAATGTCGTTTCAGAAAGTGTTTTAAAACTTTATTTTACTGACAATCTATAATTTTGCTATAAATGCCATTTAAGAATTTATCCTAACTTTTAGAGTAAGTGTAATGTGCTTTATATTCTTTCATATATTGTGTATAATGTTTCTCCACAGTGAGAGTGGTCAATGATAGCACTATCTACTATTGACTGAGTGCCTACTCTGCATCAGATCCTGCATCAGGGCTGGGGTACTTTACTTACATTATTTCCTCAAATCCTCAGAATCTGCTTTGTCAATGAAGCATTAGAACCCCAATTTTCATAGCAGGGAATTGAGTCTCACGGGGCCTAAGTGATGCTCCAAAGATCACATAGCTAGTAAGGGGAAGAGCTGAGATTTGAACCCTGGGTCACATCACTGGAGACCATAAGCTTTTTCTAACACTTACTCAGATGACCAGTGTGTCCAGACCTTATCTCAGTATCTTTCTTTGAGGGGCAGGATGGCATAATGGTAAAGAGGACATACCAAAGCATTCCACTGCAGGGATTCAAAACCTGCTTTCTCTACTTACTAGCCATGTGACTTAAGGCAAGTTATTTAATTTCTTTGTGCCTCAGTTTCATCAGTTAAATGGGGATAACACAATAGTACCTACTTGCTGGGGTATTATTAGAACTGAGTTAATATGGGGGTGCCTGGGTGGCTCAGTTGCTTAAGCATCTGCCTTTGGCTTAGGTCATGATCTCAGGGTCCTGGGATCGAGCCCTGCATCAGGCTCCCTGCTCAGTGGAAGGTCTACTTATCCCTCTCCCTCTGCCCCATACTGTGCTCACTCTCTCTCTCTCAAATAAAATCTTTAAAAAAAAAAAATTGAGTTAATATGTGTAAAATATGCAAAAGAGTGCCTATCACAGTCAGTACTCATTAAGTATTAGCTAATATTATTGTTCCTGATGTTCATGAAGTTGGATTGAGCATGTGAGAAAAACTTGTTTGCCACCCTTACTGACTTTAAAATCTAATCTAATAGATGTAAATCAAGTCCCAAACTTTGTTTTATACCAAAGCATCAACTTTAGCGTCATTGCTCTACTGCTATTTTCCTTATCTATATGGGTATATATACATTTTTTTAATTGTGGTAAGAACACTTAACACGGGAGACCTACCCTTTACATTTTCAAGCGTACAACACAGTACTGCTAACTATAGGCACAGTGTCGTACAGCAGCTGTCTAGAACTTACTCATCTTGGGTAACTGAGATTTTATAGCTGTTGAACAACAAATCCCCTTTCTCCTTCCCCCCAGACCCTGGCAACCATCATTCTACTCTCTGCTTCCATGAGCCTGACTCTTAGAAATCTCATGTAAGAAGAATCATGCAATATTTGTCTTTCTCTGACTAGCTTATTTCAGCTAGTATGATGTCCTCCAGGCCAGAAATGTCTGATAGCCCCAGTTGCTCCATATATTTGCCAACAAAATTTGGTATTGTAGCCTGTTTAATTTTGCCTTTTCTATATGTGGGACTGTACTTGTAACCTACTGTCGTTTTAATTTACATTTCCCTGATAATCAATGACGTTGAACAACTTCTCATGTGTTTAATGGACATTTTTTTTTAATACTCTTTTTTTCCCCCTTTTCATTTTTAAGTGTGTTTCAAAGAGCAGTACTTTTCAATTTTGGTTAAGTTCAATTAATTTTTCTTTTGGTTACCTATTTTGTGTCCTACATAAGGAATTTTTGTAAATGATAGCACTTTCTTTAATACAGATTTTTAATACTTGTTATTTGAAAATAATTTCAAACTGAGAAAAAAGTTGCAAGCATAATGGTACAAAAAGCCATAAACCCTTTAGCCACATACATCTATGCTAACATTTCTGTTGGCGTTGTCATTTTTTCTTTCCTCTCCTGTCCCTGCTTTGTCTATCTTACCCCTCATGCATGTACACACATACGTGTGTGCATGTGGGTAAAATCACATATTGTTTCAGAACCATTTGAAGATAAGTTACATACACTATGGCCCTTAACCCCTAAACACTTCAGTGTTTATTTCCTGAGAACAATGATTATCTCTTATATACCGACAACCAATTGTCAACTTCAGTAAATTCAAAGTCAGTACTTTATCTCATCTACCATTCTGTACTCCACAATTTTTTTGAAGTGCCCCGATAATGTTCTTTATAGCATTTTTGCAGCTCTACTGAGGCATAACTGGTCTAAAACAGACTGTACAGATTTAAAATGTACAATAAACACAGTCAAGATAACGAACACACCCATAACCCTCAAAACTTTCCTCATGCTTGTGTAATTCACCTCTACATATTTTATATATTTTTATATTATTGTAAACGATATTTTGTATTTCAATTTCCCCTTGTTAGTTCTTAAATCACAGATTTTTATACATTCACCTTGTATTCTGCAACACTGACAAACTGTTATATGGTAGCCTTATTATGTAGATACCTTTTGATTTTCTACAGAGATAATTATATCACCTATGAATGAAGGACTTCTTCCTTGTCGTTATAAATGTCTTTTATTTTTGTCTCATGCTTACTGTACTGTCTAGGACCTCTAGTATGATGTTGAACAGAAGTGGTAACAACAGAAATCCTTGCCTTCCAATCCTAGGGTGAAAGTTGTCAGTTTTCCAGTTTGGGGAAATTTCCTTTATTAAGTTAAAGAAGTTCGCTTTCACTCCTATATGCGTAGTTTAAAATCATGAATGAATGCTGGATGTTGTCAAATGCTTTTCATTGGATCTATTGAGATGATCATGATCATTTGGTTTTTCTATTTCAGTCTCTTAATGTAGTGAATTACACTGATTGAATTACAAATGTTAAACCAAGCTTGCATTCCCAGAATAAACCCTACTTGGTCATTAAGTGCTATCCTTTCTATGGACCGTTAGATTTCATTTGCTAAAATATTATTTAGCATTTTAAAGCAATGTTTATGAAAAGATATCAGACTCTAATTTTCTTTTCTTGTAATGTCCTTCTCTGGTCTTGGTATCAGACACTGAGTTGGGAAGTGTTGCTACCTCTTTTATTTTTTTGGAAGAGTTTGTGTAGAATTTGTGTTATTTCTTCCTTCATTGTGTAACAGAATTCACTGGTGAAACTACTGGCTTTGTGGGAAGGTTTTTAACTATAGATTCAATTTCTTCATATATATATAGGGATATTCAGATTATTTACTAACTGTTGAGTGAGCTTTGGTAGTTATACCTTTTAAGAAATTTGTCCATTTCAGGGCACCTGGGTGGCTCCGTTGGTTAAGCAACTGCCTTTAGCTCGGGTCATGATCCTGGAGTCGCGGGATCGAGTCCCACATCGGGCTCCCTGCTCAGCAGGGAGTCTGCTTCTCCCTCTGACCCTTCCCCCTCTCATGTGCTCTTGCTCTCTCAAATAAATAAATAAAATCTTAAAAAAAAAAATTTGTCAATTTCATCCAAATTGTTAAATTTATTGGTTTAAAATTATTCATAATATTATATTCAATTATTTTCCTTTTTTTCTATTTCCCATTCCAGGACACAATCTGTCAGGTATCATATTTAGTTGTTCAAAGTAAGTCGCTTTTCAAGTACTTAATTCATTTCAGTTAGATCTTAAACTCTAGTCAGAGCTAAAGCACATATGGTATATTTGGATGTACAGAAGCTCACACTGGCTTATTTATTCTTTTTAAAAGATTTTATTTATTCATTTGACAGAGAGAAAGAGAAAGAATACAACCAGGGGGGAGGGGCAGAAGAAAAGGGAAAAGCAGGCTCCCCGCTGAATACGGAGCTAGATGCGGGGCTCAATCCCAGGACCCTGGGATCATGACCTGAGCCGAAGGCAGAGAGACGCTTAACCAACTGAGCCATCCAGGCACCCCAAGCTCACATTGATTTAAAGATCTTCTCTTTATCATGGAAACATTAATACTTCCTATCATGGTTATAAATAAGCAAACATCTATGTCATTTCCCACTTTAATTTGCATTTACGAATAACTCCCTGGAATTAATGTTTTCTTTTTTTCCCATTGCTATTACACAGCTTTTCTGAATAAAGTATCAAAGTCTATGTGTTAAAAGAACATATAAATTTTCCACTACTCAAAAGCTTACTGAAGTAGTCAAACAAAAATTTTATTTGAGAACTTTGACCTTTCTAGAGCTGTAAGAGTCAAAGTAAAAAATCGCACTCTTGTTATGTAAGAACAGCAGGATCCCAGTCAAGTCACTCCCTGTCTTAGTTTCCTTATCCATAAAAAAAAGATACCATCAGCCTTATTCCATGGCAGGAGTCTAGTGGGAAGTAACTTAAGACATGGCACCATACAAATGTAAAGCACTAAGAATACTCTAGATTATAAAGCACTCGATTTTTATTTTTATTTTTTAAATCAAACTCTAAACAGTTGAGTTTACATTATTTTACAAGAAAGCAGTAAGAAAAGGTATACTGTATTTTCCTGTTCCAGTCAAATCAATTTCATAACTTCTTGATTACAGACTTGTAATATTCATTACCACCAAATATTAATGATACAAACACTATATATTTATTTAATATTTCTCAGTGCCCAGTTGGGTTCTCTTTTTCTCTTTCTTTTCTTTCTTTCTTTCTTTCTTTCTTGAGAGAGTGGAGGGGAGGGGCAGCGAGGGAAAGAGAGACTCTTAAGCAGGGTCCACACCCAGCGCAGAGCCCTACATGGGGCTGGATCCCACAACCCTGAGATCATGACCCCAGCTGAAATCAAGAGTTGGTTGCTCAACTGACTGAGCCACCCAGGCACCTCTGGGTTCTATTTTCAAAAGGGCTTGTGTTTCTTACTTCTCCACATTCACAACCACCGCCTAAGTTCATCAAGTCCTCACCTGGACCACTTCAACAACCTACAAATGGGTTTCCCTACTAAGCTACATAATACAAATTCTTTCCTTCCTCAAAGTAATGATCTTATATATTGCACTCTACAAATCATACTAAATTTCACTGGTCATTATATTTTATTCTAATGGGTCTTTAGGAATTTTATACATAGGCCTTAACCCTAAAACTCATGTACTTTCTAACCCATTTTCAAGTGATCCTTAGTTTTAAATAATTTATATCAATATAAGAAAGATAAGGTGAAATGAGAGTATCTAAAAGAATTCCAGGATGGAAAATCAAATGAGAATATAGCTAATGTTTTTTCTCAAAAATCATGTTAGAGATAATTACTTCATCAGGTAATAACTTAAGGATCTCCACCAGAATGCAATAAGATATTAATGACCTTGGAATCTCACACCTCTTCCACAGAAGAATTCCAATTAATAAATGTAGAAGGAATGAGAAAAATATATAAAATTACAACTAGACAAACACCACAGTAATACTTATTACCACCAAGATGCATTGATAAATGCTAAACTCAGTGGGTGAAAGTTTGAGGCAAACAGGATATTTGCAGTCTCAAAGAAATCTCTCCCAAATATATATATTAATTACAAAGGGAAAAACACTAACTTACAATGGAGAAACCCCTCAGACACCACCTTACCAATTGGTCAAAGTTAACATAACCAGTAATAAGACACATTAACATCATGTAACCCTAATATGGTGCACTAAGAAAGACACGACATGGTATATTTTTGGCAAAAGAATATGTGGTGTTCTTGCCAAAAATGCTAACTTTGATCTATTCATGGGAGTATATCAGACAGACTCAAATCTAGAACAGTCTGGAAAATAATGGAGCAGTACTCTTCAAAAATATAATGGTCATGAAATACAAGGAAAGACTGAGGAATGGTCATAGAATGGAGGCTGAAGAGACATAACCAAATACAGTAAGGAAACCTGGGCTGGATCCTGGGTCAGAAAATAGACAATAGCTGCGCCTGGGTGGCTCAGTCGGTTAAGCGTCTGCCTTCGGCTCAGGTCATGATCCTAGGGTCCTGGGATCGAGCCCTGCATTGGGCTCCCTGCTCCGCGGGAAGCCTGCTTCTCCCTCTCCCTCTCCCCCTGCTTGTGTTCCCTCTCTTGCTGTGTCTCTCTCTTTCAAATAAATAAATAAAATCTTTAAAAAAAAAAAAAAGAAAATAGACAATAGTGGAAAAACTGGTGAATTTCAACTAAGAACTGTAGATTAGTTAATAGTTTTTTACAAATGCTAATGTCCTGGTTTTGATAACTATACTGTGGTTTTATAAGATGTTTACATTAGGTGCAGTGTGAAGGGTGTACAATAACTCTCTGTACTATTTTTGAAACTTTTCTATGGATTAAAAATAGAGTAGGAAAAAAATTAATTTGAAGCCTGAGTCTGTACTCAAAAGATAACACTGACTAGCATCATAGTTATAACCACCACAAATTTTTGTGGGTAGCTCTGATTTCATATAACCTGTGTTCTTGTAAATAAAGGTTATTTATTGAACTCAAAGACTTTAAGTGTTTACATCAGCATAAACCATACTAAAGAGCTTATTATTTAAAGATGGTGTTTCGCAGTTCTCTTAGGCTCTGTTCACCTGCCATGTGAAGAGTAAATATTGCCAGTTAAAACTGTAAGGAAGTAGCTGAGACCTGCACACAACAGAATATTACCAGATAAACTATTAAGCCAGGTTATTAACACTAGTTCATTTGTTTCTTTATACTTATTATTTTGCGGTGTATATTTTTTTCATCATAATGTATGTCACTTTCAAGTGAAAACTATATCTGACTTTACAAATGCCATAAGAGAATTAATTTTCAGATTTCCTCACGGATAGTAGACCAACAGAGGTTGTTAGTTATTTAGATGACTCGTACCCAGCTATACACTTGAGAAGAATTCAATTTTTTTCTTCATATCTAATGTCCTTTATCTGTTCCAGCACACCACAGTACAGTTACTTATCACATCTCCTTAGGCATCTCTTGGCTGTGACAATTTCTCAGAGTTTGCTTGTTTTGATGACTTTGCGAGTTCCGAAGAGTACTAGTCAGGTATATTTTAGGAGACTCCTATAGGAATTTGTCTGATGTTTTTCTCATGATTAGGATGGAGTTATGGAAGAGGAGAGGAAGAGGGAGGAAAACTACATGTGTAAGGTGCCACTTTTATCACATCTTACCAAGGTGTATGCCATCAACATGGCTTATCACAAGTGATATTAAACTTGATCATCTGGACAAGGTAGTGTTTGTCAGGTTTCTCCACTATAAATTTAATGATTGCATATTGTACTCTTTGGAAGGAAGCTGCTATGTACAACTAATACTTAAAGGGTAAGGAGTTATACTGAGTTATACTCTATCTTCTGAGAGCATGAAGTACCTACATAGATTATTTGAATTCTTTTATAGGGAGGGTATACATTTTAAACTCAGTCAATTATGGGATTAAAAGCTGTCATTCTACAAGATTAGATTAACAATATAATCACCAATATTTGCACTCATGCTTTCCCCATCCTACTTAGAAAATAATTTTTATCAGTATACATGCAAAGCCACTATTCCTTTTATGAGCCTATTCTAGCAAGCACTATCAAAAACTTATAAATTATTTTAAAGATTTAGACATATATTCTATTATATAACTATACTACAATTTATTTGAAAATTATCTTGATAGACATTGTCCCTAACTGTCATTACTACAAAGAATGCTGCAATTTAGCCTATCTCTCATGGTCAATTGGGAGATTTTCAGAATTACAACAGAATGATGATCCATCACAAAATTAATTTGGTGGATTGCAATTAGCTTCTTTAAAAAAAAACGAAATAGAATAGGATAGGATAGGATAGAGAATACATCACAATAAAGTACCTCAGAAGTAGGAAGGTAAATGATTGTTTGGAAAAAGTATTTTAATTTTTCTCTATGTGTGCACATGCATGCATATGCATTGTATGAACATAGCACGTGGTAGTGAAAAAATGTATTTCAAACTATTTTACATACAAATAAGTTTGAAAATTATCTCTATTAAGTGGAATTGCTGGAATAAACCTGTATTCTCAACTTTACAAGACAGTAGCAAAGTGTCAATAACAATTTAGATGCACACCAGCAGTGTATGAGAATTCCTATTTTCTCTAAATCCCCACAATTGACTGGTATTATCATATTTACCTTATGCCAACCTACACAGGATGAAATGGCATCCTGTTGTTTGAGTATCTATTTGCCTGATTACTAGTGAGGGTGAACATCTTTTCATGTTTTTACTGGCCAATTGGGTTTCCTATCCTTTCAACTGTGTGTCCATATCCTTTGATCAAATAGTATTACACTTGTTGGCCTTTTTTCTTTGACTTGTACATTATATTATAATGCATGTGTATCTGTGTATCTCTCTATATACAGATATAAATAGACATATATATTTATTTGCACCATACATCCAAACAAAGCAAACAAATTTGTTTATGGTGCTTTTTTTTTAAATAGAAGTTTTATAATTTTAATACAGTGTAATTTACCAAATTTATCCTTATGAAGTATTTTGTGTTTTCCATAAGAAAACGTTCCTCATTTTTATGTCACATAAAAATAGTTTTAAATTAGAACTAAATTCTAAGTTTTAGATTTTTACTTTTCACCTGTCATTATCTACAATTTATTTGTACGTGGTGTGAGACAGAGATCTAGGTTGAATTTTTTTTTTTTAAAGATTTTATTTATTTGAAAGAGAGAGACACAGTGAGAGAGGGAACACAAGCAGGGTGGGAGTGGGAGAGGGAGCCCGATGCGGGGCTCGATCCCAGGATCCTGGGATCATGACCTGAGCCAAAGGCAGACGCTTAACGACTGAGCCACCCAGGCGCCCCTCTAGTTTGAAGTTTTTAACCAACTGACAGAAGCACTAGTATAGCTACCACTTTCGACTGTATTAAGGTAAATTCCATATCAAATACAAATACAGGCAAAAAACTTTAAATGCAATTCTTGTCTGTTACTCTTTGTATCATAAAAATTGGAAACAATATTTAACAATAGGAACAGATAGTTTTTGTTTGGTGAAACATTATACAGTACTGGAAATGAGTTAAGTCACACCTTTGCCAAGGATGTATCTCACAAATAAAGGATTAATAAAGAACGTTTTTAAAGGCATTGGCTGCCCTTTTCTCCCCAACACAGCCAAACTTTTTGAAAATAATATGATCTCTTTTTTCCTGATCCTGTAAATCTCAAACAACTTGAGCCTTTGTTTTCCATTACATCAGAGAAAAAGCTTTCACTGATGTAATGTAGCCAATATTGCAAAATCCAGTGGCTTTATTTTAGTCTATCTTCCATTCAATTTGTCTTCCTTAACCATGACTTCTTTCTTAAATAGCTGTCATTTCTTAGCTTTTGTGAACATTGCTCCAGTTTTCCTCCTACTTCTCTGCCCAATATAGAAAGGTCTCTATTTTGGTCATTGAATTTTGGAGTTACTCAAAAGTTGGTCCTAAGGCTTCTTTTATTTTCACTCTTGTACTTTCTGTCTAGACTTTTTTTTTTTTAAGATTTTATTTTTAAATAATCTCGACACCCAACATGGGGCTCAAACTCACAACCCCGAGATCAAGAGCTGCATGCTCCACCGACTGAGCCAGCCAGTCCCCTTCCCCCCCAACCCCCCCTCCCTGTCTAGGCTTTTTGGACCATACCCTTGGTGTCAGCTAACACCTATATGTGAAAGTCTTAACAAATAGCTCCAAATCCATATATGTAATTTCAACCTTAACAGATCCACCTGAGACACAAACTGAGTATGTTTAAAACCAAACTCATGATATTCCCCCATGAACCTTGTTTAGGTGGTAAGCCTCCTAACTCCCTAGTGTTTACAATCTCGGGAGATGGCACCACCTTCCACTCTGGTGTACCAATCAGAAAACTAGCAGTCATTCTTTATACCCCATTCTTCAGTTGTATAGCCACGTATTATTTTTTGATTTCGCTTTTTTCAAAATGCAAACAGGAACATCTGACCCTTTGGGTAAAACCCTTCAGTGTCTCTCCATCATAATCAAAACTAGAATCCTTAATACAACACACAAGGTGTTATATGAACTGGTCTCTGCCTCCCTTTCTAGCCTTGTCTCATGGCACTCCCCCTTGCTTTATAGCATCTCACCACATTGGGTCTTTTTTATGTACGTAGCCCATGCTTCCTACTGTTATTAAGACCTCTGCATAAATTGCACTTCCAACCCACCTTCCATCCTCTCTCACTCCATTGTCTCATGACATCTCCTTGCACTTTCAAGCGTCACTTCCTCAGGGACTATGCAGTCCAAACCAAAAACCAAAACTTTTACTTCAAGTTTATAAGTACATACCTCTGTTTTTACCATTTGGATTAATGTCTGTCTCTATCACTTAATCGTAATTCCATGACAGCAAGACAGGGTTCCTCCAGCACTCATCACAGTCCTACGTGCTTAGTAAGGACTCAAATGTGTGCTGAAGAAATTATTTAGGATTATTCTCTCAAAGGTACACGTAATATGCACTAGAGCCACTAGAGGCTGCCTTGCTTCTCTTTTTATTCCTCCAGAACAAACACTTGAACTGTGAAGATTCAGGATACTTAAAAAACAAAACAAAAACCAAACTTACATGCTTGAGTCATTTACTATACATAAAATTGCAGTGATTCCAAAATATCGTCCTTCACATACTACCTATTTTATTACTGCCAAGCACATGTATATTAAGCAATATTACTACCTAACATTTCTCTTTAAAGAGAATCACATTTTATTCAGATTTATTGAAGAAAATTTTGTCATGGTTGAATCGTTTGGAAACCTTCTCAAAATAAATGAATAACTACTAAAAATTTTAAAAGACACATATCCATGTACCAATAAAAGTTATTTAGCTTATACCTGTGGAATGTTTACATGTATTGAAAAACAATTTAAAAATTAGATATTTCTAAAATTTCACATCAACCAAAAATTTGCATTTAAAATGTTACCTGTCGTTATTTTAAGACTATTAAAGCCAAAAATTAGTTTTTAAGCCCTAAAATATGAAGTATTTAAAAGAAAAAGCAATCTTTAACGTTTCATTGCTAAGATACAAAGTTCAATGACTATCCTCATTATCCAAACTTTAGCTGCAAAGACCTACATTAATGCAAATTTTGCTAAGTAGAAAATTTCCCAACCATATTAATAATTACTATAAGTAGAGATTAGCAATTATTAATATTCTAGTATGTGCTACTTCTTAAGCACTTTTATTGATAAGTAAACCTCAATGTACCGCGGAAAAGAAAAGTACTTACTGAGAAAATTGGCCAGTTGATTTGTCATGGGCTTGGAAGGTCATATAAATAAGTCCATGATTACAGGATACGAAGTAGAATCAGGAAACTAAAGATTTATATAGGAAGTCAATCATGGAAGCACTTCTACGTCCAACTTCTTACAACTCTCTGAGAAAACATATTTTAAATCTATTTTCTTTTTTTTTTTTTAAAGATTTTATTTATTTATTTGACAGAGAGAGAGAGACAGCGAGAGAGGGAACACAAGCAGGGGGAGTGGGAGAGGGAGAAGCAGGCTTCCCGCAGAGCAGGGAGCCCGACGCGGGGCTCGATCCCAGGACCCTGGGATCATGACCTGAGCCGAAGGCAGACGCTTAACCGACTGAGCCACCCAGGCGCCCCTAAATCTATTTTCAACTTACATTTTAGAAATCAGACCCTAAATTAAAGATACTCCCTTTGTACCCTACTGACTTAATTGCTTTTTCCAGCTTTAGCTGTTGGATAGTTGATATTTGTCTTGTTTTATTTTTAAAAACATCTCAAATACTTTCAATATATACTAATATTGCACTACCTATAACTGACTATGATAACAACATTTATGATGTACTAGGTACCAGGCATTGTGACAAGCACATTCCTAACTCTGTGTACTTTCATTAATCCCCTTGACAGATAAATGTTAAGTGAGACTAAGAGAAGTTAAATAACTTAAGGTGTTACTGCAAATAATTGGTAGAATTGGAATATGAACTCTAGGCACTTCTACCAGACAAGGACAATCTTCAGGGACCCTAAGTGCAGGAGATTTCTAAAAATTCCATTACAGAGATGGAAATATTGTATATAAATAACCCATTTCCAATCATGCCCTTTCCATGCCATTCACTAATCCCTCCCATTTCTCCATTCCAGAAATTGATTCCATTTTCAATCTCTCTGGCAAACTAAACTACAGTAAGTATCAGCAATCCTTTTTGCTAATAAATAGTAACAGATACAGCATTGGCTATTTTGATACTATTTTCCTAAGATCGGGGATTTTTTTTTCATGTTTTTCTTCAATATATATACATCACAGAAAAATATTTAGAATTCGAACATTAGGAGCTAATATTCTATAAAAAAATATTTTGAATTCTTAGTACTACATTGTAAAAAAAAACTTTCCAGCAAAAACAAAGGAAAAAACCCAAAGCCTCATTCAAATGAAAATTTTAGCTTCCTGAGCCTGGGTAAACTGAAATTAAAGCCTACACTTAACTATTGGCGTACTTTTACGTGTAAGCCAATAACCTGACCTATGGTTATATAAGAATGATCTATTTTTATTTTTCCACAGAGCTAAAGGAGATACTTTACTACTTCAGTGTAACATGTAACTCACCTGATAACAAAATTACTGCTACCTATTTATTTTGGTGTTTACAGGGAGCTACAGAGAAAGAAAGGAAATTTAAAACCTTGCAAAAGCAGCAATTTATGTGTGAAGAAAATAGGTCTTAGAAACAGCATTCCAATACTGTTTGTTGACTAGAAACTAACATCCTCTTTACCACCTTGGACTGTAATCAAGGAATGACAAAAAAGATAAAGGTGGAACTTCCAAATTTAGTATACTTACTCTATGTGCTAACATTTGATAAAGGAAATTAAAACTGTGCAAAGCATCCAAGCTTTAAAATAAATATGTTCCACAGTCAATATCTTGATTCCAGCCTAAATGGCCAAGTCAGAAAGACTGGAAGGCTAGTGGGAGAAGAATGGCTTTGCACCTAAGAAAACTGATTTTAAAGTTCCTTTGAATACTTATTAATGGAGTTGACTTGACCAAGTCGTTGAACGTTTCTAGGCTTAAGTTTGCATTCTCTCTCTACTGATGGGGCTGCATTTGATATTCTGAAGGGTCCCTGCTGTGCAGACTGTGTTTTAAATCCTAAGTGCTCATTCAGGGTATCTAGCCACAAATCCAACGACATCCAAAACTCAAGAGTTCTGTCTGGTTCCTTCCTCCACCTCCCACACCCCAGCACACCCCGCCCTATTATAGCACTAACTCGGTGGCTAGAAGGCGGTCTTCCAGAAGTTCAAGCAGACGGTGTTGTCGCCAGGCCTCCGGAGCGAGCAGGCACTTGGCTGGGAAGGGAAGAGAAAGGAAGTCAAATTCTAACTACTGCCCTGGGCACCTGCTACACGTGCGAAGACAGTATCACCGACTGGCAGCAAACAACAAGAAAAAGTGAAAAGTGCTAAGGAAGCAGCGCGCCCGCGGGCGTGAGGCCAGTTTTGGTGCCACCGCACCTCTGCGCTCTGGTCCCCGGGCTTTACCTGGGGCTTTTCCGGGTCAGGCGTTATCTCGGGAATGAGGCCTCCTCAGCGCAAAGGCAGGCTGCAGCTCTCCGGCAGAGCTCCCCTCTGACCCCTGAAAGGAGAGCCAAGAGAACGTTCCTGAGCCACCGTCATAACTGCCTCTCAACTGCGGAACGCCCCCGAAACCTACCTGCCGGGTGACTGCTCTCGCGATAATTCTAGAGCCAGTCCTCTGTAACTCCAGCCCCTCCCTCCTCCTCCGGCCAATCAAACAGGAGTGGGGGCGGGGTTTTTCCTTTGAGCGGGGAGCGGGGCTTTCAATATTCGCTCTCTGGTGTTGAGAACGGGCGGGGCTGGGGCGGGGCTGGGGCGGAGAGAGGGGCAGGACTCGCACGCTTTCTCGCGAGACTGAGACCAGGAAGACGCCTGCAAAGCCCCGCTGCTGGTGCAGCAGTGGCTGAGGTAGCGGGTGCTGTTGCATCCGGACCTTCTGCCTCCGAGCCTACTCCAGGTCTCTGGGTGGGGAGGTGAGACGTGACCAGGCCAGGGTTCTGGAGGTGCGCAGTGCCCGCTGAGGCTTAGGGGGAATCCAGGCTGCGGCTTGTCAGAGCTAGTCAGGGAGGCGCCCACAGTCCTGACAGGATAAGATGGCGGCGATGGCGCCTGGAGGTAGTGGCAGTGGTGGCGGCGGTGTGAATCCATTCCTCAGCGATTCGGACGAGGACGACGACGAAGTAGCGGCGACTGAGGAGCGGCGGGCAGGACTTCGACTGGGTTCCGGGAGCGGCCTAGATCCTGGCTCTGCGGACTCGCTATCGCCCCAAGATCCCGTGGCCTTAGGGAGCAGTGCGCGGCCAGGGCTCCCTGGGGAGGCGTCGGCGGCTGCGGTGGCATTGGGGGGCTGTGGGGAGACCCCTGCCCGATTGTCAATTGATGCGATCGCGGCTCAGCTGTTGCGCGATCAATACTTGCTGACCGCCCTGGAGCTGCACACCGAGCTGTTAGAGAGCGGCCGCGAACTGCCTCGGCTGCGCGACTACTTCTCCAATCCAGGCAACTTCGAAAGGCAGAGTGGGACCCCGCCGGGGATGGGGGCGCCGGGGATCCCTGGAGCAGCTGGCGTTGGAGGCGCAGGAGGTCGGGAACCGAGTACGACGTCTGGCGGGGGACAGCTCAGTAAGTGAACGCAGCCTGTCACTCCCGCAGGGTGGTTGGGATTGTCGGGGAGGGGGTATTTCTGGGCAGGGAGTGAGTATTAGAAACATTCGAGAGAGACAGAGAGTTGGGGGGGTGAGTCTTTTGCGGTGGAAGCAAAAGGATCTGGCAGCGACTGTTCTGTGTGTGCCTACAACCTTCAGCTGGCCTTCGACTTGCTCCTGGTTCCTCTATTGGCTTCGGTATCTAAAAAATATCCAGTTTCCAGTTCGCTGACTGTAGAAGGCTCCTTGCAAACTGGCTTATCGCTTAATCGTTTTTCTTTTTCCTCCGATCTCCTGGATCGCCTCTACCAGGAAATAGTGTTTCTTAAATTGCTTGCAGTAATTTCTTGACTCAAAGTCAAGAGGGAGAAAAGAATAGGAAATGTTCTCTCCGCACAGTCAGATCCCCTAAAGTCCTTTTTCTTTGGAATGACTTTCTCACTCAAAAATTCGGTTTTCTGCTGACCAAAATGTGTTGTGTTTAAGTAAAGTCAATTTAATTCCATTCCGATGCCTTAATTGCAAGAAGTTTCCAAAATGACAAAATCTAAGGAGCAGGGTGGACAAGTTTTGCCTGTAGTCTATCTTGTGATCCCACTATCTCACAGGCTTTTTTTCTCTACATAAGTTAGGAATTTACTTTTTTACCGTGTTATAATCATTCTTAGCAGTATAGAGTAATCGTTTACCCCATCCATCATATATTTATAAGTGTTTCTTTTGGCTTGAAAACATACTATCAAGGATGTGTTCTGGATTCCCGTATCCTCTTTTGGGAGGCATCTTGGATTTTCCCTTACGAATAGTACGAGAAGTTTTAGTATATCAGATGAGCCCAACTGGAATTTACTAACAAATGTTAAATGTACAATTTTTCAATTGTAGTCTAATTGATTATTTTGTCTTTGTACTTTTGAATGGTGTCAGAGACTTCTATTGCCAAATCTAGATGTAGTGCAAGTGCAAAGAGTACGTTTTCTATCCAGGTAAATCCTAGGCAGATTTCCTCTTTGATACGGAATTTTCTCAGTAGGTATAACTTTCTTACTCAGTATGTAGGATGATCATCTTTTCAGGAAGAGATTTTCTCATTGCTGGAGAGCCTAAATGTCACCTTTGTCAATGCTTCCCACACTCCCCATGTTTAATTAGTTGCTTCTTTCTTTCTTTCTTTCTTTCTTTCTTTCTTTCTTTCTTTCTTTCTTTCTTTCTTTCTTTCTTTCTTTTTTCTTTCTTTCTTCCCTTAGTTGCTTGTTTCATTGTGCTTTCATGTGTAAACTATAGTCGCTAATTGTTTTGTATTTGATTTGTTGACAATATCATTTTTCTCCATTAGATAGTCACTTCTTGAGGTACATCTTCCTATTCCTCACACTTTGTACAGACCCTGGCCAGTTGTTGAACATAATTTAATTGCATCTGCTATGTTTTTCTCCCATATTAATATAATGAAATAGGTTATTCCTTACTTCATGACTTTATTCTATTTGAAAGAATTTCTTCACCACCTTATTACAGTTTGATATCACTGTTCATACTGAAAATTTCTCATTAAAAGTTTTTGTATATAGAAATAGTTATGGGGCGCCTGGGTGGGTCGGTTGGGCATCAGACTCTCAGTTTAGGCTGCGGTGGGGGGGGGGTGATTGCTGGTGGTGAGATCCAGCCCTGCATAGGGCTACCTGCTCAGCGGGGAGTCTGCTTAGGATTCTCTCTCCCTCTCTCTCTCCCCCGCTCCCCTGCACACGTGTGTGTGCATTCTCTCTCTCTCTCTCAAATAAATAAATCTTTTTTAAAAAGATATTTATATTTATAATTTAGACTCTAAGTAGCATTTTCAAGTTAATACAAAGGAAATGAGCAAAAGAGGAAAAAAAGTAAGTTATCTGTAATCTCACCGATGATATTTGCCTAACCTGTCTTTTCCATGCATATATTTTAAAAAGCAAACATTCGATTAAACTATTTTATATAGCTTTATATTGTCAGGCACTATAATTTTTACCATCAACTTTGATGTAAGATTGCATACATAAAAGGCACCTATTTTAACATGTACAGTTTTGATGAGTTTTGAAGAACTAATCACTACTGCAGTTAAAATATAGAACATTTTTATTGTCCCCAGAATTTCATTTTTCTTTGCATTATATCCCCAGCCCCACCTTTAGACCTCCACTGATCACTATACAACAGATTTTTGCATCCTGGGCACTATCAAAATTTTGGGTCTGATAATTCTTTGTTGTGGTACTGTCCAGTCCATTCTAGAATGTTTAACAGCATCTGTGGCCTCTCTATCCACTAGCTGCTGGTAGCAAACATTCCTACCCCATCTCTCAAGTTGTGACAACCAAAAATATCTCCACCATTGTCTAGGTTAAGAACCACTTCTAGGGGCGCCTGGGTGGCTCAGTCGTTAAGTGTCTGACTTCGTCTTGGGTCATGATCCCAGGGTCCTGGGATCGAGCCCCGCGTCGGGCTCCCTGCTGAACAGGAAGCCTGCTTCTCCCTCCCCCACTCCCCCTGCTTGTGTTCCCTCTCTCGCTGTGTCTCTTTCTGTCAAATAAATAAATAAAATCTTTAAAAAAAAAAAAAAAAAAAGAACCACTTCTATACATAAGTTTTGCCTATTCTAAAATTTCATATAAATAGAATCATGGAGCATATATTCTTTTCTGTGTGGCTTCTTTTTGCATGGACATATGTTTTCATTTCATTTGGGTAATACCCAGGAATATAATTGCTGGATCATATAGTTACTATATACTTAAGTTTATAAGAAACTGTCAAACTGTTTTCCACAGTGGTTGTACCATTTAAAATTCCCATCATCAGTGTATGAGACTTCCACATCCCCTAAACACTTGGTATTTTTGGGCTTTTTATTTAACTCATCCTATGAGAGATTGGGGGTATCTCATTGTGGTTTTAATTTTCATTTTCCTGAGGACTAGTGATGCTGAACAACTTCTCCTGAGCTTTTTGCCACTAGTGTATCTTCTTTCATGAAATGGCTGTTAATGTCTTTAACCAATTTTTAAAATTCTGTTTTATATATTCTGGAACCAAGTCCTTTATAGTGTTTTGCAAATGTTTTTCCCAGTGTGGTTTGCTGTATTATTTTCTACATTTCTTCAAGTTCAGTTAATCAGTTTTTTTCTTTAATGATTCGTGTTCTTTGTGTCCTATATAAGAAGTATTTGCCAATCTTAAGGTTGCAGAAATTTTCTTCTATATATTCTTCTAGAAGTCTTAGGGTTTTAGCTTTTACCTTTAGGTTTGTGATGGCAAGACTGTATTTTAATTAAAGTTATAAAAAGAAGAAATATTTCTTAAATATTCTTTCTTTAAATGTGCACACATTTATAGCACAAACTTTAGTACAGCTTAAATACAAATGCATTGTATATTTCAAAATATCAGTGCCTGTGAATGTCTTAATCCAGTTAGAAAATAGATAAATGTTAAAATAAGTCTGTAAAACTGTGCTTATTATTACCATGTTTTAAAGATTTTGACTAAGCTCCTGATTGCACAAATTATATTTTAGGAATTCAGAGGATAAGTGTTTCTCTAGGATTGAGCTACAACCTGCTTTTTAATTCAAGTCTAGCGTGTTGATTGTTGCTAATTGGGTTATGATTTTATAATAATAAGAGCTTCATGGTTAAATAAACAGTATAAAGATTGGTAGTATGGATTATCTAAACATTAAGTTATTTTTATTTCTTTTTGTATATATTTTGATTGATAGGTGTCTGATCTGAAAATTCTTAATACTTCAAAATAATAAATATGTAATGAAAAGTAGTTTCTCTCTTTCATTGATGTCTAAAAACAATTTAATTTTGCAAGATTTACTGAATTATTTACCTATAAGTTTGTTGACCTAGGTAAATAGTATGGTAGTGCTATTAAAATACTTTAAGAAGTCTTCATACTGTATTTAACCTTTTTTTCTTGACTGGAAGAGTAATCCATATTTATAAAACATGCAAATGGTAAAAGAATTACAGCTTTATAAGCTTGATATTTTCAGTAGAAGAATTTTTTTTTTTAAGATTTTATTTAGGTTTATTTAGAGAGAGCACGTGCGAGCGGGATGGGGGAGGGGAGGCAGAGGGAGAGAGAGAATCTCAAGCAGACTCCTCGCTGAGTTGAGCAGGGAGCCTGAAGGTGGGGTTCGAGATCAAGATGTAAGCCGAAATCAAGAGTTGGTCCATCAACCGACTGAGCCACCCGGTGCCCCAAAGATTTCTATTAACTAGAAAATTTACTTCTAGCAAATGCTCTAAGGGCGTTTCAGTGTTCGATAAATTGTAGCATCGTTGCAAGATTTCTCCTAGATCTACTTGGTGAACTAATTATATCTTTTAGACATACACACTATATATATACATTTTTTTTTCTCTGTATTTTTGCCAATTGGGCCAGAATAAACTTCCATTTAGTAATTGTTTTGCTTTTCAGTTAGATTGCAAGATAAAAATTGTGGCAATGTCATTGATTAACAGATTGTGCTATCTTTGCCAGAGTAATGCTGGTTCCACTTAAGTCTTAAGTAGTTTCATAGATGAGCCCAATTTTTTCTTATAGTACAGACAGTAGGTGATCACATGGGAAAGACAAGTAACTTAATGCCTTTCAGTGATGGATTTCTTTTATTCTGTATTTACCATGTCTTCAAGTTTTTATAAGGTAGCTTGTCAAGAGGCAGTCATTTATGAATGAATGTGATAATTTCACTTGTGAGCCTACAACCTTCATGAGTCACTTTCCTTCTTTTTAAAATTTTCTGTTTCATGATCCTACCTGTCTTTTCTCAGAACTCACAAAGAGTACATATCTTATTGTACTCAGTGTTCTTTTTTCAGTATCACCAATGCTAAGACTATCACCAATGTCAAGATTTACAATCTTCCAGCATTCCCATCTCTTCCACTTTACAGAGTTGTTCCTCCCTTGTTAGGTTGAAATTGGGTTTAGTGCTTCCTCTGGCTTCTGAGAGAGAAAATATCAATAAAATATTTCTGAAATTTTTGGGTTCACTGCTTTTAGCTGAATGAGACTTTCTACTATTGTCTGGACCCTATACATCCCCAAATTTATCTGTTGCATAACTGTCATTTTTCTTGCCTATATCTGTTTAGTAGTTTCAAGATTATTATTAATTCTAATAAAAATTTAATCAGATATTGTCACTGGCTAGCATAGTGACTTGAATATAGTTGGTATTCAATATTTTATGTTGATCAATATATTAAGTTGTGTAATCAGGATTGTAGGAATCCAAAAGATGTTTAATGCAGGTCCTTGAGTTTATGTTCTTGGTGAAGAGACAAGACCAACACATTGAAGAACTATAGAATAGTCTTCTGTGATACAGATAGTAGGGTAAGCATTCAGATATAGAAAAATTATTGTTGATTATGATAATGAAATGGCCCTTGTGGAGAAAGTTAAATTTTCTAATAAATAGTAACTTTATTATCTGGCCCTATTTAGACTCTTTATTGTGAGTGAGGAAAAGGAAAAGGAAGTGAGGGTAAAGAAAAGATAATATTTATTTTATATTTTGCCATATTTAAAACATCTGGTAATGTGCTTGCCATTATCTGGCTCTCCACTAAATAAAGTGATTCCATTTGGGTACTTGGAAAAATGCAGTGTGATGTTTCAAGCCATTGTGGTATTTTGGCTGAGAGGAAGCAAGATAGGGCTATTAATCAGGGAAAACAGACCTTATATCTGTCAAAAATTAAAATTATGCTTTCTATTTGTCAAAAGGAAAGTTAGTGGTCTTCAGAATGTATGCTTGTTTTTTTTTAAAAAAACTTCGTTGAAAAAACTTTAGAATTTGTGTAATTTTCATTTTGTTTAGTATTTTTAGGTTAAAAACTAAGTTTGGTTAATTTGGTTAATTTTTTTATGGCTTTTAACTATGCCCCCCTCCCCCCATGGTCTTATGATGAAAAACATTTATCTTGGTCTAAAAACACAGTTTTATATTTAAATTACAAATATCAGTTGAGGGGTGCCTGGGTGGCACAGTCAATTAAGTGTCGGACTTAGGTCGTGATCTCAGGGTCCTGATCTCAGGGTTGTGAGATGGAGCACTGCGTGGGGCTCCGTGCTGAGCATGGGGTCTGCTAAAGTTTCTCCCTCTCCCTCTGCCCCTCCCTGCCTTGGCTCTTTCTGTCTCTTTATAAAATAAATAAATAAATCTAAAACCAAAAAAAAACAAAACAAATATCACTTGGGAAGGTCTTATATGTTAATAGCCTATTGTTTTTACTGGCTTTGACCTATAAATACTGTGATAAATTATGGTTTCTAAATTATTTATACTAAAAATATATTTGTTAGTATTTAAGTAAATAGTGTTTTGCTGTTTGTTCATATTTTGAACACAGTGCCCCTTTGATTTGGGGGGATTTGCTTTTATTTTACTTTGAATAGTAAGTTATTTCTTCATATGTGTCTGGAATTTGTCTACCTCTTTTGATACCTTATATTGAATATCATGTATTAATTAAATTTGTAAAAATTAACTGTAAAAAATCATTTTTTGCTTGCAAACTATATATCTTACAAATATAAGGATTAATAAAGAAATTTTTATTTATTTATTTATTTATTAGAGAGCTAGCACGAGGGCGTGTGCAAGCAGCAGGGAAGGGGCAGAGGGAGAGGAAGAGAGAGAGAATCTTAAGCTGGCTCCACACCCAGCGTAGAACCCCAGGGGGTCTCAGTCTTGGGACCCTGAGATCATGACCTGGGCCAAAATCAAGAGTCTGACACTTAACCTACTGAGCCATCCAGGCAATAGCTTTTTATTGCATTGTATGGGGTGTCCTGTAAATATTCTGTGTATGGAAGTAGAATTTGAAAAGGACCTAGCAACAGCCTTAAAGTTTCTAATTTTTCTAGTCAATAGTAGTTCTTTATTAAAGAACTATTGAAGAACTATTAAAATTTACAATCATGGTAAGAATTGAAACTTTTTTTTTCTGTCAGAGGGAGATGTGTGAGAGTAAGGAGAGTTAACCCAAGAATGTAAGGTGGAATGATGAGTTATGAATGTATCACCAAAATCTCTAGTCCATTTTATCATTGTTCTTAATGATGAATATTTGCATTTTGTGCCCTTTAATAAGTCATAATAGTAAGAATACTGATATTTGTCTCCTCAACCTTTGAATACGATGTCCATATCAAAAAGATAGCCTGTATCAGTAGGTAATTTTTGAATCTGTGGTCTCACTGGACTCTTCCTAACAAATTTTTTATAAGCAATATTGTCTTCCGAGTATAGTTTTGATAAAAATAGATGTGTGACACAAAGGTGTAAAATGTGTACCCATGCATGGTGTCACACTCTTGAGAGTAATTTGGTGATATCAATCACATTTTAAAAATACATTTTCTTTAATCTCCTGTTCCATTTCTGTAATTTATTATAGACATACATGCTCGTTTGCATTAAAACAATTGAGCCAAGATTCTTAAAATATCATTTGTAAGTAAAGGTATTAAAGATTGAAAACAACCTAAGGGCACCTGGGTAGCTCAGTCAGTTAAGCATTCCACTCTTGATTTTTTTTTTATTTTTTAAATTTTTTTTTTTTAAGTTATTCATCCATTTGACAGAGAGAGAGACAGCAAGAGAGGGAATACAAGCAGGTGGAGTGGGAGAGGGAGAAGCAGGCTTCCCGCTGAGCAGGGAGCCCGATGTGAGGCTCGATCCCAGGACCCTGGGATCATGGCCTGAGCCGAAGGCAGACGCTTAACGACTAAGCCACCCAGTCACCCTCCACTCTTGATTTTGACTCAGGTTATGATCTCAGGGTTCTGGGATCAAGCGCCAAGTTGGGCTTTCTGCTCAGCAGGAAGTCTGCTTCTCTCCCTCTCCCTCTGCCCCTCCCCCTGCTCACTTGCGTTTTCTCTCTCCCTTTTAAATAAATAAATGAGAAATCTTTAAAGAAAAAGGATTGAAAACAACCTAAATATCCAACAGCAAAGGATTGGTTAATTAAAACAGAATAGTCGGTATGTGCTGATGTGGAATGATCACCAAGTTATATTATAAATTGAATAATTTAGGATGCAGCCAGTTTGTATATATTTCCATTTATGTACAAAAAGGGAGAAATTTGCATATGCCTAGCATAATTTAAAAGGATACATACAGAAGAGTCTAAACAATGATTGGTGCCACAGAGGAGGATTGCTGATTGGGAGGTAGGCACAGGGGCTTACCTTTCTTTGTATGCCCTTTTATATTTTACCACAAATCATGTCTTTAGTGGCAGGACTAAGGTTCCAGCCCAGATCACTAACTTCAAAGTCTGCATTCTTTCCATTACACCACAACTACTGTTTTATGTTAACTTTAAAATAGCTCAGCAAGAATTCTTAGGTCATTTTAGTGTATGATCGGTCACTCTCCTTAATGCAGAAGGCAGGTCAGGTAGTCTAAAACTAACCATTTAAAAAACAGTCAAAGTGACAGACTGCAGCACCACACTGAGAGGTGAATAATCCACCTAAAGCATCACTTAATTTCATCAAGATGTCCATGTTACATAGCACTTAATCTAAATCAGGATGCATGTCCTACATGTGGTTGTAGGATATCTGGGCCATAGACTAGGATCAACTGAGCCTCAAATTAGAGCCAAATATAGTCACTAATTGTTCTTCTGAATGAAATAATCTTACAAGGCTTAATTTGTCCGTACTTCTTTTTCAGTCTTGAAGTTTTGCTGCATGGTTACCTCTAAGTTTCTGGTATAGTCATGGAGCGTGACTAACTAAAACCTCAAGGAGGAAGAGAACACAGTTGCAATCATGGGTGTAGCTTTCTTCCACATTTTCCCACCCAGTATTTCAAAAATTCCCAGCAATCAGAAATGATGTTCATTTGTTTTTGCAACCAGTTGGTCCTGTTGTAGGTAGATGAGATTGCTCACTCAAAGTAGTGTCATCATATTTTCTCTTATTTCTGACCCTCTATCAGTTCTGTGCTTGTGTGCTGCCTTAGTTAAGGCCTTTAGTTCACATCTGGACCATCAGTTTTAATCTTATAACAGGTTCATGTGCTTTTAATCTCTTCTTCCATCCTTGTTCTTACTTCATTTTAAAAGCTATTTATTCTTGTCATTCCAGCTAAAACCTTTTTAAAATTGCTTCCGCCTGCCCTAAAGCAACTTTTTCCAACTCTTATTAGCAAAATCATATATTACATACAGAAAAAAAGAATTTATAAACCTGTTTAGAAATTTTAATTTTTTCTCATTTTTTGTGTGGTATGATAAAAGTGACCATAAAATATTTTATCATGGAGGGGTGCCTGGGTGGCTCAGTCGTTAATCGTCTGCCTTCGGCTCAGGTCGTGATCCCAGGTTCCTGGGATGGAGCCCCACATCGGGCTCCCTGCTCTGTGGGAAGCCTGCTTCTCCCTCTCCCACTCCCCCTGCTTGTGTTCCCTCTCTCGCTGTGTCTCTTTCTGTCAAATAAATAAATAAAATCTTTAAAAAATATATATTTTATCATGGGCGCCTGGGTGGCTCAGTCGTTAAGCGTCTGCTTTCAGCTCAGGTCATGATCCCAGGGTCCTGGGATCGAGTCCCACATCGGGCTCCCTGCTCAGCGGGAAACCTGCTTCTCTCTCTCCCACTCCCCCTGCTTGTGTTCCCTCTCTCGCCGTCTCTCTCTCTCTCTGTTGAAAAATAAATAAAATCTTAAATAAATAAATAAATAAATAATTATTTTATCATGGATATTTATAATAAAGTTCTTCCTAAAATGTTGCTTCTTCCTGCCTTTTCAACCATGTTGTCCATATATAAGACTTTTATTATACTTACATTGTTTACTCAGTGTCGCTTGGACATGTTTTATATTTTTGTGACTCAGCACCCTTTTCCTTCTCTGAGAATGCTTATTTATTCCCTGTTGTCCTTCTCTTTTTTCCAGATCTTGTGTATCCTTAAAGGAAGGTCCAGTTTATGTTCCTTCCTCTCCCTGAAGATTCTCCAGCCCATAGTGAGCTCTGAATCCTCTAACTTGTGGCGTTTTTTTGATCTGTTCCACTTATGGAAATTATATAGAGACTTGTGAATTTACATGTCTTTCTAATGAACACTTTTTTTTTTTTTTTCCTAATGCACAGTGCCTAACATTGTGCCTGGGAAAAAGCTTTGAATAAATGTTGAAGCTGTGTTAAAGAAATGATCTGTCGTAGGTAGTAGTTTCCTGTAAATATGTGAGTTTAGAATATTCCTTGTGAAAATTAGCCTTTTCCTCTATAGCCTATTCCCTCAACTCTGCCTGAGCAAAGCTGAGTTAAGTTTGATCTTTCTGAAGCCATTCACAGTGTTAAGCCCAACTTACCTGGAACTAGGAGATCTGAACCTACATGCTCTTAGGTATTATTGAGGAAACTAACGGTTTAGAGCTCAGGCCTCGAAATCAGAGAGCTCAACTTTACATTTCTACTCTGCCACTTTCTAATTACAGCACTCTGCATACTCTGTTTCTTCTCCTGTAAAAAGCAGATGGCAGGGCGCCTGGGTGGCTCAGTCAGTTGAGCGTAGGACTCTTGATTTCTGCTCCAGTCATGATCTTAGGTTCTTGGGATCAAGCCCTGAATTGGGCTCTGTGCTCAGCAGGGAGTCTGCTTGAGGATTCCCAACCACTCACACCACCTGCGTGCCCCGTGTGCCCACACAGGTGCGCGCTCTCTCTCTCTATCTCAAATAAATAAATCTTTCAAAAAAAGCAGGTGCCAATGACTCCTCTTGCAGGGGGTTGTTATGAGGTTAAATAAGGTTATCCATGGAAAGTGTCTGGCACAGAATAAGTGCTCCAAACATGTTAAAAATATAATAATAATTATTGATAATAATTATTAATAATTCTTCTCTTCACCTAACAGCTGTTCATATGGTAAAATCATCCAGTGCTATAGAAATTTTAAGTTAAGTAAATAGTTTGTTATAAAATTTCAGCATTTAAGTCTCTTACTAATTTTCAGTCTTTTGACTCGGAAGGTCTAGTTCATTGTGGAATCTTCTGACAAAGAGGAAAAGACAGCAGACTGCAAGCTGACAGACTGGATTTCTACTCCTGGCTTACTCACAATTTATTTAAACCTTTTAACATACAATGATCTGATTGTATCATTGTTATCTGTGTACATGACTTAATTTCAGTGGTTTATAAGCTTATTTAAGGCAAGGACCAAATCCTCCTGAATTTTATATTCCCCACTGAGGGTTAGTAAATACTGAATGAATACATAGCTATGTATTCTTATCTGTAAAAATGAGGGGATTGGACTATCTCTAAGATTCCTTCTAGCTCTCAAATATTTTCAACATATGGGTCAGTGAAATGAGCCCCAGCATTGGAGAAGAATTGAGATCAAAAACTATAAATGTAAGTTTTGCCCTTGATAGATCTCTAAGATCCATAATTAATTTAAGTTGATAACATATTAAAATGTTTATATACAATCTCAGGTTTAAATATAATTACTTTTTTTTTTTTTTAAGATTTTATTTATTTATTTGACAGAGAGAGCGAGAGAGCACAAGCAGGGGAAGCAGTAGAAGGAGAGGGAGAAGCAGGCTTCCCACAGAGCAAGGAGCCCGATGTGGGGCTCGATCCCAGGACCCTGGGATCATGACCTGAGCCGAAGGCAGACGCTTAACCATCTGAGACACCCAGGCGCCCCTAAATATAATTACTTTTAAGGGAAATTTATTATCTTTCTATTTATTGAATTTCTATAATATACATTCCTTTGTTATGTACTGTGACATAGATTTATTTAGGCATGGTTCAGTAAACCACCTTTACTGAAAGAATTGAAATATAAAGCTAATTGTTTGGTAATACTTTACTCCCTGTCCTTTCATTATGAATTGGGTACTTTCATGACTTTTTAATTGTTAAATGCTTATATTATAAAAAGTATTAAATGTCTTTGGGGGTAAAATGCCAAAATACAAACAAAACTCAAATGGTACAAAGAAAAGTATGTAGTAAAGATTTTAATTCTACTCATCTGAGTCAATTACTATTAGTAACTCATTGTGTGTATTTACAGAAACATTTAATAAGCATACAAAACACATCTACGTGGACTTCTATATCCACATCTTTAAAAATATCCTTTAATACTTTACCTTCATGTCAGTAACCTCGTACACAGTAGTTGATCAATAAATGTTTAATTGAATTAACCAGTACTCTTTACCAGTCAGCAGCTATTCAATTACATTTAGATTTTAAAGTACTATATAATTTCCATAAAAAATACCTTTTCAAGAATCTGAAACTAATTTTTTGAACTATTGTAAAAGTACATCCTGCATCAGTGCTAAAATATTAAATGTAAATATAAGTGAGACTTTTGTATGTGATTTATAAAACTAATCTTGCATGCTTTAAAGTCACACTGCATATAATGGATTTAGTTCTCAGACTTCAGTTAAAACCTACATACAGGTTTTACCAGTTTGCCAGCTCTGATGAAACTTCCAGGCCATTCAGCTTCTTGAGTTATAAAATGAATTATTAAGAAGTTACACAATCCTAGAATTTGAAGATATGCTTTGTGGTATACTTCATATTAGAATATGGTAGATTCTTTCCAAATAAAAGGAGTTAAATTTTTCAAACCTCTCTCTTTTAGAGTATTTAGAAAGGCACTTACCCTGAAAAGAATTGTGGCTGGATCTACAGAAGCATATTTCTCTTGGGGCTATAGTATTACCTGTTATTAGTCTGAAAATCCAAAGTACATTGTATTTACAAAACCTGTTATAGGTTAGTTCAGTCAAAATTGAAATTACTGTCTTTATTAGTATTTTTTTTTCTGATATAGAATAAATTTTAATGAATTAGGAGATTTTTACTTTTGTGACATCATAGTTATTATTTAGAAAGGTGTCAAATCTTCTTTTTTGGAAAATATGAAGCTCTTGGCTTGGGCCAAAATATTTTCCAACAGCCATAATAATACCAAGTTAAAAATTAAACTGTGTGTGTGTTTGCTTTCCCCAAGGACTCTCCCATTGTACAGATGAGTTCTTTGAAACTTTCAGAGAAATAATAACAGTATAATGGAGGAATAATGTATGGTGATTAACCAGCTCTAATCTAGGCCTATATATATGATTAAACATATGAAGAGGAAGAGAAAGAAAAAAACATAGAAAACTAACAGTAGGTGAATACTTAACATAATAAAAAATATTTATCTGAAATCAACAACCAACATCATCCTTAACATTTCATGAAATCAGGAATAAGACTGTGAGGACTGATGTCACAATACCAGAATATTGGTTGATAAAAGTTGGTCCTGGGGCGCCTGGGTGGCTCAGTTGGTTAAGCGACTGCCTTCGGCTCAGGTCATGATCCTGGAGTCCCGGGATCGAGTCCCACATCGGGCTCCCTGCTCAGCGGGGAGTCTGCTTCTCCCTCTGACCCTACCCCCTCTGGTGTTCTCTCTCTCATTCTCTCTCTCGCTCACTCTCAAATAAATAAATAAAATCTTAAAAAAAAAAAAAAAAAAAGTTGGTCCTACTGGGTGTACATGTTTTAATACACACGTTGTAGACATCAGAATGAGGAGCTAAGACATGTGACTAAGAGTAGAAGATGTAGTTCTTAAGTTGAGTTTCTGGTTAGGGCAATAATGGCCAGATAAACTAATATATCAGGAAAATCTAGATGTTAGTTCCATGGTCAAAGAATGTGAATAGAAAATTCACACACACACTTATTTTTCAAAGAGTGTTCAAGTTCACCAGGAATCAGAGATGCATAATTAAGCAAGATACAGTTTTACATTAAATTGGTGAGATTAAAAATAATACCAAGCATTGGCATTATAAACTGCTGATGGAACTTAGATTGTTATATTTACTTATTTTGGAAAGCAGTTTAAGCAATATGTATCAATAGCCTTAATGATCTGGCAAATTCTCACCATATAAGCTTCAATTTTAAACAGTAGAGGGAAAACATTTAAAATTTTTTTTGTCATTTAAGACAATAATAATAGCTATTTTCCAGTATTACAGCTTTAATTATTAAAATCTAGGAGTCAGTGGATCCTATCAATGTTTAATTTAACAAGTTTTATTTTTTCCCATATTTTGAAAATTTCAAACTTAAAGAAAAGTTGAGAGAATTTTAATACCCATATACCCACCACTAGATTACACAGTTCACATTCTACTCTGCTTGCTTTGGCTTATATCTAGATATTTCTTCAACCCTTTGTTCATCCAGAACTCCATCCTGTTTTTTTATGCATTTCAAATTAAGCTGCAGATATCAATATACTTTCTTTTAAAATCTTTAGTATGCATGTCATTACCCAAGAGCTCAATATTTAGAGTCTTTTTTCTTTTGAGGTAAAATTTAAAGACAATAAGATATGTAAGTTTTAAGTGTACCATTTGATGAGTTTCGACAAATGAATGCACCTGTGATAACCCAAACTCCTGTCAATACATATCCCCCCCCAGAAGTTCCCTCATGCTCCTTCCCAGTTAGCCCCCCATTCCAAGAACCACTATTATGATTTTTTTCTGCTATAAATTACTATTGCCTCCTAAAACACCACTTAAATGAACTTATACAGTGTGTACTCTTGTATAAAGCTTTTTTCATTCAGCGTTGAGATTCACTGATGTTGTTATACATATCAGTAGTGTTGTTGGGTTTTTTTTAAGATTTTATTTATTTATCAGAGAGAGAGAGAGCACAAGCTGTGGGAGTGGCAGGGGGAGGGAGAAGCAGGCTCCCCGCTGAGCAAGGAGCGCAATGTGGGACTCGATCCCAGGACCTTGGGATCATGACCTGAGCCGAAGGCAGACACCCAACCGAGCCACCCAGGCATCCCAGTAGTGTTTTTTTAAATTGCTGAGTAGTGTTCCTGAGTTCAGCCCATTTTTAATGTGAACTTTTTTTTTTAAGTAATTTCTCCACCCAATGTGGGGTCAAACTCAGAACCCCAAGATCAAAAGTCACATACTCTACTGACTGAGCCAGCCCCTTTAACATGAACTTTTGATACTTCTGTGGTTACTGTTGTTATTTGGTATTTCTTGGCTTAAGCTTAAAAGAAATTATGCGATAACGAGGGATACTGTAATATTTGTTTTTTTGTCATTTTTGCTTATGCTGTCTTAAAATTTAAGTTAATAGCAAATTATTATTTATCAGGTATAATTAAATTGCAAGGAAATTAAATGCTTCCTTGAATAGAAACACAGTGTTCTAAGAAGAGTGCTATATATAGAATTTCACTTAGTTTACCTTAACAGGAATTTAAAGATAAGGTACATTGATAATGACATAGCTCTATTTGAAGTCAATCATTTCAGTTATTGGCATGTACTAATTGTTTTAAAAGAAGATGGGGGGGGCACCTGGCTGGCTTAATTGTAGGAGTATGCGACTCTTGATCTCAGGGTCATGAGTTCGAGCCCCATGTTCGGTATAGAGATTAGTTAAATAAATAAATAAACTTACCCAAAAAAAGGAAGATGGGGGAGCCCTATGTGAGGTCCAAATCTATGTTTCTATAATTTGCATTCATTTGTCCTGATTCTGCTTTCTGAACAGAGATAATCTATTTCCTTAGATCAATATATAAATAGTTAGGTACTTTGTAAAGTAGTATTTTAATAACAAACTTGACCTAGCTTCTAATTTGTCCTTTTTTTGCATTAGCTAGTTAGGTCACCCTTAATAAGTATCCACTTTAATTCCTTCGCCTAAGTGAGAATGTTTACATAGTGCTTTCTTTTTAGGGACACTTAAAAATCTGGTGTAAGCTAAGGATTATTCTACCCATCACCACAGTGCACTTAAAACACAGAACCTCTGAAGTTCTATTCACCTTTTGTATCTCATATTACAAATCCAGTAAATGAAGTCTTTAGGAATAATTTTGTTTTCTCTCTTTTACTTAAACCCACATCCATGATATTAGCAGGACATGTAGTTCTACATTAAAAGCATAACCTCAATCTGACCACTACTCACATTTCTACTGCCACTATTCTAGTTTAAATCTGATTGTCTCTTACCCACGTGACTATAATAACCTCTTTTTTATAATTCAAGTTTTTATTTAAATTCCAGTTATACAGTATAATATTAGTTTCAGGTGTACAGTATAGTGATTCATCACTTCCAAACAACTCCCAGTGCTCCTCAGGACAAGTACCCTCTTTAATCCCAGTCGCATGTTTGACCCATCCCCCCACCCACCCACCTCCCATCTAGTAACCCTCAGTTTGTTCTCTAGAGTTGAAAGTCTGTTTCTTGGTTTGCCTCTCCCTCACTTTGTCTTTTTTCCCTTTGCTCATTTGTTTTGTTTCTTAAATTCCACATATGAGTGAAATCATAGGGTATTTGTCTTTCTCAGGCTGACTTATTTCACTTAGCATAATACTCTCTAGCTTAATTGGTCTCTCTACAAACCACTTTACTTATAGCATATAGGCATATATAAGCCAAAATGATTTTGATTAAAAATTGGTTAAATGATTAAAAATTGTGTGCTTTGTTGTTTCCCTTTGTACTTGAAATAGAATTCAAACTATGGTGGTTTTCTGATTGTTTACACTAGCCTCTGTTTTTCCTGACTCAGGTCTGCCTGAAACTCTTTCACCTATTCTCACCTCTTCAGAAGGGCTTTCTCTCCTTATAATATCTCGCACCAATATTACACCCCAACCTGCAACTACCTACTACTCTGGCCTTGTCTTCTTTTATTTTCTTTATACCATTTTGATCATCTGAATTAATTAATTAATTTTCTTTTTTTCTTTTTTTTACTTACTGTTCTCTTCCCCGCTGTAGAATGTTCTCTAAGAACAGGGACCTTGTCAGTCTTGATGACACAGTATGCCCTGCACTTAAGATGGTGCCTGACAAAAAGTTAATAGGGTATGAAGTATTTTCAAGTATTAAGTGCAGCTCAATAAGTCTTTCCCTAATTTGAATATTTGAGTCTCTATTTCTTTTGTTTCCTATATAGTAAAACAGCAATATATTTTTTTTATAATAATGACCCCAACACTTGCAAAATCCTACAGTGTCTTCTGAGTAAGAATGCTAGGCAGTTAGCTGTGTACTATCTCAGAAAGAGTAGAAAGCTGAGCTAGTATTTACTAAGGAGGAACCACCTTCCTTGAAAAGCTGAGTGTTCAACTGTAACCAGTTCTGCATGTGTAAAATTTAATATAGAAGTAGATTCCTTTGTAAAATTGATGTTACTCGTTTATTTTACAGCGTGGTTCATTCCTGTACACTATTACAAAATGTCCCTGCTGGTCCTTTACCTCCTAGCCTGCCTGACCACCTTGTAGCTTCTGTACATTGAAACCTTACTGCTTACACCAAACTAGTCCTGCACTTTGAAAATTCCATATACTTGTTTTTTCTTTCCCTCATTAGTTGACTTGGTGGACATTTATTCTTTAGTGCTCAGTTTAAAATATTTTCTGATTGGAGCCTTCCACAGCGTCATTGAATCTGGGAGCCACTGATGGTGAAGTGGGATCTGAGAGACAAGACATTTCTGTTTAAAAAATAGTAACGAAAAGACAGCTACATCACAGAGATCTAATAAGAGTTGAGATGTTTTCGTATAAATTAATTTTCCCTTTTCTACTGTTTTGCTTTTCTGCATAGTATCTTTTGGCATACTATTTATCTGTTTTTTCACTGCTGTGTGCCCTGAATATACAACAGTACCTGGTACAGATTAGGTGCTCTGTAAATGTTTAGTGACTGAATAAGTGATAACAACCCTTTAAAAAATATTAAAGCCACCCTTGGCTTGGGGATCATATAAAAACGGGTCTGAGGCCACATTTGGCTCAGGTCTTAGCCGGCCAACCCCTGTTCTAATGCATTATTTCCCTTAAATGAATATTTTTATTTATTTTTTTTTTTAAAGATTTTATTTATTTATTTGACAGTGAGAAGGAACACAAGCAGGGGGGAGTGAGAGAGGGATATTTTTAAATTACAGAAAAATAGGGAAAGCAGTTTAACATTTTTCACAATGTGTTCTGAGTAACATTATTTCCTTGTGATAATAAATAGGTATTACTCAAAAAAGGAATGTGGTGGACAAATGATTCTGGGAAATGCTATCTTATTTTGCTTTACCTCAGGACTTCTATGGATCTTTGTTATACTGATGTGCACTATAAAACCTGAGATATCACACACACACACACACACACAACTATATTTTTTTCTTTCTTTTTTTAAAACTCTTCTTAGGAGCATCTTGAGGCACAAGGACCTTTGTGAAAAATATTTAGGGAACTGATTAAGTTTATCTTGCCTTCATTTTGGAAGGATATTTTTGTTGAATACAGAATTTGAATTACATTTTTTCTCATTGCACTCCAAAGCTGTTATACCTTTTTTAAATTAATAGTTTTATTTAGACATAATTTAAGTATCTTAAAATTCACCCATTTGGAGTATATGATTCAATTGTTTTTAGCATATTTATAGAGTTGTGCAACTATCACCTATTCTAATTTTAGATCCTATCCATCACCCCAAAAAGAAATTTCTCACCCATTATCACACATCCTGTTCATCCTCACCCTCCAGCCCTAGGAAATTACTTAATCTACTTTCTGCCGCTATAGATTTGCCAATTTTGTACATTCCTTACATGTAATATGTGGTTCTTTTGTGACTGGCTTCTTTCACTTAGGGTATATTCAAGCTTCATCATGTTGTAACATGTATCAGTATTTCAGTCCTTTTTATTGGATAATAACTTTCAGTTGTATGGATGTATATACTACATTTTATTTCTCCATTCATCAGTTAATAGGCATTTTGTTGTTTCTACTTTTTTGTCATTGTATATAATGCTGCTATAAATGATCATGTACAAGATTTTGTGTGGACATACGTTTTCATTTGTTTGGGATGGAAGAGGAATTGTTTGGGTCGTAAGGTAACTCAAATGTTTAACAGCTTTCTGAAGAATTACCAACTGTTTTCCAAAGTAGCTGTACCATTTTACATTCCCACCAGCAATATATGAGGGTTCCAGTTTCTTTGCATCTTGGCCAACACTTGAATATTTTTTGTCTTTTTATTAAAGTAGGCATAATTCATATACCCCAAATTCACCATTTTAAAGTATACAATTCAGTTTTAGTGTATTTATAAAATTGTGCAATCATCATTATTCTGTATTCCAGAACATTTTCATCATCCCTAAAAGAAATCCTGTACCCATTAGTAGTCACTGCTCATTCTTCTCTATCAACAGTGCCTGGCAAACCACTAATATATTTTGTGTTTTATGGATTTGCCTATTCCAGACATTTCATATAAGTGAAATCATATAATATATGACCATATGTGTCTGGCTTCTTTCACTTAGGATGTTTTCAGGGTTTATATATGTTGTTGCATGTGTGAATAATACTCCATTATATGGTTATACCACATTTTATTTACTTATTCATCAGTTGATGGACATTGTGAATAATGTTGTTTTGTTTTGTTGCCATTGTGAATAATGTTGTTAATGAACATTCATGAACAAGTTTTTGTATGAATATAGGTTTCCAATTCTCTTGGGTGTATAGTATATAGTAGAGTATATACTATATGGGAATTCTATGTTTAATTTGTTGAGGAACTGCCAAACTTTTCCTAAGCAGTCGAGCCATTTTACATTCCAGCCAGCAAAGTATATGGGTTCTGCTTTCTCCACATCCTCTGAAACACTTGTTAGTATCTGTCTTTTTGATTATAGCCATCTAGTGGGTTTGAAATGGTAACTCATTGTGGTTTGGTTTTCATTTCCCTAATGACTAATGATGTTGAGCATTCTTCGGTGTACTCACTAGGCATTCGTGTATCTTCTTTGGAAAAATGTCTTTTTAAATCTTTTGCCCATTTTGAAGTTATGCTCTTTTTTTTTTATTAAGTTATAAGAGTGCTTTATATTTGTAGATATAAGTCCTTTATCAGATGCTTGATTTGCAAATATTTTCTCACATTCTGTGGGTTGTGTTTTCACTTTCTAAATGGTGATTTTTTTTTTAAATTCCAGTATAGTTAACATACAGCGTTATATTAGTTTTAGCCATACAATATAGTGATTCAACAGTTCCATATATTACTCACTGCTCAACAAAATGTGTACTCTTAATCCCTTTCACCTATTTCATGCATCCCACCACCTCCCTCCCCTCTGGTAACTGTCTGTTTGTTGTCTGTAATGAAGAGTGTTTTTTGATTTGTCTCTTCTTTTTTTTTTTTCTTTGTTCATTTGTTCAGTTCATTTCTTAAATTCCACGTATGAGTGAAATCATATGGTATTTGTCTTTCTCTGACTGCCTTATTTCACTTAACATTATACTCTCTAGATCTATCCATGTTGTTGTAAATGGCAAGATTTCATTCTTTATGGTTGAATAATATTCCATTGTACATATATGTATGTATATGATATATATATGATATGTGTATATCATATATATGTGTGTGTGTGTGTATATATATATATACATATATATCTCACCTCTTCTTTATCCATTAAAGCAGAGGTTTTTCATTTTGATGAAATCTAGTTTATCAGTTCATTTGTTTATCACTTGTATTAGTTTCCTATGGCTGCTATAAAAAACAAATGTGGCATCTTAGAACAACACAAATTTATTATTTTTATTATTTATTATCTCGCAGTTCTGTAGTTCAGAAATCCAAAATGGGTCTTGTAATAGGCTAAATGGGCTGAAATTAAGATGTTGGCAGGCCTGTGTTTTTTCTGGAGGTTCTAGGGGAAGCCTTTAAAATAGCTTCTAGAGGCTGCCTATATTCCTTGGTTTTGGCCCTTTTCCACTTTTAAAGACCTTTGCTATTAAATTGGCCCAACCTGAATAATCCAAGATAATCTCTTTATTTTAAAATCAGCTGATTAGCAATCTTAATTCCATCTATATGTAAGATAACATATTCACAGATAATCAGGGATTAGGATTTTTCTGCCTACCACATTGCTTATGCTTTTGTGTTATATCTAAGAAATCATTGCCCTAAGCCAAGGCCACAAAGATTTGCTTCCACATTTCCTACTAAAAGTTTTATAGTTTTCACTGTTATATTTAGGTCTGTGGTCCATTTTTAATTAGTTTTCGCTTGTGGTGTACAATAATGGTCCACTTGCCTTCTTTGGCATGTGGCTATCTGCTTATCCCAATACCATTTGTTGAAAAATGCTGTAAGTCTAAAATCAAGAAGTATGATTCTTCTATCCTTATTCTTTTCCAAGATTACTTTGGCATTGGGGCTCCTGGCTGGCTCAGTTGGAAGAGCATGCAGCTCTTGATCTGGGGGTCATGAGTTCCAGCCCCACGTCAGATGTAGAGATTACTTAAATAAATGAACTTAAAAAAAAAAAGATCAACTTTTCTGAGACTTTTTCATATCCATGGTTTAGGATAGTTTCTCAATATTTGCCAAGAAGTGGGAAAAAGTCAGCAGAGTTTTTTTTTTTTTTTTTTTTAATTGGGATTGCAGGGTTTCCATTGAATCTGTGTAGTGTGGATTTCTGCTGTCCTAACATGGGTATTCTCATCTATAAGCTTGGAGTGTCTTCCTTAAGTATTTTCTTCTTTTGGATGTTATTGGAAATCAAATTTTAAAAAAATTTGCCTTAGGATTGTTCATTGCTAGTATATAAAAATTTGAATTTTGTATGTTGATCTTGTGTTCTGCAGCTTTGATAAACTTATTTCTTAGGTCTGTTTATCTTTTAGTGGATTCCTTAGTTTTTTTATATTTAAAATAGAAATAGTTTTACTTCTTTCTTTCCTACCTGGATGCCTTTGGAGTTTTTATGAGAAGTCAGCAGTCATTCAAATTACCGTTCCCCTATATGTAAAATATTGTTTTTCTCTGGCTGCTTTTAATATTTTCTTTTCATTTTTGGTTTTCAGCAATTTGATTATGTGCCTAAATTTCTGTTCTGTGTTCTTTGAGCTTCTTGAATTTGTATCTGTCCCATCTCTTGTCTTACCTATTGTTGACTCCAATTCACATATGTCAGATCTTTTGCTATTGTTCCATGGGTCCCTGAGGCTCTGTTAATTTTTTTTCAATCTTTTTTTCTCTCTGTTCTTGAGTTTGGATAGTTTCTATTAATCTATCTTGAAAGTCACTGACTCCTTCCTCAGTTATTTCCATTTTGTTTTTAAACTGTTTAGAGAATTTTAAATTTCAGGTAATTTTCTTTTAGAGTTTCCATTAGTATTTTTATAGTCTCTGTTTTTCTGCTAAGATTTTCTCCTTTCTTTCATTCTGTGCACATATTCCTTTACTTCACTGAGCATAGTTTTAGTAGTTATTTTATTTTATTTTTAAAGATTTTATTTATTTGACAGAGGGTGGGGGAGAGAGAGAGAGAGAGCACAAGCAGGGGGAGCAGGAGAGGGAGAAGCAGGCTTGAGCAGGGAGCCTGACGTGGGGCTCGATCCCAGGACCCCAGGATCATGACCTAAGCCAAAGGGAGTCACTTAACCACTGAGCCACCCAGGAGCCCCTTAGTAGTTATTTTAAAATCTTAGTCTACTAAGCATAGTTTTAGTAGTTATTTTAAAAACTTGGTGTACTAATTCTAACATCTAGATTATCTTCGAGTTGGTCCCTATTGATTGTGTTTAGTCTTCAGACTGGGTTGCATTCTACTGGTTCTTGTGTATCATGTAGTTTGGACTGTAAGGTGGACAAATGTGTGTTATGTTTGGAGACAGGATTCTGTTCTATTTTTTCAGACAGTGTTGTGTTTTTTCATAAGAAATTATTTTCTTGAATTCAGTCTGCAAACACTCAGTACAGTAGCTCAAATTTCATTTCAGGTTGTTTTTGTTTGTTTTGGGTTTTTTCATCTTTAGCTGGACAGGTTGCAGTTTGCCCTGTGTGTGCGTTGTTCAGGAATTAGCCAGAGATTTGGGCAGGGAAACTTGAGTTGTTTTAAAGTAGCTTAGTTGGTGTCGGCATTTTTATCTTAGTTTATTGTTTTAGTAGAATTTAGAATCATAGTTTTATAAACTGAAAATAATAATAGGTAAATGATTTCCAATGTTTTATCTTGACAATTAAAAATAAGTTTCTTTTATTTTTCTCATTATTACAGATCGAGCTGGGAGCATCAGTACTCTTGATTCTTTAGACTTTGCAAGATATTCAGATGACGGTAACAGGGAAACAGATGAGAGAGTGGCAGGTGAGTAACATTGTAAAGACAGATTTGGATTCTTTGACATTCAAGAAATAATAAAGTGACATGAGGAATTCTCTTCCTTCTACAATTTGGTATGTGAATATAATTATGTAGTTATTACACAAAGTTATGTTACTAATTTATTGGCTACAAGGAACATCTGAACCCTCAACTTCCTCTTCCAGTTGTGGGGTGAGTTTCTGGTTATGCATACCTAAAATTTGCTGAGTTCTGCTTGTGACCAACAGTTTACAACCATGTAGTTCTCTAACTGGTGTAAAGCAGGTTTAAGTTAGCCATAGCTTAGTACAAAGTTAGTTGGACCTTGTCTTTCTCATTCCTTTGATCTTCCAAACCTGGGCTGATATTTAGGTGTTGTATATCAACACAACACTACTGATTATAAAAATTGGTTGAAAAACTTCTGTGCTGGCTGGTGTATAAAACTTTGTCTTGAGACCTCTGGGTGCTCCCTAGCCATCACAGCATCTCTCCAAAAATTTCCCTTGGCTTTCCTATAAGCCAGAAAATAAAGGGTTAATACTTGGTACAGCAGGGCCCTCCAGGACCTTGCTTATTCCAATTAGAAGACCGACGTTCTTTCTGAATGCTTGGTTATTCATACCAATCTCCTGTCCTCCCCTCTCCACCTTTCATCTGCTCTGCCCACATCTAATGAAGCCAGTTAGATTCTGTCCAGGTCCACCCTGGAAATTCAGTGTAGCAGCCCTGGCTCCTTTAGTGTCAACTGTTTCGTACTTGTCAGGTGCTTCAAAGCTGTGGCTATCTGTAATTGAAGAAATTCTTGAGTGCTTTGCAGGAATTGTAGTTTTCATAGGACATTGGCTCTTAGATGGGGAAAGCAGACAGACATCAGTTAGGTAGTTTGATATCCACCAGAATGGTGGGCACTCCTGGAGCAGGAGGGATGCAACATGGAACAGATGGGGCCCGTGGGGGCAATATGGTATCAGGGAGTACCCATAATGTGAATTACTTTCTTGACCAACTGTTGAATTTTTGTTCCATTTACTGGGACAAGTTTGTTACAGTCCACCTAATGTTTACCTGTCGTGGTCATTATGAATAAAAGTGAGTACTAATTTTTATGTAGCACTTGCTCTATTCTAATCACCATTCTAAATGTGTATTAACTCAATGACTTATAGAGTTGTCATCATCCTCTCCTCCCCAGGAGACTGAGACACTCAGAGGGATTATTTAAGACTTCAGTGGCAAGGCTAGAATTCAAATTCAAATGCAGATAGCCCAGCAACAGAGCCCACAACTGACTGTGCCATATAGTATGTCATAGCAGGAAGGACTAGGTTTGACCTGATTAAAAATGACATTTCAATATATGATTTTCATTCATTGTTCAAGAATAGAAATATTGAATAATTTTAAATCTCAGATGGTATTGTATGAGTTAGACAAAAAATGATGTAACTATTTTTATTTCAGCAGAAGCTAAGAGAGGATTCAACAGTGTAAATAATAGTGATATCAGTTGAATGGGGAAATCATTGGAAGAGTTTAATGTGGCTCCCTATATCAAATCATGATTTAGTCATAAGCATTATTTATTGACTTGTATCAAACAGTAAATCACATCAGTTTTATCTAAAAATTAACAAATTAGATGGAAATTATTTGAATAATTTTAGGACTAATTTATCCTGCTTATTTTATCATTTGTTAAGTTGCATTATGTTATATAATTATGTTGTATATGTTAGATATTAGATATATTATGTTATATGTTAATATTAAATATATGGTAGTTTATTAGACTAACCAAATATATCTGGTTTTGTATATTGTATTACTGTTCAAACGGTTATATAATTAGAAAGTAACTCTTACCCAAAAGAGATCACATAATTATTTTCTTTCCTTTAATTTCCATTTGAAAACCTAAATTTTAGATTTAGTCAGATTTAAGAGGTTCATTATTCTTATTATTTAGGTATTTTAGTGTTTCTAATTCAGGGAAACATTATTGATATAAAAGCAAAATGTTATAACCAAGCATACCTAAGAATGAAATGTTATAAATATGTGGTGGTTTTGACCTTATATTTTTAATCTAAAGATTATACTCTCTCTCTAGGTTTGGGGAGATAAAGTAATTTTTGATCATTATACAGTGCTAATATGTAAATAAACACTTTTATCTTTATTGGAAAAGGGAAGGAAAATATATGTTACTACAAGAGAATTACTTTTTAGCACTCTTGTACCATAGCCTGTAATTGAATCAAATGTGTGATACGTGGGTGAAACTTTATGAAAAAGTTTCAATTAATCACAATTCCCATTTCTAAAAAGATTTGTGGCTCTTTGCTAACCATTGGTAGTAACTTAAAAGCTTATCTAAAGACCAATAATCCAGAAAAGATCCTGTCATCTGTGATTGGATCACCTGTAAACCTCACTAGGAAAGAATAGAAATTTCTTTATTAAATTTTTCTATACCTGTCTTGGGCAGAGGGAGATTATAGATAACACAGGTACTGATTGAGACCATTGTCCCACCACGTAAATGTAGGGTCTGCTCCAACCTTTATTCAGGGGCTGCTGTTTATAAGACAAATAGATACTATGTTTTCAGCATCATTCTTACCATCTTTTTCCCAAATTTAAAAATCTGGTTCTTTTATCAAGTCTACATAGGTTTTCCTTCAAAGAGGAAAACATCTCTAAATGAACTAATGTTTATTGAGCATCTACTCCGTGTCAGGCACTGTGCTGGGGTGCTTTGTATAAAATATTTAATCTTGTTAACAGTTCTGAAGAGTAGGTCATGATATCCTTATTTTATGCATCAGGAAACTGAGGCTCACCACGATTGACAGATTTGCCTAGTAGCCTCCATATGATAAGAGATCAGGATATGAACACATAAGTTTTTATTCCAGAGCCCACAATATATCTTTTAGTACCAGGCTGTAGCTTTGACCCATCTGTACATTCCTGTGGGTGGATGGCCAAATTGTGTCTTTCCCGTACAAGACTATTTCAACATAGTCATTTTCTTTTAAAAGAAGTAAATTTTTAAAAAGCTTTTCATTTTAAATATTTTCCATTTCTGAATTTAGAAGTGTAAATTTTCACATAAAAATGATTTAAAAAGTGGTAGACACCAAACCAAATTGAGCTTAACCTAACTGAACTTTCTGTGTGTTATTAAAGAAATCTAGTGTTACTTGGTGCATGTACAGTGCACCTCTTAAGTTTTCAAGTTCTCTTAAAGATAGCAAGGGACATGCATATTCTAAATATTGGGATTGCTATTTTTTAAAAATTTATTTTAGACATTCTGAGCATCTGCTATGTGTTAGGTACTAGATATAGAAACCTGAAATAAAGTTTCCACTCTCAAGAAATTTGTCCTGAAAAATGTCTGTATCTGTAATATAAATAAATGTACAGTACTTTAGAAATGGTGGTAAGGACCTTGTTAATTTTGGGACCACCTATAACCCTGTCTCCATTTTACATGATCTGTCTTTTAGCATCAGAGTCTCTGAATATCCACTTATTCAATTAATATTTGTTGAGTGTTTATTCAGTACTCAAGGTATTAAGCTGTTCTGTTAACAATAATCAACAAAATAGAGACATGAAGCTTCTATAAAGCTTACATAATCTAGTAGACATTCTAAAATGACTTTCAGATTTTTGCCTGAGAAATAACCTGGCCCGTCCAATGATTAAGAAGCAGCATCAATAGCCCTCTCATCTCTTTGCTATTGGCCTGCAACATACATATCCAGATTCCTGATGTATTTCTCCCCTAGTACAGATATTTGTACTTAATATAAATTAGTAGGGTTTTTTTTGTTTTTCTGTTTGTTTGTTTGTTTTTCTTATTTTGAGCCTTACTTAAATCTTTATGATTTTAAGTGAGGTAGATGTTCAAACAAGGCTTTAAAGGCAACAAGCTTTTAATATGGCTGAAGGGTGTTATAATTTAGGTGATAAATCATAAAGGTCTGAACTAGGATAATTGCAGAGACAATTGAGATGAACGGTTTTTTAGTAGGGGGTTACTCAAGGGTTGGAATATATGGCTTGGACATTTAATTAATGTGGACTGAGTAAGCACAAGGGATAAGTGAAGAGTAATTTCCAGGTTTCCTGTTTGGGTATCTGCATAGATAGTGGTGCCATTAGTGGAGAGAGGCTGCAGGAGGAAGGAGATTTGAGAGGAAGATGATGAAATTCATATAGATAGATCAAATTCAAAACTTATGAGACACTCAGGTGGGCATGTCCTAGAGATAATTAGGTAGGTCTGTATCTTCGGGAAAATGTTTAAAGATTTTTGAATCTTCGGAGTACTTGTCAAAGTTAAAACCATAAGGCTGGATATCATCCCGGTGGGGTATGTAGGGTAAGAAAAGGGCCAAGATGGTACCCTGAAAAACACCAGCTTTGAGATGAGTGATAGAGGAATCTGTAAGAGAACCTGAGTAGGAAGGACAGTAATAAGATTTTTTTTTTCTTTTAAGGTTTGGGGAAGAGGATTTTTTTCCCCCCACTAAGATGAATATAGAAAACTAAATGTCTATAAATAGAGATTGCTTCTTGCTTCCATTCGTTTATTTTTCACTATCTACTCACATGCCTAACAGTAGTATTCCTTTCTGAAGTCTGTAATAGGCAGGAAGAAGTCTAAACCCAGGAGGGGTGGTAATGTTACTGTCTTAGGCTTTTAATATCATTTTTAGGAATAGATTTCTATTCTAACTTACAATCTTAAAAGAATTTTCCTATTTCTTAGACCTGTTCCTGGGATAATAAATATTAAAAAATGGGGAAGTGGTATTTTATTATGAAGTCAAATCACTTTATAGTCAGAAAAAAATAATCCAGGAAATTCTGACTTGAAAGAAGATGGTTTCATGTCCACTCTGGCAAGGACCTTGACTCAGCCCTGTTGATTTAAACTCTTCAACAATGAACAGGAGTAGCAATAAAAAAGTACTTAACTCTGATCAGAGTCATGTCAGTTATGGAAAAAATTTTCCAAAATAATGTTTTGAGTTTTGTGCCAAGATGATCAAAGACTAGCAAATATTTCAAGATAATACAGTGATATATTGATTGGGGCTACAAGGGATTGATATTTTTTTCTGCTTTGAAATTTAATACTTTACCTTTCATGTAAAGGCATGAGAACATGATCTTTAAACACTCAGGTACCTCTGATAGAATACCAATATTCCAACCCCTGTTGGAAAATAACAATTTCAACTAATCTAGAGCTGCTCACACTGAAAATCATTAATTATTTTGGTAAGACTGTAATATGTAATATTAGAATATACCTACATCTTTGCAGTTATTAGTTTAATTCCAATAAAATTGCCGTCAGTAGGGTTAGACTGTTAGTAGAGGATTGAGGTAGTGAACAGTTGGGTAGTTGGTTCCTACGGTGTTTTTTTGTTTTTGTTTTTTTACAAACATACACATCCTCAAACATTTTTATGAAAAATTAAAATATTCAAAAAATACTTGGAGATTGTTTGGTACAATGTATCTCTTTACAGGATAATTAATTTTGAGCTTTAATCCAATATTTTTTAATAAAGAAGAGACAAATTCATGTATGTGTGAATATAGCTGTTCAGACCTTTCTTGTGAAACTTTCTCATGTAATTGTAATTACTTGATCATACTGTGCCTTTATAGAGATGTGCTATAGAGCTTCAAAGATATGCCTTTGTCTTTTAAAGTCTATATTGTATATTAAGAAACATGCAGCAGAGTGAATTCATTTTGATAAGCACTATCTTTTCAAAGCATTGGTAATTTTTAGTGACATTTGGCAATGTATTTGTAGATGTGCATAAAAATATAAATTCTTGCCGTCTGACATGGGTTTTTCTGGCTTTCTGTGCCTTGATCATTCAATGTTTTGCTCTTAGTCACCTAAACTTTTCACCAACTGAATTTGAGTTTTTCACAGTTTGTGTTTTAACCCTTTTTTTAATTTATTTTTTTCATATTTCTATCATTCTGGCGCAGGCATTTCTGATCTGCAATTGTTCTGTAATATGTCTTAGTAAATTGTAAGTGATACTGAAAGCATAATATGTATACTGATTTTACCTAAGGTATGGTTAAATATTTTTAGATCAAAATCAATTACCTAAAGCTTTGAAATTAGAAAAAAAAAAAGTAAACCTATTTTGTACTTACACACTGAATGTGTGCAGTCTGACTTTAAACACAAACTCTGTTTCCAGAAGTGTAAGTTTTAGGGAAAATGTTCTAACTTTGTTGCACAGAAATGTTTGCAGATCAGCATTGCTAACTACCAAAAAAGAAATCGTAACATACATGTCATCTGACTTTTAGTTGTGCCTTCCTGTTGCTGCAGTGAAGTTCTGTGCATCAAAATAACTGGCCTTCATGTACTAGATGTGATTCAATTACATCTTCAGTTTTTAATGAAAATATGCAAACTGAGTGAATCCTAATTTTTCCATGTATTTTTATAGCTTTATTGTCTCTGATAGCATCTCATTCGCCATCTTCTTTTTTCTGTTTATTAGTCAATTAGGAAAAAATTGCCATCTTTAAATTTTTTAATTTGCTAGTTGTTATGCAGAACTATTTAAATACCATAATTTTGTTTAATATCCAGTTGTGACAAAGATCACTTAATTTTCCCAGAGCTTTACTTCATGGAAATGGCATTCCCCCCCACAGCTAAGCTTGCTTTTTCTTCAGAGCAATATTTATATATTTTAAAGAAAGTTCCCAGTTAAGACACATTTAGTTAAATCTTGATCGTGGTGAAACATTTTAAAGAGCTTTAAAAATGTTTCCTCAGTATTCACGTTTATCTTATCAGTAGCAAGAGAAGTCTTTGAGTTTCACTAGTTAGTATCTCTTATGAAGAGATTATCTATTTGGAAAGTTATCAGAAACGTTGAAATCCTATTTAATTTTACTTAGTATTCTTAGGTACTATACTTTTAGAATTGTACAAATCATTTACTTTAGGATGGTCTTAAATAGAAATGAAAGAACAAACTGTTTCAACCCTTTGGCTTTAAATGAAACCTAAAACCATAGGAACATTTTTTAAGATATGTATTTAACATATCTATGCTTGTTTGTAGATAACATAACTTTGTTTGTAGAAAAACTTAAAGCCATCCCAACATTTTTAAATATTTAAGCCATGTTTCTTCAATATCTTAATGAAGGGATATATTCACTAATGTTTCTGTATATTGATTTATAACAATATTCTAGATAATGCATTTAAAAATACTTTTTCTTTTTTAATACTAAGGTTTTCTTTAAGTATATTTGCTTGGACTTGATCTAAATTTTTGTCTTTTCCCCTAAAATTATGTCACCTGAAAATATTCCATTGCATTTTCTTACCTACACTGAGTGAAGTACAAGCATCCAGATTACCAGTATTTTTATTTACCTAAATGAGAGTATGCCATAGATTTTATTTTTAAATAGAGCTATTCCCTGTCAGACAGCTAGAACATTTGGTTAGCAGTCCCCTGAATTCTAAAACTATGGAAAACATTCACCAGTTTGCTTGCAAACCAACTCTGCTGCATGCGTTCACAAATTTCATAAAGATTGCATGCTTTCTGTTTTCAATACAAATTGTATTTTTTTTTCATACCCATCCTTGCTTTTTATTTTTTAATTTTGTTTCCCTTTTCTTGGTTGGATGCCTGTGTGTGTTTATTCCAAATCCCTGTCCAGTCCTGGAGTTTGAACTACGGAAAGCCAAGGAGACCATTCAGGCCCTCCGAGCCAACCTGACAAAGGCTGCAGGTGGTGTACATAAAACTTTTTTGAGACTTTTTCTACTTTGACAATGTAGAAGTAGCTGAAATATTTTCAAATGTAAAATAGTAAAGTGTTATTTATATTTTCTTCCACCAGAACACGAAGTTCCTTTACAGGAACGAAAAAATTACAAATCAAGTCCTGAAATTCAGGTGGGTGAATGACAGAACTAAAAGTATCTTCCACATAAAATGGTAGCACAAGTATTGAAGGAAGGAAACTTATAGTATTGTATCTTTTATTTTGCCTGTAGGAACCAATCAAACCTCTTGAAAAGAGAGCTCTAAACTTCTTAGTCAATGAATTTTTATTGAAGAATAACTACAAGCTTACATCAATAACCTTTTCAGATGAAAATGATGATCAGGTACAATTTTTTTTTTTTGACAGTGATTTGTTTCCTTTTTAACTTGTAATCTATTTATTTTCTCTTTTATCTAGTTTCTTTAATTTTTTAAGTCCTACATACGGTAAAATTCTGTAACACTAGTTACCAAACACTTCTCTGCCCATGCAGTCTGGTATTCTTTTCGTCATGCTCCCATTGCCACACTCAATTTTGTCACTGTCTTACTCCCACTACATCTGTATCTCCGCCTTCTAAATCTCTCCGTTTTCATGTCATGCATCTCTCCTACCTACTGCTTTAACTCCTTCCTTATCAATTCTAAATTTATAAGCACTCTCAACTTTCTTTTTAGCTTATCCTCCACCTGCCTCTCCAATATTATCTTTTGCCTATTCATTATAATCTTGCCAAACAGAAGGGCTTGCATCCCCCTCAACATATCTGATTCCTTCAGGGTTTTATGCTTTTGTTCATTCTTCCCCTTGTCTCTGAAATAATTAGTTCCCTTATCCCTTCATTGCTTTGTGCCTTATAAATACCTAAACCTTTTCCAAGAGAGTGCACAGGTCATCACCTTTCCAAAATCTTTCCTTCTACCTCAAGACAGAAATTGACTCCTTTCTCTAAATTCTTGACAGCTCTTTAATTATAATATCTATAATACTAAGAGTACCTGTTTATGTCCTCACTTGAACTGTGAAAGCCCCTGAGTGGAGACAATATTTTATTCCTTTTTCTAAGCACACAGCAGATATCTAATAAATGTTTGATGAATATAGTTAGATAAATGGACATTTGAATAATATGTGTAATAGTCATTTAATAACTTTTTTAAAAAGCTTAAGTTTGTTTAGTTCTTGTTGTAGGCCAAGCACTGTGTTAAGATCTTAATATACATTTTATTTTATCCTTACAAAAACCCTAAGAGGTGAGTATTATATCCATTATACAGATGACCTGTTTAAGTTTCAAATTAATTTATAACAGTGATAAACAGAGACAGATATGAATTTCATCTTGGGTCCAATTTCTCCAAAGCCCCCATTTTTAATACCTGCCTTATATTTGCCTCAGATTTAAGCCTCAATAATGGGTATTCTCATTATTCAAATAAAGCTTCAAAGGGACACCTGAGCGGCTCAGTCGTTAAGCATCTGCCTTCAGCTCAGGTCATGATCCCAGGGTCCTGGGATCGAGCCCCTCATCGGGCTCCCTGCTCAGCGGGAAGCCTGCTTCTCCCTCTCCCACTCCCCCTGCTTGTGTTCCTTCTCTCGCTTTGTCTCTCTCTCAAATAAATAAAATCTTAAAAAAAAAATAAAGCTTCAAAGGAGTAAGAATGTCACATTTAGAACATTCAAATGAATATGCCATAGTTTCTCAAAGAGGGTTTCCCAAATAAATTATAAATAAATAAGTTACAAGATATCAAATTAATACTAAATTTTGATGTATTAGAGAAAGAGAGAATGGTAGGACAATATATTTGTGTGTGATTAATTACTCTGGAATTTTATAAAGCTCTTCAAAAAATCTTTGCTCATGGAATGCTTGAGGTGCTATGCCTTTTTGTACTTTAGTAATAGAATTGTATTAGATTGAATTCAAGAGAATGTTTCATACACAGCAAATCGAAGAATAGCCATTTGGATTCTGAAAATTGTAAGAAGCATTTTTAATAATATAAATTAGATTCAAACAGCTATCGCAAGAAGGCAAACAGATTAAATTGCTTGCTTACCCACCAGAGATTACACTAAATATATATAGGTTAGAATAATAAAGGAAGAACAAAATTAATGCCATCAATTAGTTTACTTATAAATAATGGGTAAACTTATGAACTAAGATTTTCTTAATGTAGACATGTTGTATGACTTCATGCAAATATTTATGTTTTACAAGCTTGAAAGTTAACACAATCTTGAAGGTTAAGAGTTTGCATTTTTGAGAGACTTAATAACAAGATTGTATGTGTAACATTTTGACATCTAAGACAGTTAAATCTGTTTACCTAGAATATCAGGAAACTTATAAGAATAATATCATATACAGTGGAAGATGTAAAGTAAGTTTAACAATGATGTTTTCTCACTTGGAACATACACTTTGAATTTACAACAAAATTATGATTGTGTTAGGTTTTCAAGATATTAACTATAAGGAATAAAATGAGTCTCAAAAATGCAGGATAAAATTTCTTCATAGTTTTTAAAAAATATTATTATTTATCTTTTAGGATTTTGAACTCTGGGATGATGTAGGATTAAACATTCCAAAACCTCCAGACTTACTGCAGCTCTACCGAGATTTTGGAAATCATCAAGTGGCTGGGAAAGATCTTGTGGATGTGGCCAGTGGTGTGGAAGAAGATGAATTAGAGGCTCTTACACCAGTTTTAGGCAGCCTTCCGCCAAGCCTTGAAACTCCTCAGACTGTAGAGGTGAGCAATATTAACTAACTAGTCAAGTCCACTAGAAGTATTTAAATTGTGTAAAAGCATGCTATGAGATCTTGAGTTTCTGTTTTTCTCCCATTTTGATTTTAGAACTCCTTGCTAGTACAGAAATTAGAAGATAAAATTAGTTTATTAAATAGTGAGAAATGGTCTTTGATGGAGCAAATCAGAAGACTTGAAAGGTTAGTACTTAATCATCATTTCTAAAAAACCTCTTAAAGTTTTTAAAGAAACTGACAGATTATATAAATATATAACATAATATTTCAGTTGAAAGACATAATTTTTCATATTCTAATACTTCTGAAAGAAAGTCTTATAATTGTTTTAAATATTTAATATGTTCTTTTTCCCCAAAAAAAGTAGTAATCATGTAATTGGTTCCCCATGGTTGTGTCAGTATTAATAAAATAACTCCTTCACACTAATGTTGTAAATATTTCCCACTGATTATTTCATTTAATTCTTACTATAATCCTGTGGGTTAGATGAAATTATTCCCATTGTGCAAATACAGAAAAGAAGGCTAAATGCCAATTCAAAGTTTATAAGGTCATTTTTATGCTTCATTGGTAAGAGTTTGTAGTTATACTTTTAGGTATATGAAACATTCCTTTATGTAGTACAGAAAAGCTTAAATCAGTTGCCAAACAATTTTCTATTAATATGTTTTACTTTTAATGCATGAAACCTAGTATGAGGTTTATGCTATTGCCAAAGTTTTAAGAATATAGTTGTTCTCTGATAATTTCTCTTTCTTTCTACAGTGAAATGGATTTCCTCAAAAACGAACACTTCACCATCCCAGTAGTTTGTGACTCTGTTCAGCCTTCTTTGGATCATAAGGACTCTGAAGACAGTGGACAGAATCCAGTTATAAATAGCTCAGACAAGCAAAAAGACCAAGATATCCATCTTTCAAAATCAGATGAAGTTGATTCCACTATTCCTAAAGAGAATTTCCCAAATTCTGTCCCCAGGAGAGAAAAAGAAGAAATGCCATCTTCTTCTCCATCAAGTAAAAACATAGTCCATTTTGATAAACCTAACAGGTTAGTATGCAACCTATGTTTTGAAATGCATCTTTCAGCTATTTAATACCTTGCCAAACTGGAAGAGCTTCATTTCTTATTTTGCAGGTCAGATGTATGAATTTTTACATTTGGCATGAACTTAACACATAGCAAGGTACATGTCTCAAAAACATATCACAAAGTAATTACTAAGTTCAATTACATTAAAGAGAATTAAAACATAAATGGGGTAGCTTCTAGCTTAGCAAAGTACTTAAACCCATAAAATAATATGTATGTTCTGTGTGCTGTAAACTCTTGTAACCAGTGATTTTTTTTTAAAGATTTATTTTATTTGAGAGAGAGAAATAGAGCGCACATGCACAATCGGGAGAGGGAGAGGAAGAGGGAGAAAGAATATGAAGCAGACTCCCTGAGGAGTGCAGAGCCAATGCAGGGCTCCATCTCACAATCCTAAAATCACGACCTGAGCCAAAACCAAGAGTCGGACACTCAGCCTACTAGCCACCCAGGCACCCCTAAAGCCAGTGATTTTTACCTTTTCTCTGTCATTAACAGACTCAGTAGAAGATTTTGGTACTGCATAGTTACCAATGTAAATAGGGGAATTGTTTCTGCTCGTAGTCCTTTTTCCTGTGTCTGCTTCCATTACTAATACTGTATTATTAGTATTCTCTTGATTCATTTACTTAATTTTTTTGGGTCTGTCTCAGTGATTGAAATCAGATGAGATAACAGTGGTACTTGCCCTTTAAGATCAGATTTTCTAGTGGAGAAAAAATATAATTTAAAAAATTTTTAGGTTGTAAATCATTTTAAGAAAGGAATATCTACTGTGCTCTTTTTTATATTTTAGTTCTAAATTCTTTCTGTATCCTAACTTATTTCATCCTCACAAATATTCTGTGGTGCAATTCTGAGCCACAAGTCATACTTCCTCCTTGTATTAAACAGAAGGATATTACACTTAGTGTTGGGATATAATAGGAAAGTATGACTGATTTCTTTTAGACTTAGAGGCACTCATTATTAGTAAGAAGTATTTGATTTTTTTTTTAAAAGCAAATCTTTCCACTGATGAGCCACAACTTTTTGTATACCTACTAGCCATATTTTTCTTTAGGTATTGGGGAGGTTACAGAGTTGAAATAGATACGGCCCAGTCTTCAAGTTGCATTTTTTCTAGTATGGATAAGATAGAGTCATAAAAATCTATGTTATGATACTCAACAATAATGGCATTTGTAATAGTTCTTTAGTGTTTAGGAGTACTTCCATATATCTCTTTTGGTATGCAAAGCTACTTTCTGGAGAAACGTGGTTGTTAAATTTGTTCAACTAATTTTTTTAGCTCTTAACTATGTGCTAGGCAGTGTTAACAAGGAATATACTGGAAGGCAAAACATGCGGTAACCCCTTCAGTCACAAACATTATAGTATGAGAGAGACCAATAATCAGACAATCATAATAAAGTATGAAAAATAGTAATATAAGAGAAGTTCACCTTGCTTTGGAAACACACAATCAGGGCACCTAAGCTAGTCATCAGAACAGGGAAGTTTTCAGGGAAGAAGTGTCTAACCTGAGGCGTGACGACTAAATAGGAGTTAACCAAACAAAGAGGTAGGAGGAAGAGTGTTCCCAGTAATGGAGGATAGCATGTGCTAGGAGAATGCCACACGTGTTGGGGAACTAAGAAGAATTTAGTAAGGTTTAATCAAAGACTAAGTCATGTAAGCCATGTTAACTCATTTTAGAGAGCTGGGACATGGTAGGTATATAAGTTTTAGAAAGAATCCTCTAAGGTAGAGGTGATTGGAGGGTAGCAAGACGGGAGGAAAGAAGACTAATAGGGTGTCTTTTGGAAGAATCCATGTAAGAAATGGTTGAGGCCTGACTTGTATTAGAAAGAAGTAGGTAGAATTTAAGATAGTTAGAAGGTAAAAGCTTGATTGGATTTGGGGTGAAATGAAAGGGAAAAATAAAGGCTGATTTGTGGTTTCTGGGTTGGTTGATTAGATGGATCATGGCTATTCCACTGAAAGAATATGGAGGAGGAAATAGATGAGCAAATAAACTCAAGCTTTGGTACATTACTCCCTGTGATCATAGAAATTACTGAATGCCACTTTGTAGTGTATGCTAAATAACCTCTGTTTTGTAACTTTTAGTGTTAGCTCTTTTCTTTGTGGATTGAACACATAAAGCACAACTCATAGTCATATTTTATGAATACTACTACATAGAAACTAGTGTCGTTTTAGAGATACAAATGTTTTAACCTCGTTTTTTAAACATAAATAAGCTAATATTTTCAGTTACAAAAAAAATACACTTTCTTTACAATATACCGTGAATGTTGACTGAGCCTCTGCTTCATTTATCTTTAATTTTTACCTGTTTTTTGTGGGTTTCTAATATTAAGGTTTATCATTATCATTAGAGAGGTCTGCAAAACTTTAATTCCTGTCAGCAACTTTGTATCCACTGTTTACCTTTCTGGGACCAGAGAGAATTAGGGAGAAAAAAGTCCTCATTTCAGATTTTGCAAATACTTTCTGTAATCATTGACCTGTTCTACATTTCAGGTTTGATCCGTTGACATTACAGCTGTTCATTCACATATCATTAAACTTTTTTAAAATCAGTTATTGCTAATTTTTTCCCTTGTATAATTCTCTAGTGAAGTATCCTTCAAGTCATTGGTGGCTGAAAAATCCATTTAGCGTTTGTGGGGCAGTATTAATGCAGGTATAGTAGTTATAACATGCAGCTTACCTTCTCCTAAATGCCAGTGGTAACTGTTTGGTACTCTCCCCTTTTCGTCCAATTTTTCTTCTAGGAAATTGTCTCCTGCTTTCCACCAAGCTCTACTCTCTTTTTGTCGAATGTCAGCAGATAGTCGTTTAGGATCAGAGGTAAATTATATCATATATTCTTGGAACTTTCTTAAAATATTTGGTTTTTCTTAGTATCTCATCCAAAAACAGCTGTGATAAGACTCTATTTCAAATAAATATCTATTTTTTAAAATAATGCTCTAAAAAATAATTCCTAGAATTTTAAACTTTTAAAAAGGTATTTGATTATTTCTGTCCTTTGGATTAAAGTTTTGTTTAGTATCAAAGTGACCTTTTGTAGTCTATTTTTAATTTGTTATGTCTGACATATGGTAATTTGCCTCTTTTTGGTATAATTTGGAAACCAGTGTAAGTGTATATATTGTTTATATTTCGGTTATTTTTAGATTACTCCATTATTTTTACTTCATTAGGAGTGGTTATCTTTTTTTTTTTTTAAGATTTTATTTATTTGAGAGAGAGAGAGCACAAGTGGTGTGGAGGGGCAGAGGGAGACCAAGAAGCAGACTCCCCACTGAGTAGGGAGCCCCATGACGCTAGACGATGCTAGGCTCCATCCCAGGGCCCTGAGATCATGACCTGGGCTGAAAGCAGATGCTTAACTGACTGAGCCACCCAGGTGCCCCAGGAGTGGTTATCTTTGATTGCTGAGTTTGTTCTCAGATTTGTTTTCCTCAAGTGCTTTGTAATTATTGGAGGCTCATCCTGACAGGGTATTTTGTTATTTTTTTCTTTCTATCTTAATACTCACTTCTCCCCTTTTTAGTTGTTTTGTGGTTGATTCCACTCGACCTCTTGTGGGCTTCAGTTTCACAATGTCATTGCTAATATGAAAGAGCTAACGGATGATTTGAATACATTTCTGGCAATCCTCACAGCAAGACTGGGTCAGCCTCCAGGCCTCCTCTTATACACAGCTTTGCTCTACAAACTCAACAGTTTGATTGCCATAGGCATAGATTGAAGCTATGTAGGGCATCTTTTCAAGAATAAAAGAAAAACCACTGAAGCTACATCAGTCCTGTGTTATCCGTAGTTGTTCCCAGAACTGCAGCCTAGTAGGGCTCCTCTGATTCACGCTTGCTTCTTCCTGGTGTTTTCAACCCATTTCATGCTTACAGAAATGTTTATCCTACATGAGACCACAGTTCTTGTTGTTGATGGGGATGTCCTTGTTATTACCATTACCATCAGAAGATGGAATTTTGGATGGGCAGAGGTGGCAGGGTCTAAAACATGAACTTCAAGAACCATCATTCATGGAAGTTCTACACTGTCATCATTTATTAATTCTTTGGTTTCCTAGGTGTCTCGGATTGCAGACAGTGAGAAAAGCGTTATGTTAATGCTGGGGCGCTGCCTGCCACACATTGTTCCTAATGTACTGTTGGCAAAGAGAGAGGTGAGACACATAGAAGGGTTTTCATCCCAGTAATCTCATCATGTTGTCCATTTTCTGTCACTTTGAAGTTTAGTGTTATATTTTTATTTTGTTAAAGTCTATTACTTGCAATCATATTCTTACTTTTGTGCATGCATCTCTGCTCCTAGAGAATGGTTTTACACCTCTGTCAGGTGAGTTCAGTAAAACTGCATGGTATTCATGTTTTTCCAGTTTTGCTTAAAGCATCATTAGCTTCTGCAACACTAACTATTACTGTAGGTCCATTTATGTGCCATGAATACTGTCCGTTTTTTACATTACCAGTTAACTAATTTATTTTATCTCTGTTCTTGATATGATATGCTTGATACGTATTCAAAAATAGACCCTCTTTGTATTGAAAATTAACCGGGACTAATAATGTAACTTTTTTCCTAAATATACTTGTAGTGACCTATTATAAATGTTAGTTTTATTATATTTGTTTGTCAATAATCACACTTGTCTTACGATGATAGGATAGTTATAGTATTGACAATAACTTTTGAAAGTACCTTCTTTTGCTTTTCTCGTAGTTAACTCTGTTATTGACAGATGCTTAAAATATCTAAAATATAGTAGCCTCTGTTATGAGCCATACTGTAAGGAGTTATCTTTAGAGTTATATTTAGCCAAGAAAAGTTAAGTAATGTAATAAAAAGTTATCCATAATCTAATTTAAATGACAGTGGGTGATTTATTTGTAACCAAGTTTAATAATTTATTTGAATTATTCAATTTATAAAAACGACTTCTAATTCACAAAATTTTTTTACAAAAAACAGGGTAAAAATATTTTAGAATATATCCTATAAGTCTTCTATTATCTTCTTAATATTTACCACTGATTTCAATTATAATTCTTGGGACCTACAGTATGATAGGTACACAGTGCATTGGCAAAACCCATATAAAGCTTATCCTTAATTATCCGTTTAGCACAAGAAATTTGTACTGATCCTCAAGAAAACTTACTTGTAGAAACTTACATGTAAAACTTACGTTAAAAATTTTTATTCCTATAGGTGTTTTGAATTTAAGAAAAGATTTAAGACTGTTTTCTTACTGGTGGCTTTATTTTACCTAATATATAAAAATAGTTGTGAGATATCAATAACTGTGGAAGATTCCTGTATCTTGAAGGATCAGTGTCCAATTTCAGATTGTTTTGCAGGTCTGCCTGGCAGAATGGTGTTTGAGCTTCTTTTCCTTTTTTAGCTTGTAACATAATCCATGCAATGCATTAATGTTTGCATCCCTTTTACTATGTTTCCTTAATATAATCTTTAAAATAGCACAGAAACCTAATTGTTATGAGATGCAGTTTAAGCCTTATTTTAATTTTCCCTTTTTTTATCATAAAAGATTCTACCACTAAAATCTGATTGTACTGCATGAAGTATTTATAAATTTGCATCATCAGTAATCAGATATGTTACATATATAAATATATATGAAGCCATATATATTTATACATACACACATTTCGTTTGTGGTATGATGTTTACTTTTATGGCTGATTTTAAGTTTTTTGTATTTAAAAACTATATACTTATAATTTCATGAAGAAGTGATCGTTTATCTTTGTTTATTTATTTGTACATTACTCTATTTTATCAGAAAATTTACCATTTATAATATATCAAAGTTGTATTCTCTTGAAACTAAATTGGTAAATAATGGTTTGGTTTGAAACCAATCCCAGGGCATGAAAGGACAAAACTTTTATTTCATTTCATGCTTTGATATTAGATTACTTTTATTTAATATTTCACCTTAATTCCTTAAATATGTATTTTTAAAAAGGTCTTGTGATTAAAGGATTAATATTTTGATTTTTTCTTACTTTTCAAGTTTTATATAATCTTTTATCAGGATAAGCCTTTTATTAATATGTAAATACAATTAAAATGTCCTTCAGTAAACTGGTCATAGTAATATCTTAGCTGGTTAAATAAATAAATAAATCATTAGAAACATGATTTAAGGTTTTGATTAAGTAACACATTTACATGGTTTAGCTTCTTTTTAAATATAAAAAGATAAACAACAAAAACTCTTCCCCTGTCGCTGAGCCACTATTCCACATGCAATAAATGTTATAGTTTTTAGTAAGTCTTTTGCCCATTTTTTATTTAGGTTGTTTGTCTTTGTTTTTGAGTTGTAAAGTTCTTACAATTCTGGATATTAAACCCTTATTTTATATATGATTTGCAAATATTTCCTTCCATTTGGTAGCTTGTCTTTTCACATTTTTGAAAATGTCCTTTGATGGACATTTAAATGTTTTTCTTTTGTTGCTTGTGTTTTTGGTGTCAAATCTAAGAATCTATTGCCAAGTCTGAAGCCAAGATTTATCCCCTATGCTTACTTCTAATAGTTCTATAGCTTTAGCTCTTATATATAGGTCATTGATCCATTTTGTATTTGTATATGGAGTGAGGCAGGGGTCCAGTTTTATTCTTTTTGTGTGATTGTCCAGTTGTCCCAGCACTATTTCTTGAAATGTTTCCCCACTGAATAGTCATGGCACCTTTGTCAGAAATCAGTTGTCTGCAGATGTTTGGATTTATTTCTAGACTCTCAGTTCTGTTCTTTTGGTCTTTATGTTTAGCCTATGCCTGTACGAACCACACTATTTTGATTACTGTAGCTTTGCACTAAGTTTTGAAATTGGGAAGTATGAATTCTCTTTTTTTTCTTTTTGAATATTGTTTACCTATTCAAGGCCCCTTGCAGTTCCATAGGAATTTGATACTCTACTTTCATTCTGCAGCAAAGATCATAGAAATTTTGATAAGAATTGCCTTGAATTTATAGATCACTTTAGGGAGTACTGCCATTCCTTTTTTTTTTTTTTTTTAAGATTTTATTTATTTGTGAGAGAGAGAGAGGAGGTGAGGGACAGGGAGAAGCAGACTCCCCACTGAGCAGGGAGCCTGATGCAAGGCTCAATCCCTGGACTCCGGGATCATGACCAGAGCTGAAGGCAGAAGTCTAACCAACTGAGCCACCCAAGCACCCAAGGAGTACTGCCATTCTAACGGCAGTAATTCTTCCAACTCATGAACATGGAATTCTTTTCATTTATTTATGTCTTTAATTGCTTTCAGCATTTTTTGGAGTTTTCTGTCTAATCCTTCACTTCCTTTTAGTTTTTTTAAAGGTTTATTTATTTATTTTAGAGAGAAAGAGGGTGCATGCATGGGTGGGAGTAGAGGCAAAGGGAGAGAATCTTTCAGGCAAACTCCTTGCTGAGCACAGAGCCTAACGCTGGGCGTGATCCCTTAACCCATGAGATCACAGCCTGAGCCCAAACCAAGAGTGACATTTAACCTACTGAGCCACCTAGGTGCCCCTTTTGTTACTTTTTTTTTTTTCTTCACTTCCTTGTTTTAATTTATTCTTAGGTATTTCATTGTTTTGGATGGTATTGTAAATGGAATTTTCCCCTTAATTTCCTTTCAGATTGTTCATTGCTGATATATAGAAACAGAACTGATATTTGTGTGGTAATCTCTTACCTTGCAACTTTACTGCATTAGTTAAATTAGTTCTAGTAGTTTTTTTGTGGATTATAATGTGATTTTCTTTATCTGGAATAACATATCTGCAAATAGAGTTTTGCTTCTAACTTTCCAGTTTTGGATGGCTTTTATTTCTTTCTCTTGCTTAATTTCTCTGGCTAGGGCTTACAGTACAATGTTGAATAGCAGTGTTTTGAGAAAGCAGATATTTTTGTCTTATTCCTGATTTTATGGGGAAAGCTTTCAGTTTTTCACCATTGAATATGATACTGGGTATGGATTAAGGAAGATTTCTTCTTTTCCTAGTTTGCAGTGTTTTTATCATGAAGGGATGTTGAATTCTCTCAGATGCTTTTTCTGCATCAATTGAGATGATAATTATTTTCCCTTCGTTCCACTGATGTAGTATAATACGTTATTGATTTTTCAAATATTGAACTACCCTTGCATTCCTGGGACAAATCTCACTTGGTCACAGTGTATAATCCTTTTAATGTGTTGTTGGATTTGGTGTTAGTATTTTTTTGCACAGTTTTGCATCTAAAAATTCCTAAGATATATATATATACACACACTACTGAGAATTGTCTGGCCTAACATCCGGTCTATTCTTGAGAATGTTCCATGTGCACTTGAGAAAAATATATCTTTTGCTGTTGTCAGAGTGAGTGTTTTATAAATGTCTATTAGATTTAATTATTTTATGGTGTTCAGGTCCTCTGTTTCCTTACTGATCTGTTTAGTGGTGTATCCATTATTGAAACTAGGATATTGAAGTCTCCAAATATTATAGAACTGCACTGTATTTTTTCAGAAATATTTTGTGCATGTAAGCAAACTCAAATATATGATCTTTCTTCCATGACTTACACAAATGGTACTACACTCCTATGTACTATTCTTTACTTTGCTTTTTTTCCATGTAACGTTATATTTTTGTATCTTTCTATGTCAGTATATAAAGAACTTTCTTGTTCTTAAGGCTGCAAAATATCTAGTCTTTTTATAGTCTTTTAAACATGTTTTAAATTAGTGTTTTTCAAACTTTATTGGGCACATTCAGTAAGAGACATTTTATGTGATGTGCCAGTATATACTTACATATATAGAATTAAAATGAAAGTTTGACAAACCAGTATTGCCTTTACTAATTATGAAAAGTTAAAATAGAAGACAATCAATATCAAACATGATTTTATAAATATTTTTAAACAATAAGGAATATACCTAAACAATAAAAAAGAAAAGAATGCTCTTTATGATCCATTTAATTGTTTTTTTGACCCATTCTCTTAAAGGGAGTGACATAAAGGTTAATTAAAGCTATCTAATAAATTAAACTTACTATTTTTTTATAAAAGTGGAAAGCACAGTGAATAAAGATGTGTTATTTGTTTTTGTTTTTTTAAAAGAAAAGTAACAACCTCATTCAATCTTTAGGTCATAATTATTGCATTTTCTAAATTTAACATACCGTAATATTTCAAATATAAGATGCCATTAATTGTAGCAATTATGTACCTTTACGAAAGAGGAATTCCAATGAAATTATAACATTCTCCATTATAAGGTGTACCCCAATTTCAGAGATAATAAAAAGTGAAAAAAAGTTTCCTCCTATCTACTGTTAAGTAATGGTAATCTTTTTTAAAAGTATTTTAAAGACCTACTTGTCTATTGATTTGAGGAGGAAAAAAAATCATGAACAAATTTTCTATTTGTGGCTTATGTAGTAGTTCATCTTAATGAGTTAATTGAAGAATTTGAATCTTTCAAACCAAACTACAGAATAAATGTATGTGTATAGGCTAAAGGAGTTGATTTTTCATAGTCTCTGCTTTAAATGCATTTGAAGGGAAAATTCTGTAATTTAAAAATAAGATTTCATAAAAGATTACTTCTAAAAGCATTTTTAAATGATATATCTAAATTTAATTTTTATTTTCATTCTATGCCAAGGAAAGCTGACTCGGAAAAGCAAAGGAGAAGTCTGGGCCTGGAATGGGGATGGGCAAGTGGAAATGGGGAATGAGTCCAAGCTTTCTTTTTGAGACGTTGAAATTGTTCCAAAATTAGATTGGTGGTGGTTGCATGACTCTGAATATACTAAAAACCACTGACTGTACACTTGAATTTTTATGATATATAAAATATATCTCATTAAAGCTGGGGAAAAAAAAGAGGCAAAGGAGAGAACCAATTCCCTAAAAGTTTTTTTAAAAATTTTATTTATTTTTGAGAAAGAGAGTGAGAGCATCACATGAGCAGGGGGAAGAACAGAGAGAGGGGGAGAGAGAGGGAAAAAGAGGGGGAGATAATCTCAGCAGACTCTGCACTGAGCAGAGAGCCTGTTGAGGGGCTTGATCCCATGACCGGAGCTGAAACCAAGAGTCAGACACTTAACTTACTGAGCCACCCTGGTGCTCCTCCCTAAAAGTTTTAAATGTAGTAGTATCTCTAAAGAGCTGCTTATCATCTGAGAAACCAAACTTTGCTCTTTTATATTACATTCATGTTTGCTCCATGATGAATTTTTTAACTTATGAGTTATAATAGCCCAGTAATTATAACTATATGAGAGTGGTGGGGAGGAAAAGGTTTTACTTCTGTCCTTCTAAGTTCTTTAGCTAGTCTAATAATCAGATTAATATAGGACAGATTCATAGGAGAAAAATAAATTCAATTACCTATGTATATGAGGGCCACATAGCAATATAAGATCCAAGGACAAGCTGGGCAATTAATTAGGCTTATATGCCATCTTGAGCTAATGGTGTAAAAACGGGGAGGAGGGTGATTCACAGGACAATAAGAAGAGCAGATGTTGGTAATTAGGTGTTTGTCCTTTCATATAGATAAGTCATTCAGATAAAATACCTATTTCTTGGAAGTAGCTCTCTTTCTGGGCAGGCCCCCTATCTAAATTATTTTTGGTAGTTTAAGGAAGAGGTAAAAGTTTTTCTTTGGTTCTGCTGGATCTTGATTGCCTTCAGCTCAAAATAGTCCACATGCCAAAATGGCACATTTTGGGGAGACTTGTTCTGAACCCCTTCAAGAGTTATACAAAAGAATAGCAGATAAGTAAAGTAAAATAGATAGTATGGTGAAGTAGATAAGCTTTGTCCATCTCTTTTACCTATTTAATGTGTGTTTGTATGTGTATGTTAATTTTGGAAGTAAATCACATTCTCTTTAGCAGTATCAGTTTTTTGGGTTTGTTTTTTTTTTTTTTAAGATTTATTGGGGGCGGGCAGAGCAGTAGACTCCGTGCTGAACGTGCAGGGAGCCTGAGGCGGGGCTTGATCTCAGGACCCTGAGATCATGACCTAAGGTGAAGGCAGATGCTTAACCTACTGAGCCCAGGCACCCCAGCAGTATCAGGATTTTAAAGTCATTCAAGTATTTTAATTAGGCTTCCTGAAGGTTGAACCTTAGGAATAATTCTAAGATAGAAAATAATAAGCCTTAGATAATAATTCTAAGAATAGATACTTTAGGAGCCTTGAAGTATAGAACTTGTTCCAAAGGTGAGTAATCTTGTTTTTTTTCTTATGTGAGTCTTTGTAATGTCCTACCTTCCTCCCTCCTTCCTTCCTTTCTTTATTTCCCTATTTCTTTATTTCTTTTTATTTTTTTAAGTAAGCTCTATGCCCATCATGAGGCTTGAACTCAGAACCCAGAGATCAAGAGTCACATGCTCTACCAACTGACCAGCCAGGCGCCCCTCTTTATTTTTTAAATGTATTACTGTCAACACCCTGACAAGTTTCAACTGAAAATCTAAATCAGAGGGTGTACATTTATCATCGCTTGAATTTAAATTGTAATTTGGTAATGCTTAATATCTAGGCAAAAGACCAAATGGAAAATTTTAAAATAACATCTACCTAAAAATTTTAAATGAAGCTTGAGTTTTAAGAAATAATTTTAATGGAACAATGAGGGCAAGCAGTGAACTATAATTTACTGGACTAATGTGTTACCTTTCTAAACCGTAGAATTTTTCTTCTTGATCTGAAGCACTCAAACATTTCCTCCTTGGCATCTGATCTAAATGTAGTGCTTCCTTTTCTGTTTTAGAGTTCTTTGAGATCTTGAAGCCATTGTCTTATCAACGTTTCCATGCTTTTTTTAATGTTAAAATTTGCCTTCATTTCCCCCACCCAGCATCTAATCACCGGATTGTTTTAGATCCTTTTTAGGTGCTTCCTCTCCCCACCTCCCCCTTTTTGTAGTCTAAACACACTAATCTTTGTAAGACTAAGAAAGTTAAGTAAAAATACTCATAAAATCAAATGTAAAATTCTCTAAAGACATTTCCTATCTCTAAAGTGATTTCTTTGTTATCATTAGAAGTTATTTTGTTTTAGTTGTAAAACTGAACTGTTTAATGCTCTACAAAATCCCTTTGGCAACCTAAGATTTGAGAGGTGGGAGATCCTTCATATAGAGAGAACTTGCTTTGTTATTAAAATTGCAAAAGTCATTTACTTGAGTAAAATGTAAGTTACTAAGCCTTTTAGATTAATGAATTCTAAAGGCCTTACAAATATCTTTTCCAAAATGACAGTGAAGTAATGGAATACCTTCTGCTACAGGATTACTGCACTGATTTGCTCTCTAGTGATTAGTAGGACATCTGTTTTATATTTCACTTCAGTACACATTTATTGAGTACTATCAGTTGCTAAAGCATGTTTTAAATGAAATATTTAAGATTTCTGTTGCTTTGAAGTATTGACACAGTAACTTTTTGTTTGTGGGTAGGGGGCCACTACTTTTTGTATATAATGTTACCAAAGCCATAGGTATTTTATTACCATGGTTATTATTTTTTATCAACATGCAATATTAAATCTGATTTGCTTAAGGATCTTTTCATGTGAAAAATTCTTTATTTTTTTTAAAGATTATTTATTATTTGAGAGCTAGAGAGAGAGCACAAGCAGGCATTGGGGAAAGGGAGAAGTGGGCTCCCCACTGAGAAGGGAGCCCGATGCCGGGCTTCAGTCCCAGGACCCCAGGATCATGACCTGAGCCAAAGGCAGATGCTTAACCGACCGAGCCACCCAGACACCCCATGTGAAAAATTCTTAAGCTTTAGATATGATGTCTAACATTGCTCTCCTCTTCTCAATACATTTTTTATATGTAATCATTTAAAGACCACTATCACCTTGCCTTCTGAAGGAAATTTAGCTACCACCTTTTAAATGTTTCATTCAAGAATTATAAGGAAAGTTTTTAAAACACTAGACTTCTTCATTGGAGAGATGATACCAAAGGGAGAATATTGATTCAAATCTATAAATTTATGAATAGTGTGAAAATGGTAAATGCAGACTTAATAAATTCTGATGTGGATGTATTAATACTTCAGAGGCTTGAAAAAGATGAATTCACAGTAAATAAATGAGAATATACAACAGCAGATACATGTGTACAGAATTCTTTATTTCAAAGGTGGTACAAATAGAACTTGTGAATAAATGAATGAATTTGTACAAATAGAACTTGTGAACAAATAAGATATTTGGAGCCAGTCATAACTTAGCAATTAAAATCCTTGATGATTCTATGAGACACAAACTACTCTTTCCACTTTTTTCTGCCATTACTTACTGGGCCTCTTCTCAGCTCTGTATTTCTGTAAGAGGAAGAGACTGACCTACTTTATATACTGAGTTATAACTGTTTGAGCCATTAATGTGCCAAGATGTACTCAGTTCTCCTTGGCATGGAATATCATCCAGAAATGATTGGCAGTGACTTCCCATATGTTGTTAATTTTGCCAGCAAGAAATAAAAGCAAATGGCAATATAATTTATTACTGTGATTCAGAAAAGTGAAATATATTTTCCTCCAAAGTCCTAAGTTCATAGAATTTTAGAGTCTAAGGGTACAAGAAGTGACAGGTTTTCCTCCCATGTGTCAATTTGGATTGGTTGGTAATAGCTGCTCTGTTGAGAAGTGCTTTGGTAAGTGCTAAGGCTTTGTGAGGCCAACTTTGATCTCAGAAGGAAAATAATAATTCTACATTAGCAATAGAGAAGGAAATTGCAGACTGTGCATGAAGTAGCTCCCATTTCTGCCCTGATATTAATTCTTTTTATGTTTTACTTGAAGAAACTAAAAATCAGAGAAGTTTGTGATTTTCATTAGGTTTTCAGTTTGGCACGTCTACAGCCATATTTCAGTTAAAAGATTCTTTATATTAATGTAGGACATAAACTTCCTCTTTGATTAAGAATCACTAAGCCTCATGATTTAAAAAAAAAGAAAATGAAAGGCACAAAGAATAAATAGTAACACAATTATTTTGCTATGCTTGTTTTTGAGATAAAGAAGCTAAATAATTATATTTTCAACAGAGTGTGTATGTATGTATTTGCGATTATAGCAAATATCTACATTGCAAAACTTTATCTTTAAAGAGTAATATAATAGGAAGAGAATGGAAGAGTATGTATGTAGAGACAATGGAAAAAGGAGGAAGGTTGAGTAGGAAGCAAGAAAACTCAGGAAAGAAGGATCTGACATGAGGGGAAAATACGAATAAAATATTTAGAGTCTTTCTTGATTTTCATGCATTAAAATTTTTTCTCCCTTTGTTAGTGCCTTCTAGAATAACTGCTTTTTCATCTTTAAGGTTCTCTTCTCAGTGGGATATGCTGATGGAATGTCTCAGTCCTCTCATGAGTATCATTGGCTCTTAGTAGTCTAAATGGAATCCTCTAAGGATTAGGATAATCCCTGTTATTAACGATCTCCTACTCTAGTATCTCATAAAAGGTTGTTTATTTTTCTCATAAAAGTTAAGACTAATCCATCAAGCATCATATTAAATCTCTGGTAAAAACATTACTTAACAATATAGGATCTATATTTTGTCTTCCATTCCCAGTACAAAATTATTTTCCCTAATTACTTTTTATTACTTTTGCTTTTCATTTGCTCACTAATGTAAAACCTACAGAGGTGCCCAAATACAAAGATGACAGAATAAATGTTTTAAATTTAATTTTACTTCTCAGGTTTATTCTTACCTCTTATCTGTATCTTTGTGCCTTCAATTTAAGATTTATACCAGGTAATTATAATTTTAAAATAATATATGAAGACTTTAGAAATAATGGAAAGGGACTTGTAGTCATTCCTCTAAGCTGTAGTCTCAACTCTGCTAAAAATTGTATCATCCTTTTCTAAGGGAGCATCTTCAGAATGGGAAGATACTTCTACAGTGTAGACTTTTCTTCAGGATATCATGCATTATTCATAGTGATCGGTTCCTTTTTTATTTTTTTTTTTTAAGATTTTATTTATTTACTTGAGAGAGAGCACGAGTGGGGTGGGGGGGCAGAGGGAGAGGGAGAAGCCAGCTCCATTCCAGGACCCTGGCATCATGACCTGAGCCAAAGGCAGACACTTAACCCACTGAGTCACACAGGTGCCCTGATCAGTTTCTGTTTTAAATCTACTAGCACTTTTTGCTGGGTAGGAAGATAGATGGGAAAAAGAAATGGTGGGAGTAATCATTCTGTTCTTATAACATCATACTGATTTCTTTAAAATAACTGTAAAATATTATTTTTACAATTTAGAAAGTTTTCCTCCAAAAATAATGCTTTTGGACTTTTATTCTCATTAGATTTGAAAATTTATTCTAAAATGAAAAACAATATCTTTTGAATATATTTTAGAATTTTGTTTTAGTTTATTTAAAATGTGAAACAACTTTGGTTTACATAGTTCTTTGGAAGAGAGAAATAAACTTCTGTTATTACTTTCCTACAAAATACTGAATTTACCTCTGCATGTTGAATGTACAATTGTTAAAAATTTCCATTTGAATATAAACATTTCTACTAATACTCTGTAGCAGTGCTGAGAGCATTCAACACCTGTGGAAATGGTCTTCTTTTTAATTAGTCATGGGGTTAGGTGGGAAGGGTACAAAATTATTAATTACAGGTAATCTTAATTAAGACAGATGATATTGTACTTGTGGAAGTGGGATGAATTGTCTTGATTTTCTGTTAGCTTTCTAAATTTTAAAATATAGTTAGCTTCTGCAAGTTTTTTTTTTAAACACTTTCAAAATTAAAATTACTCTATCAGCTTAAAGTAAGATAGAATGTTACTTAGTGCAAAAACTAGTAGACCATTAGAAAGGACTGGATAAGGAAATAAGGTTAGTTGCAACTTTAATAACCTTATTACATTGTGATTCACACCTTCTCTACAACCAACACCTAAATATATGTTTCAGTGTTTTCTCTTGAATTACTTATTTTACAAAATTAGAATTTGCTCTTTTGTATGTTGAGGTTTATTTCATTTTAAATGTTCATTTAAGAATACTCTGGGGGAAAAAATGAATATTCTTCAACGCATTTTTACTTTGAATTTTTCCACCTTCATATTTCTTTAGGAGTTGATCCCCCTCATATTGTGTACAGCATGCCTGCATCCTGAGCCTAAAGAAAGAGATCAGCTTCTCCATATACTTTTCAATTTGATCAAGAGGCCAGATGATGAGCAAAGGTAGGTATGACTACTTCTTTGGGAAATAAATATAATGTTAATTTATTAATTTTATTAATTTGGCATCACGATTAGCATTTTAAGCTAAATGCCTTCTTTCTGTCCCAGTATTTATTTTAATAAGCAGAGGAAACACTGGCCCCATTCACAAAGCTCTACATTGTTTCCATTCTTGTTATTCCAATTACTTATGCTGGATTTGTACACTTTTGTATTAGTTACCTTTAGACTTCTAATTCAAATATTTCTTTGCCTTTAATCTTTCACCTTTGATTTCTAAGAATATTCCCCCCTTTTCCCCAAAGATGAATGGCTTCTTAACAGGTTCTACAAAAGTAAAATATTTAATATATGAATTTCTGTATCACTGGGCTATTTGTAAACCAATTACTATGTGGCTAGAGGGATATAGTATTTTGTTTTTGTTGGTTATGACTTCAGTACTCACAACTATTGATACCTGAGTGGAGAAATGAGTTATATCTGAGGGTAGTGAAGGGACACACATCAGGATGACTTTCCAGAAGAATGGGGAATAGGTTTTGACAGGCAACAATGACGCCTACCTGAGAGATAAAACCTTTAAATAAAGGTGAGACTTTTAAGTGAAGCTGTGCAACTGTGAACATGAACAAAACATCCTTGTGGGTCAGTAGGTAAACTAAGCACTGGATGGGTAAAATTGGGCAGTTGAAATGTTTTTCTATGTTGTACTTTTCTATTTTAATGAAAAAAATTTTGCTTATACTTTTGCAAAACAGTAGTATTGTACTTTATGATTAGGTAACTTTATATATTCAATACTTGTTTCACTGATTGTCAAAATTTTTACCTCATCTGAAAATGTTGGAAAATCGTAAGATTGAACCATCGAACAAGTAAAGCTCAAAATTTTAAATACAAAGTATCTCTCAACTCTGGGAATAAAAACAGTCATATAGACTTTAAAACCTTATGAGTATGTATCTCTTTCCCCTTCTTACCAAAATATACCTGGGCAAGCAGAGAAACATGTCCTTTCAGGATCCAGTCAAGATGAATCTACACCAGCAGTCCTCACATGCTAGTCAAATAGAAGGCAAATTAAATCACTATTTACTGCAAACTGAAAATTTTCTAGAACAATTTGATGGTGCTGTGTAGAAAAATTAATATTTTATTTTCGCGTTGAAAAATACTATTCCCAGACTATTAACTCTAGGAAACAAACTGAGGGTTACTGGAAGTGGGGGGGGTGGAGGGATGGGGTAACTGGGTGATGGGCATTAAGGGCACGTGATGTAATGAGCACTGGGTTTAATATGCAACTGATGAATAACTGAAGTACATCTGAAACTAATGATACACTAAATGTTAATTAATTGAATTTAAAATAAGATAAAAAATACTATTCCCTGTCTTCATAAGTTAATAATTAAATAACATTTATTACATTGTTATTTTTAAATTTACAAGGCAAAAACCTAGATCTCTAGCCTGTTTCGTAGACTCCACATGTAAACCTAAAAGCTGCCACCTGGTGGCCAAAAGTACCTATTATTACTTCAGGTTGAGATCTGTCAGGAATTCAGCACTCACGTTCACATTTAAATTTTTCACCTTTCAGATATACAAGTATTTTTTAAAATATACTAATCAGTTGACTCACTGTGTGTTTTGTGAATAACAAAGTAAGAAAGCAAAATGTTTAAGTTAGCGTAATATATTTGTCATATAATTAGTTGTTACTCTTCCTTACTTAATAAATCTCAGACTTCTTTGATTGTATCCTAAGAAAAATTTAATTTTATACTTAGTATTAGTGCTTTTTTGCCTGTTCTTTGCTAAGAACCATAATTGACACCATATTTCTACCTGCATCAAATACTAGTCAAACAACCCGTGTCCTGTGATTTTTCTACAAGTGGGAATGTTAATTTTTTTTAAAGATTTATTTATTTATTTTAGAAAGAGAGAGAGAGTGTGTGAGTGGGGGGAGGGGCGGAGGCAGAGGGAGAGAGAATCTCAAGCAGACTCCCTGCTGAGCGTGGAGCCCAGCACAGGGCTCGATCTTACCACCCTGAGATAATGACCTGAGCGGAAGTCAATAGTTGGACGCTTTACCGCCTAAGCCACCCAGGCACCCCAGGGGAACATTAATTTTTACCGTAACAGGATCCTGTTTCCAATGCTGTTAATAATCTGTCGGCCATCTTACCTTTTCTGTTTTCAACCTGTATTTCAAAACTGTCAGACTTTTTAAAATTAACTCTGCTGGCTAAGAAGTTTGCCTTGAGGGGCCTAACATTTTTTCAGCAAGTTTGTACATCTTTAGTATGTAGATGCTGGCTCGTGATTTAAAGTTATTTCACATGAAGATTTCATACAAGTGTATACTTCTTGCAAGTGCTTGAAATGCCTACATTTCACCTAAGTTCATTTATTACCAACATTTGTGGAACCAATGTATATGCCTTCTCATTATTTTAAGATACTAGTGGGGAAAAAACAATGTTCAGATATTAGGAAGTTTTCATTGGGGAACAGGCAGCTAAAATGCTGTCTGTAAATCTTGGAATTTCTTTTCCCATTTTCTTTTATTCACTTTAGTTGCCTTCCCAAAGTAGAAGGAAATAGAAAAGCAAAGGGAAAGTTGAGAAGTAGGCATAGAAGACAATAATATACATATTAAGGGGAATCAGATAGATTAAAAATACAAGGTTGTGGTGAGAATAAGCTGCAGTATACAATGAAGATAGACTGGCTCAACATTTTCCTCATTGTTGTCCAGATATTCTTTGTCTGTCATTATTCTCCTCTACTTGAGAGAACAGTTATTTAGAAATTTAAGGTCATTTTGCAGTTTAAGTTAAGTTGACTTGAAGTAGCAATGAGCAGTGCCTGGGCTTAAAGTGCTGTTTTTATTATTAATATGAATTAAACATTCTAATTCGTTCTTCCTAGAAGCTGGCTACTACCCATCAGGTTTTACTGTTTTGAACTAGATAAAAGAGGAAAAATTTATAATTCTGCATTTTAAAGTCATTTAAAATGGAACTTCATTCTGAAGAGTGCAAAATCATATTTAAAGTTTTATACTTTCTTAAGTTTCAAATCTGTCAATTCAAGTGAAGTTATTATATTATTTATATACTGTTCTGTAACAAATTACCCCAAAAGAAAGTGGTTTAAAATAACACTTATTTTTATATTACAGTTTATGTGAGTCACTTGATCTGGGTCCTCTGCTTCAGGGCCTCTTACAAGGCTGTAATCAAGGTGTTGGCTGAGGCTGTGGTCCTGTTAAGGCTCAATTTGAAAGGATTTGCTTCTGAGCTTACTCATATAGTTGATCATTGGCAGATTCAGTTTCTCATGGGTTCGTGAACTGAGGGCCTCAGTTTCTTACCGGCTTTTGGCCTGAGTTTCCTTAAGTTCCTTGCCACATGGGCCTCACCAGCATGGCCATATACTTCATCAAAGCATGCCAGCTGAGAAGGCAATAGAGAGGGTCCCAAAGATGGACATCACAGACTTCTGTAACCTAATCTCAGAAGTGACATCCCATCACTTTGGCCATTCTGTTCATTGGAAGCAAATCATTAGGTATAGTCTACACTCAAGGATATGGAATGACACAAGAGCATGAATATCAGGAGATAGACGACACTGGGAGCCATGTCAGAAGCTGCCTACCACATTTATCTCGTGTATAAAATGCTGATTTAAGAAATACCATTTTACTAATGTGATACCATAGTTTTAAATTATAGAAACATTGGGGGAATAATCACTGGCTGTTTTAGTGTCTAGAAACTGAAATTCAGTAGAAGCTGAAGCATTAGACATATTATCTCAGAATGCATGTATGGGAAGTTAATTTAGGAGGTTATGAGATTAACCTCCTGAATTATGTTATGTGATTAAGCTTCACACCAGTAGAGAATCCCTTCACAAAGTCTCACAAATGGTGTTGCCACTGCTGGGGGAAGGAGTCTTAACTAACTCGTTCTCTTGGTGGCAGCCTAGTCCATTGTTGGAAAAGTCTAATTTGATTGTACAAAAAGGTTGTATGTTGTGTGAATTACAGAGCTGGCTCTTTTTAACCCTTTGAAAGTTGTGCTTTCTAATGCAACTACAAGTGTTTATTAATTTATGTTATTTTTCAGGCAGATGATACTGACGGGTTGTGTGGCATTTGCACGTCATGTTGGACCAACACGTGTAGAGGCTGAACTTTTACCACAGTGTTGGGAACAGGTAAATAACTGTATTGGGTTTTCCCCTAGCTATTATATTCTAATTTATTATGAGTGTTCAGATTTTCTGTTTTAAATGCCAATAGGAAATATGTGGGATCTAAATTATGCTGCTGTTTCTGTAGTCCAGCACGGTGATTTCACAGCACTAAGAATGCTCTGGGATGCTTTGCTTTCTTCGCTCTTTCAACACATAGTTAAGAAACACTGGTTTCAGTGCCAGGTACCGCTGTAGTCATTACATGCAGTAATGGGCAAAATACATACAGTGGTGAACAAAAGACAAAAACCTTTTAGTGGGGAGATAAGAGTGAACAAATAAATGATATGTCTTGTATTATTATAGATTATGAAGAAAAATAGAGCAGGATAAGGGTTAGAGAGTGATGGAGAATGCTATTTTAGAAGGGGTGGTCAGAGCAGGAATCTGAGCAAGGGATGTTTAGGCAAGGATCTGAATGAAGTGAGTTACTGTAAATGCAAAAGCCCTGAGGTAAGTTCAAGGGAGAGGGAGGCCATGTGTGTTTGCATATGTGTAAGGGAGGGGGGGTAATAGAAATAATATATGTATTATGTATTTGTATATATTACAAATATATACAGAATATAAAGTGTAAACTGTTGATGTGGGAGGTTTTTGTATTTATAATCCACCTCACCCATTTACTTACAATACTTTTGGTTTTATATTGAATTTTAATATTCCAGTCCTGTGGAAAACTCACAGTCATTGACTTTCTAGACTTGATGTTTAGATCATTAAGTGGCATACTTATCCATCTTAAAAAAAAAGATGGATTTCTTATTTATAAAGACAGGTTTCATGGCCTTATTTATAATAGCATAGTCACTTATTCTTAATACTGGTCTCTGGAATATCATTAAAGCATATGGTCCTTTAGAATTCTATTCCTAATTTGAGTATTCATTTTTTTCTTTAAAATTTAGTGGTGTTATATCTAGATTAAATATGTAAACTGAACATTATATATGGTCCTCTTATCTCTGACAGTCCCTTAGGTCACCTGGATTATAATGCATACTAATTTAGGGTGAGGCTCTAATCATTGAAAGTCAAATTTGGAAACAGCATATACAATTTTAAATTTACAGTTCTGTACAGTTATTCATAGGTATTTATAATTTCTAAACAGTTTTTTCCATTTCCTTTTTTTTATTAAGCTCTATTGAGATATTCAGATATAATACACCCATTTAAAGTATACAATTTAGTGTTTTTTAGTATATCCACAGAATTGTACAGCCCTCACTACAATCAGTTTTTTTTTTAAGATTTTATTTATTTATTAGAGAGAGTGCAACAGAAAGAGAATACAAGCAAGAGAAGGACAGAAGGAGAAGCAGGCTTCCCGCGGAGCAGGTAGCCCGATGTGGGGCTCAATCCCAGGACCCCGGGATCATGACCTGAGCCGAAGGCAGCTGCTTAACCAAATGCACCACCCAGGTGCCCCTGCCACAATCAGTTTTAGAACAGTTTTATCACCCCAAAAAGAAACTCCAACTGTTTGAACTTAGTTCTCTTACTTCAAGTTTGTTTTGGCTATTCCGGGTCCCTTGAATTTCCATGTGAATTTTAGGATGAACTTATCAAAATCTGCAAATAAGCCATCTGGAATTTTCATAAGGACTGCATTGTATCTGTAGATCAGTGTGGAGAGTATCTCACCATCCTAACAATAGTGAGCCGTCTTACCCATGAATTTAGGATGTCTTTCCATCTATTTAGTTCTTTTAAATTTTCTTTCAACAATGTTTTGTTGTTTTCAGAACACAATTTTTGTACTTTTTTTGTTTAATTTATTCCTAAATATTTTATTCTTTTTGATACTGTTGTAAATAGAATTTTCTTAATTTTATTTTGCATTTTTTGCAATATAGAGAGATACAATTGATTTTTGTATGTACATTTAATTTTAAGACTCATTGAGCTAGACTATAAAAAGCAAAATGAAAGTTTACATATAACATACTTTGACATTCAAACCATTCTGCTCTGAGGTTACTATTTCTGGAAAATTTAGTTTACAGATGTTCATAATAACCATCATTACCACCACCTCTTCTATTACCTGAATAAACATGGATATTGGGGATCTATCTAGCCGACTACCTCCCATTTGTTGCCCAGTAGATTGCTATGTAATTTCTTTTCTTAATTTTAGGCATCCAATACTTTAATGAATTATGGCACCTTTTCATATGGGAATATGAGAACAGATATACTTCTTTTCCAGTCAAGGAAAGATTTATATTCTATGAAGAAGACATATGGGAACAAAACCCAGTATGTGTCATTTTTTTTTTATTTTGTTGTTATGGTTCAGTGTAGTCATCATAACAGCAAAACCCCAACATCTTGCATATACAAACAGGAATGGATTGAAGTCTGCTTACTTTAAAAACAAAATCATATTTTGGCTCTAGTTAAATCATTGATTAACTTCCTTCCTAATCCCTTAGTTAAAAAAGAGAACTGATGAGTCACTCCTGGCACATATTATAAGCCGTATCTATAATATCCAGAAGCTGAGTTTTTCAAATTTAAAAATAAACTAATGTTGCTAGGGCTGGAGAAAGGTGCTTCTGACATCCTAAGGAAAGCCTAGTTATAGGTAAGCCTACCATCTCTAGACACCTTGCCACATTTTCATCTTTGCTTTATCCTTTTTTCTTTAACAGATAACCGCTGTGGCCTCATTTTTTAGTCTCTCTCTGATTCCCTTATTCCTGATCCAGTTATAGGCACACAGGGATTCCCAGAAGTGGAAAAAAAAAAAAGATGCTGTATTGCATTCTTAACAGGATTTATTGTGAGGAGTAATTCTCTGTTGGAGGAAAGGAGGTTATGTTGTTTATGCTTAATTTGTTTATTTTTTACTCTAGATTAACCACAAATACCCAGAAAGACGACTACTTGTGGCAGAATCCTGTGGAGCATTGGCACCTTACCTTCCTGTAAGAATTGTCATTTTTTCTTCAAAACTTTTTTTCCTTTTTAATAATAGAGAAACTTTTTATCAAGTCACTTATATATTTTAATTCAAATTCTCCCAGGGCATGCTATCCTAATAAAAGGAAGGAGATGAGCCAAAAAGATTAGTCTCACATTGATATAATATGGCGTTACAGGCAGATAGGTATATTAACCATTTTGCATGAGGCATAAATGTATTAAATTACCAGCAGTTCTCAAAATTTGTGGTTCGAGGACCCTGGGAGATTCTTTGAGATACTTTCAGAGGGGTCCATGAGGTGAAATTATTTTCATAATATTAAGACACTTTTCATCTTTTTCTCTGTGTTTACATTTATGTTATTGGTACAGAAGCTATAATGGGCAACAATGCCAATGCATTAGCCCTGATCTAGGCAGTGACCCCCAAATATACTGATAATGATGTATTCTTCACTGCCATGTACTCAGAAGAGCCAGTTTCACTCAAAAATAAGCTTGATGAATCAATAAAATTATTAATTCTACTAAATTTTGACCCTTGAGTTTATATCTTTTTAATATTTTGTGTGACAGAATGGAAAATACTAATATCAATCCCTTTTGCTGAGGTATCCTGAGGTATAATGGTTATTTCAGGAAAAGGATTTCAAATAGCTTGAGTTGTGAATTGAACTAGCTCCTTTTTTCATGAGATACTGATTTTACTTGACCAACACTAACACACAAGCTCTCGTTATTCAGAAATGAGTATTTAGCAGATATTTTTATGAAAATGAGTGAAATGAGCCTGTCACTTTAAGGAAAAACAAGTAGATGACATTTATTGCCAATGATAAAATTGGAACTTTTAAGTGAGAACGAGAATTTTGGAAAATTTATTATCTGCCACCATGGGTTTGACAGCTTCTGAGTATGTAAACACATTTCTGAGATCTTAACATGTGATTTTTTGAGATTATAATAAAATGTGTCAATATTGAAGAGCGTCTGAATAAGTCTATGGTACAATGTTTCCCAAATGACCAATGCATACTGCTCAAAATCACACATGGGTAAAAATAGAGGCAAAGTCCAAGATAGACCAGTGGAATTTTTGTCTTAAAGACTTCATTTATTTATTTGACAGAGGGGGGTGAGGACAAGCAGGGGGAGTGGCAAGCAGAGAGAGAGGGAGAAGCAGACTCCCTGCTGAGCAGAGAGCCCCACAAGGGGCTTGATCCCAGGACCCTGAGATCATGATCCCAGCTGAAGGCAGACGCTTAACTGACTGAGCCACCCACACACCTAAGCAGTGGAATTTAATGTGCCAGAGTTTAGAGTTTATTAGCAAGGAACCATATCATGGTTTCAGATTCTACATTGCATCTAACCTCTAAGAAACTACCACTTGTCCAGTTTTAGTGTAGAATTAAAATATCTATTCTTGGGCGCTGGGTGGCTCAGTTGGTTAAGCAACTGCCTTCGGCTCAGGTCATGATCCTGGAGTCCTGGGATTGAGTCCCGCATTGGGCTCCCTGCTCAGCAGGGAGTCTGCTTCTCCCCCTAACCCTCTCCCCTCTCATGTGCTCCCTCTCTCTCTCTCCCTCTCTCTCATTCTTGCTCTTTCAAATAAATAAATAAATAAAATCTTTAAAAAAAAATCTATTCTTATCAGAAAAGGCTATTAAAATACTCCCTTTTTCAATTACATGTCTCTGTGGGGCCAGATTTTCTTAAAAACCAGCTGAAACTATCATAACAATTGAATGCAGAGCAGATAAGGGAATCTACCTGTTTTCTTTTAAGTCAGACATTAAAGTGATTTGCAACAAAATGTAAAGCACCATTCTCACTAATTTTTTTGTTTTATAGTTATTTTCATTAAAATGTTATACATGTTACTAACCTTAAATGATTTTATTGTTGTTTTTAAATTTCTCAGTTTAAATTCTAATATGATAAATGTCAGTAGATATTACCCACCCAAATAAAAGCTGTTTGCAGTGCTCAGTAATTTTTAAATGACTAAAGGAATCCTTCCATCAAAAAGATGAGGACCCCTGGACTGTTAAACTCTTTTAGGTATCTTTCCATAAATCCAGGGCTTAGAGAGGGTAGAGGAATGAGGTGACATCACAGTTATTTTAATTTAAACAACCATAGTTTAAAGGAGGACTTGACAAACTGCAGCCTGGAGATCAAATCTGTTAGACCTTGCTCTGCATACTAAAATCACACTGTAAATTTATGAAAATGGTCCCATCCTCTATTGTATTCTAACTATTAGATGTGAAAAGGACCTAAATAGGTGCCCCTACATGAGTCAGTTTTGAGCATCCTTTTATATACTGTTCCAAGCAGAGATGAACATCACATGCACAAAGGGGATAAATAAGCTGTTCTACACTGCCCCTGATAGTAGAATGTTAAGCAGTATGAAGAATAGACTTAATGTTTCCTCCATGGATCTTCACTTGCCTAATATCCCACCACAGCTGCTAACAGTAAAATCTCAGCACGGTCATGGCTTCAGTGGAGTAATGCCTCCTGACTTGTCCTGTGGGTTCCCTGTGGCGTACTGAAACTAACTGCTGCACCTGACGTCAGCCCAGAGCAATGTGAAGCAAATACCCAGCTGAAGTTTACTTACCTATGTCCTGCTGCCGAGGCTGATACCAACCCAGAAGCCCTTTTAAGATCTTCAAGGCAGTTTTTTGGGCAGTTTTTATCCTAGAGGATAAGTAAACAAGGCTGTACTAAAAGACATACTCAACAACCTAAATGTGACCAAAATTTGGTAAAATTACATATACTTTTGTTTCTAGGAAGTCAAAGCAAAAACTAGGTCATTTAAAGATGACCGATAGACCTTGCTCTGCATACTAAAATCACACTGTAAATTTATGAAAATGGTCCCATCCTCTATCTTTATTGTATTCTATTAGATGTGAAAAGGACATAAACAAGTTTAGATTTGAAGAATTTTATAAACTGATCAAATTATAATGTCCAGAGAAGGGAAGTAAGGGCAAGAATTTGCATAATGATAGCTCTTTATTTTACCTTCAGGCATTAATTAGGCTAAAACATTCTTTAACAAAAAAAAAAATTGTGTGAAATTAAGATACAACAGTGGTTGACATTATATTAAAAGAGTAGCATCTGAGGATAGCAATGCAGTTCCCTTTGAAGTATTTTTAAAGTTTGCTCTCATATTTTATCATCCTGTTTTTTTCTCAGTTCTTCAAAAAATAGGAACACCAGGATTTTAGAATGTTTCCACACTCCTACCCCAGACAAATGTTTTTGATTAACGGAGCCATGTTTGTAATCTCTCCTGTTATTAAAACTCTGAAAGTTCTTCTCTGAGTTAAAAACAAGTATCGGTAGAAGTCATTGTCCATTTATAGCAGTGTTGACTTCGTTGATTTGCCAAAAGTGCTTGCTACTATGTGATGTAGAATTTGAAGGATTTGCACATATTTAGTAGATAGAAAAACATGCTGGGGGGCACCTGGGTGGCTCAGTCGTTAAGCGTCTGCCTTCGGCTCAGGTCATGATCCCAGGGTCCCGGGATCAAGCCGTGCATCTGGCTCCCTGCTCAGCAGGAAGCCTGCCTCTCCCTCTCCGCCTGCTTGTGTTCCCTCTCTCGCTGTCTCTCTCTCTCTCTCTCTCTGTGTCAAAATAAATAAATAAAATCTTTAAGGAAAACATGCTGGAAGATGATTAATACCAAATTCAAGGTAGATGTTATCTGTAGAGAGGGAGGGTAGAAGAAGGTGGGAGAGGCTGGAGAGTCAGACAAGCTATATCTGTAATGTCTTATGTCTTTGAAAAATGAAGACTTAAAAAAACAGAAAATGTGAATATATTTAATCTGGATTTTGAATATGTGGATGTCTGTCTTATTATTTTCTATGCTTTTCTACTGCTAGTGTAAAATAAATAGTAAAAACATGTTTTTATTTATTTTCAGAAAGAAATACGTAGCTCCTTGGTTCTCTCAATGTTGCAACAAATGTTAATGGAAGATAAGGCAGATTTAGTAAGAGAAGCTGTGATCAAAAGCCTCGGTATCATTATGGGATACATTGATGATCCAGACAAATATCAACAGGTATGTTTTTCAGAATGAACCCTATTTACTCCATTATAAAATTCCAAATAAGTTAATATTCCAAATCTCTGATTCAGCTACCCAATAATCTATAGTAGGGATGGGAGGTATGTCAGCTTTAACCAGTTGCAGTTGGCTGCCTGGTTTTACTTCAATTCAGAAGAAAGTGCTAGGATTCATTTGCAATCTCTGCCATAGTTTTGTGGCAGGAAATTGGCAACAAGCGTGCCATGTTTACCACCTTTTCTCTTTGGTTTCCACATCAATGGATACATGACATTTTCTTTAAAGAAAATGGGAAGGATAGGATTATGGATGGCTTGCTTTCTTGCTTAAAATGTTTTCTAAATGTACTGCAGTGTATACTTACTGCTTTTTATTGAGGGTTTTTTTTTTTTTTGGAAGTTTATTCTTTTAAAAATCTAAATTTTACCTGTTTCTTTTTGGCAGGGTTTTGAATTGTTGCTGTCAGCCTTGGGTGATCCCTCAGAAAGAGTAGTTAGTGCAACACATCAAGTATTTTTACCAGCCTACGCTGCCTGGACTACAGAACTGGGAAATTTACAGTCTCATCTTATACCTACATTGCTGAACAAGATAGAAAAACTTCTCAGGGTAAATGCTTTCTTTATGTATACAGTTTATAGAAATGTAAAAGGTGTGTTCTAAGTCATCTTGGAAGAATGCTGGGGAGCAAGGACAGAAAGTACCACTTAGCTGAACATTCTAATAATTTACCAGTTAAAGATTTTTATTGGATTAGAGCCAAGAGAGATTTGAGGAAGTTCTGCTTTGCTAAAGCCAGACGAGAAAGGGCATGAAGTAGCACCTTTGTGGAACTCACTTGTACATTATTCAGAAAGCTAGCTCTTCCTTGTCTCTTCTGAAGATTTAAAGATTTTAGGTGACATATCAGCTCCAGTTCCCAGAATGCAGAGATAACTAAAATATTAGTCTCTAAAGCTTTCTTACTTACACGATTTCAAAATGCTTTAACTGTGTTTACTTCATTGCAGTAGTTCATTTCCTTCTTAAAATGAACATTTTTTTTTCCCAAATAAAAGAAATGAAGAAAAGTTGAAAAAAAGATAGTAACTTCTTGATTTAATTTTTGTACTAAAAAGTCCCTTTAGAGTCTAGAAGAAAAACTAACATTTCTTTAATGTCTATTATGTGCATTAGGGTAGATACCTTCTACATAAAACGTATTATTTCATTCTTATAACTCTTTGAATTTTATTTTGGTTTCGGTGTGGAAACTGAGCTTTTAGGGAACCTGCCCAGGGTCTTACAGCCGTCAAATGACAGGTATGAGTCACTGATACCAAACTCTTACCCGTTCTACCCCCAAATTTTAAAGAATCTATAAGGCTCTTGCATAGTGACTACTCTGTAGACAGTCTTATCCACATGTATTTATTTAATTTAAAAATTTGGATTTTTTTTCTATCAATTTAAAAATGGGTATTAAAAAAACTATAGACAACTAGACCAAAGTAGTCCTTTTTATGAAACCTAGGAAATTTTTTAAAGTATTTTTTTTTAATGTTTACATTCCTTCTACCTGAAAATTATCCATTCCTTTGTTTTTCTTGTTCCATTTCATAACATGGTTAATTCCATTTTGCTATTAAGGATGCAGTATTCCGCATAGGTAGTAATTCTTCCATGAAGAGATTAACTAATTTAGTTGATAGTGTGTAACTCATATATCTGGTATCTCTGACACTGTTGTTATTTTATAACATAGTAAGGACATCTCAAGTGGATTTGAATAGCAGTAAACACTTTTGTCTCTAATGATTCTATTTTCTACTTTAACATTTGGTTTCTGTGTACCATACTGATCCTTTTACTCTTTTTTTCTTTCTGTTATCTCTTTCTTTTGTTTCCTTTTGAAATTTTTTCTCCCACATTTCATCTGTGCGTTGAATTATTTTAAAGTGCTTTCAGTGCTGGCAAATACAGATGCCACCAAATCTGTAAAAGGAGACCAGAAGTAGGAGAAGGAAAGTAGCAAGCACTGCTGCTGATCTAACAGTTGAACATTTAAAATTATTCCTGTGGCTCACTTTAGTTTCTTTATCCTGACTTACAAAATTTCAAAGGATAAGATCCTCTTAAAAGAAAAAAAACCTGTAGAAACAGTTTCATACAAATTGAAATGACTGATGTTCACCCTAAAGATTTCCACATAAAAAATTATATTACTTATATAGTGCCTTAGTGCTTCTTCACATTTTCATGTACTTAGAGAAATTAAGAAAAGATTCATGGACATCTCCACTAGGTGCTGTGCTGTGAGTCTACCATACAGATCCTTAAATGCTTTATTCATTGCCACAGAAAGGAAGAGCATTATAAATACCTAATTTCAGAAAACTAAAACTAGCTTCCACCTCCTTATGTTTCAGGAAGGAGAGCACGGGCTGGATGAACATAAGCTGCACATGTATCTTTCTGCTTTGCAATCCTTGATCCCATCTCTCTTTGCATTAGTGCTGCAGAATGCACCTTTCTCCAGCAAAGCCAAGCTTCATGGTGAAGTGCCACAGATAGAAGGTACTGAACTTAAATTATGGAAGGAAGATGTAGAATATTAGCAACTTAGCTTCCCAAATAATTGTTTTTGTTTAAACTTCTAAAAATTACTTTATATGACAGCATAATTACTAAAATACATGTGTGGAATCTTGTGGTCATAGATTATATGATAGCTAAGTTAAATGGTGCCTTCATCTTTTATGAAGAAGCCTCATGGTATTATTTTATAATATTTGAACTTTCTTTCCATTCCTAATCTATAGTATTGATAACCTTTTTTTCCAGCAGCTGAACTAAATTTTCTTTCATTAATAGAGCTGAATCAATGAAAAGGTCACTGAATAGTTACTAGTGCCAGTTTATGAAGCTTGTCATTTCCACTTTCTTTATATTTTTTTCTCCCCCATCTGCTTCATCTTACTTTCAATATGGGAAGGTAAATGTAATTACTCTTTTCTACTTGTGCTTGACGGGAATATAAGCATTTGCAGCAGATTTTTTTTTTCCTCCAAAGAAGGAATATGCCTTAGTTTCAGAAATAGTGACGTTGATAGCAAAAGCCAGTATTCTCTTCTCTCAGTGTCCACCTAACTAGTAAGAGACCTTTGATCCATGGCACTTAGTAACCCCACTGCACCCAACCCCCAGGATAAATGGCTATAGACCAGCTATTACTCTGTATGAGATCCCTTTGCAACTTCTTCAGATTTGTGAAATTGTCCATGTCTCTTACTGGCTTCTGATAGACAAAAGAATGATAACATTGAGAACATCAACAGACACTTAATGTTTTTGCAGTTTTCATGTAAACTGTGGGCTGCCCTTAATCTTTGGGAATGAAGTCATGTCCAAGAATACACGAAGCACGACATAAAAATGGCATATACTGTTTGAATGTCTGTTTTACTGGAAAAATTGAGAATGGATGGAGTAGAGTTAATTTAACATTTTAAAATATTATTGAGGAGAAGGAAAATTCGGATTTTTAAGGAAAGTCTTCCTAAAGCATTCACAGCCGTCTGCTTCAGGTTCTACCCTCTCACATATTAAGGTTCCTCATCTGCCTAGGGGCTTTCCTATCTTTCTAATTCCCTCTCTTTCTCTTTCTGTCTTGCCATATTGGTTTGCTAGGGCTGCCATAACAAAATACCACAAACTAAAATTTATTGTCTTGTAGTTCTGAAAGCTAGAAGTTTCAGATCAAAGTGTCATCAGGGTTGGTTCCTTCTAATGGCTCTGAGGAAAAAGCTGTTCCATGCCTCTGTCCTCGCTTCTGCTGGTTTGCTGGCAATCTTTGTCGTTCCTTGGCTTATAAATGCATCATCCCAATCTCTGCCTTCATATTCACATTCCATGCTTCCTCTGTGTGTGTCTGTCTCTATGTCCAAATTTTCCCCTTTTATAAGATCAGTCATATTGAACTAAAGGCCCACCCGATTCCAGTATGATTTCATCTTATCTAATTCTACCTGCAACAACACTATTTCCAAATAAGGTCACATTCTGAGGTTCTAGGGTTTAGGACTTCAACGTAGGAATTTATGGGGGGGTACATAGTTCAACCTGTAACATTTGCTATCATCCCTTCATTAATGTATTTAACAAATAACTCTTGAATGTTGCATGTTGCCAACCACGTGCTGGAGAGTAGATGAAAATTGTCAGAACAACTGCTTTAACATCCTGAATATATTTCTTTTAGTATTTATGTGACCTTTTCTTGTGATTATATCTTCATCATACCAAAAATAATCTTTTCTTGGGGCACCTGGGTGGTTCAGTCGTTAAGCGTCTGCCTTCGGCTCAGGTCATGATCCCAGGGTCCTGGGATCGAGCCCCACGTCGGGCTCCCTGCTCGGCAGGAAGCCTGCTTCCCCCTCTCCCACTCCCCCTGCTTGTGTTCCCTCTCTCGCTGTGTCTCTCTCTGTCAAATAAGTAAAATCTTTAAAAAATAATAATAATAATCTTTTCTTTTTAACCCACACAAATATTTTTATTACCAATTTATTCTACACCATTAGCTAATACTTACGTCAGGAACTATTTTTTAAATACTTGGGATCATTCATGAATAAAATAGACACAACTTTCTGTCATCATAGAGCTTACATTCTGTTGAGAGGGAAACACATTAAAGAGTCATAACAACTGTTATTTTGGTGGGTAATTGTGGTTATTTTGTTGACAATAAAATGCTGGTATTTTTCCAGCCTATTAAAATGGCATTCTGAGGACCTTTCTATATTGTTATAAGTTAGATCCTCACATTTTTAAAAATTCTATTAAATAGAATAATATTTTGAGACTCTTGAACCATTCTGATTATTTACCTATAATAATTGAGTTATCCAAGTAATTGCTTATTTCTTGACATTATTTTGCTTCTATTGGACCTATCTTTAAATCTTTTTATTTTATTTTATTTTATTTTTTTTTTTTTTAAAGATTTTATTTATTTATTTGACAGAGAGAGACACAGCGAGAGAGGGAACACCAGCAGGGGGAGTGAGAGAGGGAGAAACAGGCTTCCCGCGGAGCAGGGAGCCCGATGCGGGGCTCGATCCCAGGACCCTGGGATCATGACCTGAGCCGAAGGCAGACGCTTAACGACTGAGCCACCCAGGCGCCCCTCTTTAAATCTTTTTAGACCTTACTTTCCCCGTAGTTAATTTTGATGTATCTATTTTACTTTAAACTGTTCCTTTTTTTTTTTCAATGATTTGTTAGTACTTTTGAAGAAATAACATTCATTCTATCATAGTATAGCAGATTGTGACAAGTATGATATAACCCTGTTTGAAATTACATCTAATATGTTTGACATGATCTATTTCTAGATGAAGTACAGATACCCCTTACAATCCAAATCTGTTTGATTCTTGGGTTGAGATACAGTGAGAATTAAAGCAGAAACCCCAGATAGTGAGAAATACCATGTTACCCAAACTCATTTATTTGTTGGTTGGTATATTATGATAGCAAATAGGAGAGTTTGGCTAGCAAAGGATGATCTTTATCTGTCCTTAATATATTGTTAAAAGCCTTGGGCAGCATAGAAAGACAATGACATCTTAATTTTGTCTTTGAGCATTTTTTAAATTTTGTGTATTTCATGTTTTCTTAAGCTTAATAATAATTATTAAGCCATTGATATGTTTCCAGACAATTCTATGTATTTATTTGTGTCTTTTTAGGATGTTAGCCTCTATACAGGAGTTGTTAGGCAATTAGGAGTTTCCTACTAACAGTTAATGAGCTGTCGGCATGCATTATTCATTTAATAGCCATCAAGAAGTGTTCTCTTAATAACCTGGGATCTATTATGATCTATAGGATCATAAGTTTTATTGATATGTTTGCAAATTTAAAATATGCTGGTTATATCTTCATGTTTTATTTACATAATTTTAAGAGTTCTTCAGTTTTCCCCCAAATTTTTGAACTATATACTTGGGACCCTGGTTATAATATTTATAGTACATTTTGCCTCATCTTTGTGGTCACCAGCTTTAACACTTCATATTAAGTTAATGTTTATCAAACTCTGGAAATTTTTTTAAATTAAGTATTTAATATTGGAGATTAACTACTTAAGAAACCTGTTCAGCTCAAGCTTTAATGTATTTTGTATCATTATTCTCTGGTATTCATTATTTCCCCACTATTAATCTGTTAGTTCCTTACTCCCTGAAGGAAACATATTTATCATATTTACTATTTCATCATTATAAACAGTCTGGTGGAATTACAAGTATTTCTTTTCTTTTTTTTAATTAAATTCAAATACATATTTTAGCTAACATCGTTGGGCCAATTTTAATTTAACCTAAATGAAATTTTACTCTTCATTAGCAAACTATTTCATTACAGTATTTGTTTATTAACTGTTGAGTCTCATAAAATCTTTATTTTTGAGATTGTTAAATTTGTTCACATGTGACAAGAATTTGTTTTACTTTTTTCTTAAATTATTTTATTAATAAGTTTCGGTTCTATATTTAGTTTATAATAAGCTGGAGGCGCCTGGGTGGCTCAGGTGGTTGAGCATCCGACTCTTGATCTCAGTTCAGGTCTTGATCTCAGGGTCATGAGTTTAAGCCCCGCACTGGGCTCTCATGCTGGGCGTGGATCCTACTTTAAAAAAAAAAAAAAGATAAAGTTTATAATAAGCTAATTAAATATCAGGAAGCAGAATCTTAGTTTCCTTTTGACAGTACAGCTAATTTCACAAATTGCCATTTTTCACATGATTTACTTTGCTTCTGTTATTTATAGTGACTAGGTTCCCTCGGCCTATGTCGCCTCTTCAAGATGTGTCTACTATAATTGGAAGTCGTGAGCAATTGGCAGTGCTACTACAACTTTATGATCACCAGCTGGAACACGAGGGTACAACAGGCTGGGAGACTTTACTATGGGTTGTCAATCAATTGTAAGTTACTGCCTCCATATTCATTTGGTACACCTCTGTCAGTTTAATGGAAGATAGCTCACTATGTTTAGCCTTGGCACTGAGGGACAAAATATAAAAAATATCACAAAACATAAGTTGGCATTATCTGTGGTAAACTTCTTTAGGAGAGGAGATTTATACCATTGGATATGTAGTTATTTATCTATGCAGATGGTGCTGCTGTATTATATCACAACGACCTATTTGCTGCCTTGTTGTTGTCTAATAGTGGTGATGGATTTTAAACTATATCCAGATTCTCATTTTTGAAGCTAAAATGGATGCCATGTTAGCCAAGCTCTTATGTGAGGCATCGAATCCAGTGATTGGTGTCTCATTAACTCCATAGTTAGAACTCTACCATTAAGGTTCCATATATTTTATGGCAAGCAGTTAAAATATAGAAGAAGTTTATAGAATAGAATATAAACTTAAAACCTTTTCAAAGCATCTCAAACCACTCCTTTGATTTGCAATTTTGCTGGCTATGAAAAGCAAAACAGTGGGCGCCTGGGTTGCTCAGTCAGTTAAGCATCTGACTCTTGATCTCAGCCTCAGGTCTTGATCTCAGGGTTGTGAATTCAAGCCCCGTGTTGGGCTCCACGCTGGGCATGGAGCCTATTTTAAAAAAAAAGAAAGAAAGAAAAGCAAAAGAAGAGGTTGTTAGATTTGCATTGTTTCAGAAATTGGCAAGGAAACAGTAATTTATATGTATCCCCTGCCTATTTTTCTTTCCTTTCACATTTAGGTTGCCACAACTTATAGAAATAGTTGGCAAAATTAATGTTACTTCAACTGCCTGTGTCCATGAATTCTCCAGATTTTTCTGGCGCCTTTGCCGGACATTTGGCAAAATTTTTACAAACACTAAGGTAAAAACTTGTATTCCATGTTTTCTTATGTTCAAGAGATATAGAAATGTAATGTGTTAATTAATGCTGTAACAGAGTAAATAAAAGCATGAGCCCTTCCTTTAGTCTAATTATCTTTTAACATCTTAGAAAACTATGATAGTTTTTAAAAGAAAATTCTAGTCAGTAATATTCTTACCTTTATTGGTTTTCAGATGATTTAGCCTAAACTTAGTTTGTATCCAGATTTGGATATAATATCTACTCACTGTGGATATCTTGAAGATTTCCAGCATAGGCAAGTGATACTTCCCTAAGTATCACTTAAGGAACTCAACTGCAATTCTTTAATGTGCTTCTCCTGCTTTACCATCTACCCCAGATTCAGGGGGCGGCTGTTTGCTCAGCACACTTTGGTCAAAACCTCAGGCGATGGAGGAACCAAAGTAGCTTATACAGAGGACTTGCTGCAAGGATACCAGTTGTTAGAATAGCGTGGACACTTGAGATTAGTGCTGCATCTTTCAGTCACTACCAAAACTATAGTTTGTCACATTTGCACATCCAGGTTATTTTATAATTTTAGACAAGTAAAACTGGAATGTCCTTAGATCCCGGTTTCCTCTTTAATCCATTTGTCTTGCTGGCATATTGTTCAGTCAGTTCTTTAGAGACCTAATAAAAACATAAAAAGATACAGTTGCTATAATCAGATGCTAATCAAGACGTTTAAAAGGTAAGATTCTAGTGCAGCTCTTTACCATTAACTATTACTTTACTCTGTAGTTATTGAAACATTTAAAGTAAAGTAGTTTGGTATAGCAGACTGAGCAAAATTCAGAAAATGGGTTATAATGTTATTATGTTTGTGACCCATAATAAATAATTAAGTTGTTTGGGCATGTGTGAAATGAAGAAGTCACTTCAGTATGTCAAATGAAGAAGTCACTTCAATGTCTTTGTTTTATGATCCTGTAGATTAATCTTGTAACAGGGGGCTTCACCTCAGTTTAAGTTGAATATGTAAGTTGTTAGGCCTGACCTGCCGATAGGAGGGCAAAAACCAGACCTTGATGCCACTGTAGAAGAACAGGATCATTTTACATCTTTCACTAACATCTAATTATTAAATATAATTTGATTTTATGGTTATCAACATTGGCAAGCAAATTGACATCTCCGAAAGAAGTAGCTATTATTTAAAAAAAAGAGAGACAAAGAAGTAAGTAGGAGTCTGCTTTAGCACTTAGCAGTAAGTGGTTGGCTTCAGTGGCCTGAAATCTGAAATTTGTGTTAATGTTAATAATAAAAAATTGAATTAAGCATAAAAAATTATAATTAAATTCTGTATTTGATGTTTAAATTTATATTTTAAGGAAGTTAAGATCTAAGCAGATGGATATTACATGATGAATATGTTACTTATTGAATACATTAAATGAATGGAATTTCCTTTTCATTCCTTTTAAATAAGCACATTTTTTTAAAAAAATTCTAATCATGTAATAATATTTACCTAAATAATCTTTCTGTCATCAAGTTCCGTTTTAGGAGATAGTGATTTCGAGCTCTGAAAGTCATCTTGGAAATTATTTTAATTTAGTGAAGGAAACCAAAGGCCCTTGAGAAAATACTTACTGACTTGAATTGATTTTGAAAATACTTTTTCTCTAAATGTTGTTTTCAGTAACTTGACTCTTATTCTAAGCCTCTTAAAAATTGTTATCAGTAACTTGACTCTTATTTTATTCTAAGCCTCTTAAAAATTGTTATATTTCTGACCACTCTACTGGTCTATAAAGCAAAACAAATAAATAGTAGCAGTAGTAGTAAACATTTTATTTATTTAATCATCAATTGATCCATTGGACCTAAAACTTTTTGTATCTTTTCTTTGGGTTGCATAGGTAAAACCTCAGTTCCAGGAGATTTTAAGACTGTCTGAAGAAAACATCGGTAAGTTCATTGTTACTACTTTTAAAAACAATTGATTGTATGGTGACTAACATAACATAATAAAATAAAATTAAAAAAAAAAACAATTGAATCTCTTCACTCAGGAAAAATACTATATTCTTTATATGCAAATTGTATAAATGAACTAGCAAGTATACATGAAAAGGAAAATTTTATTTCTTGGTTTTATAACTGTGTCACATCTAATCTCTTTCCTATGAGACTGTAGTGAGATTAATCTTTGTTAATTTGATTATAAATATCTACCTTCCTTGTAATCAAATTGACCCAAGACTGAGTTTCTCAAACTGAGTACTTGTACCCTTGTAGATTTGAAGTGGTATATTCAAGATACTGAAAATTATAAAGGGCCTCTAATTCATAATTAGTTATTTAAAACTTTTAAAATTAAACAAATATAGTGGAAGAGAATGTAAGGTATGCATATACATTTTTAAAATGAAACTACATGCTTGAATGGGCAGTTCCAGCCCCTCTGTTGATAGTTTTCAGTCATCTGACTTAAGAAGTCTAATTATAGCACCATTGGCCTAAGAACTCATTTCTGTGTGGATCTTACATCCTGTGTATTTTTCTAGTTTCTAGGAATAAATTGTGGAAGGTGTTAGAGGGGAAAATGTATAGCCTCCCTCTTTTTTTTTTTTTAACTTGGTTGATTTGGGATATATAGGTAATTCTTATCTCAGTCCAGTCCTACCTTCGTGATTTGATTTGAGTGAGCTAGAAAACTCCATCTTGGGCTGTCCTCATAGTTAGAGAATGAATACATAAATCTTTTTCTTTTAAGTCTGAAACATGATGAGATTTTTTTTTTTTTTTTACAAATGCTTCCCAAAATTTATATTTTAAAGGGTTAATGTTTGGAATGCCTAATAGTTGTTATTATCTGTTTAGTTATTAATTCTGATGATAAATTAGTGAACCAGTATTTACATATTTTAGAAACTGACAGCTTTTAGAATTATTCAGTTAGCTCTGAATGTTTAGCTGTTCTGTAGGAAGACATTATTAATCCCTGTATATACAGACTATATCTATGAATCCAATTTAGGCTTATTATGTTCCTAACCTCAGATTTAACTCTCAAATACCATAGCCGCACTCAGCCAGTATCAGTATTCCCCCAAAGAAAAAACATTACTCTTATCAATAGAATATACAAACCTCAAATACTAATTGTTCTGAAAATGGAACTTTCTTTTTTGTTATAATTCCTTCAGGGAAGTTATTTAAATTTCTTTATGTACTACTTTCTGAAAAGAATTTAGAACCATATAAAAAGAGAAAATAGTAATAAATAATTTGGGGGTATATAAAAGCAAATATAAAGCACTTAAAATAGTGCCTAAGGAACAATAAGCAAGAGGTGTTGGTGAACAAATAATGTCATATCATCTCTAGAATTGCTTTTTTGAAATCATCTACAGGTGATTTTATCTTATTTTACAGTAGTCACAGGGTACTCTCCTAGGGTTAAATGCTTTCCTCTTTTCTGCCACTTTGAAAATAATCAGGGTTATCTGGCTGAAAATTGCTATAGAGAATGCAGGAGGAGCTCTGGAACCAGACCAGTCCTGGAAACTAGGTAGTATCTCATATCTAGAAGCAGATTAAATAATATATATCTAGGTGCCTCCTTTTACCTAAGTGCCTTTACGTTTTACTGAATACTATAAATTGAAAGTATAAAAATTTGAGAAGACCTGCTTATACAGACTGGCACTTGGGAGACTTCAAGAAAGTTCTGATTTCTGAGTATGGAAATGGAAGTATTTCCATTTTGGTTATTAAAGTTCTTTCCCATCTATCAAAAATGTTCATGCTAATGGCTTTATAAAAAGTATTAAGTTGTATTTTTACAACCATTGGATATTGTTTTCATCAAAAAATTATTTTCCAAAGTAATGATAATATTTAGTGTAAACCTTCTAGCCAGTTGGAATTTTAAATATAATTTGAATTGTGACTTTTTGCTTTACATTTAAAATATACTCAGATTTTTAAAATTATTTTAATGATTTTAGATTCCTCAGCAGGAAATGGGGTCCTCACTAAAGCTACCGTCCCCATTTACGCAACAGGAGTCCTCACGTGTTATATTCAGGTAAGAGAAAAGTCCTTTTACTAGAAAATGTAAAAGCACTTTCTATTTAGAAAAATACTTAACATTATGCCTTTTTAATATGTGTACAAGTGAAAATGGTACCCATAAAGGAAAACAAATTTTATATATTTGTCTTATTCAATAAATAATTTATAGTGGAGAGCATATTTGGATAAGTCTCTGAGTAAAATCTCCACTGAACAAATACATTTAGAGATGGTATACTTCTTGATATTTTGTTAGAATGTTAGATTGCACTTACTTAGCAAAGTTTCATTGTGTTTCATAATTAATTTTTCATAAACAACAAACAAAGCACATGTATTAGGTGGAGCAAACTATGAAATGGTAGAATTCTATACTCTATCATTTTTAGCAAAGTATCTTTTAATAATACTTTATTTTTCTTACATAATAAATTACCCAAAAATGTAATGGCTTTTTATAACCCTTTTATTTGCTCTTGGGCTTGGCTCCGCTTGGCCTCTCTTTTGTGGCCTTGCTGATGGTCATTCATGTTGTTGCATTCAACTTTTTGGTTGGAAGGGAGGTCAGCTAGGGTGACCGAGCTTCAGTCTCCATGTAGTCTTAGGGCTTCTCTCTCTCTCCACAGGACCTCTGGAGCAGCAGAGCCAGACTTAATACATGGTGGCTCAGGGCTCCTAAGAGCGCTTTTAAAAACAGCATCTGCTAGGCTAAGGCTTAGGCCTGGAATCAGCACATCAATTCTATTGCCTTCTCTTGTTTATAGCAAGTTACAGGCCCAGCCATGAACTAGGAGGTGTGGCTCATTGGGGGTCACCAATATAACAGACTACCACACTCTACTTAACCTTATTTTAAGGAAATAATATGATGTTATATTAAGGTATATCAGTCATTTTTAAATGTGCAGCAGTCTCACCAGTAAAGTGAAAGTATGGATTCAGGATAAAGCATTTTTAGAAATTAGAATGTGAGGGGCACCTGACTGGCTCAGTCAGTGCAGCATGTGACTCTTGATCTAAGGGTCATGAGTTCGAGTCCCACATTGGATGTAGAGATTACTTTAAAAAAAATAAATAGAAATCAGAGTGTAAGAATCAAAAAGGAAGACCTTTTTTCTGAGTTTTCCCCTAATTAATACCTAAGGTTTCTTTTGCCCTTTGAATTCAAAGTATAACAATTCATATTTATTGTACTCTTCTTCTAAAACAGATTTGAGCCATCTTACAATTTTAAAATATAGTCCTATAGTATCACATACCTTGCAGTAAAGCTCCAATTCTGTTAAAGTAACACAGTATTCCTTTAGACTTTTCTTTTCTACCACTAGTTTCAAAGACTGCCTCATAATATGAATATACACAGAATAGCCCTGTGTGTAGGATATTTTAAGTCATATAACCTTAATAGATTGTCTGTATTGTTGTTCTTAAACTCATGGAGATTAAATCCCTGCATATTGTCAGGCACAATAGTGTGGATACCGTTTTCTGCTCTTTAATTTTGAAAGCTGTACCAGCATAATAGCAAGTGTGATGTCAGTTTTTTTTCTCTCTTTAACCTCTGGAAGTTTGGTTAGTATGTTGATTTTGATAATAAATAGTATCTTAAAGCATCATAAAGTACCAAATACAAGGTTTGCCTTATAGTAAGCCCTCAGATTTGTCAAATAAATGAAAAAGTCTGTGAGTCATTGTGTAAAGTTCAGACAATTAAAAGAGATAGAACTTCTCAACTAGTTACAAAGTGTGAATTGAGGTAGCTATCATAGATTGCCAGTGTTACTTGTTTTAGGACGCATGTACCAGCAGTTAATATTTTTCTTACTAAACAAAATTTTCTATTAGGGCAAGTCACTGTCCTGTTTGCTTTGGTTAACAAAAACTATTTTGAATCAAATACATTTTTTGTCTTGAGATTCTAAAAATGAGAAATAGGATTATAGTAAAATTTCAAGTTAGAAGAATCTGTGCTCATTTAGAAGTATATTTCATAGCTCTTACTTCACAATTTAGGTTTTTCAGATTTACAGTTTGTTTTCCAATTTTTTGTATACTTTGTGTTTGATACAGTAGGCAACTAAAATTGGGTGGAATCTCTGTTCCAATGTTGCTTTGCTGCTGGTGTGTCAGTGTCCTGAGCTTTATATTAAGTACACTGTTGTGTTCTAAAACTGCTCTTTCTGTCATCGTTCATGCTGATCATTACTTTTGTCAACCCTTTATTCATTCTAAATGAACCTTATTATGTAGAAAAAAATGGTAGGTGGCAATCTAGTATGCTTCATAGATCTATTTATTAATATTCAGAAACTATTTATTGTTGACCTAATATATCCCTAATAACAAAAAACTTGACCTGATTTATTATATATTTATTTCATGATAGAATGTCAGATTCTCTTCCTTTATAGATTCAGGTTAATTCAACATACACAGTTATATTTCTAATGTTCCTAATTTAGCAGACATTTTCTTAATTAGTTTCTTTAATAGAGTTTCTTTTATTAACATATTCTTAATAGGACACAATATAAGAAAAAAGAAAACACTATTTTCTGATTATGAAAATAATGGTTTATTAAAGAAAGTTTGCAAATATAGATTACTACTTTTTAATCAAGGGTGTGACTATTTCTCTCAAGAACACAGTAATCTATATTTCAACAAGCATGTAGCTTCTGACCACTAAGACATTGCAAAGATAATTTTTTGGAAATGGATTTTCTGTTAGGGGGATAACTTTTACTAGTTTGTATTTAAGTATTTAGGGTCAAAATTAATGAGAACTAAAATTGGTAAAAATAAATTTTAATTTAAAAATATACCTGATGATGTTCTAAACCAGGACTGTCTAATAAAACTTTCTGCAACAGCAGACATAATCTATATCTGAGCTGTCCAATAAGGAAGGCACTAGCCACACGTGGCTTTTAAGCATTTGAATGGTAGCTAGTGCCAAGGAACTGAATCTTTCATTGTACTTAATTTTTCATCTAAATTTAAATATTATAAATAATCACATGTGGTGAGTGGCTACCATTTTGGACAGCACAGGTCTAAATCTATGAATCAAGATAGTCTTTGTCCTCATACCATTGTGGTCATAGATATGCTTGATAAATATCTTTAATTAAAATGCTTCTAAGACTGGATATTTCCCCATATTTGGTAAAATTTTCTAATTATAGATAGGAAATTATTATTTTAGTTCTACTTAATTGCTTAGAGATTCATTATCAGTCTTTATCCTCTATAGGAAGAAGACCGAAAACTGTTAGTTGGATTCTTAGAAGATGTAATGACCCTGCTTTCATTATCTCATGCTCCTCTTGATAGCCTGAAGGCTTCTTTTGTGGAACTGGGGTAAAAATAATAGCTTATAGTTGTGTTGGTTTTTTTTAACTAATATAAAGTTTTTTAAATTGGATTTATAGAATACATAATTTGAGTCTAAAAATATTGGCATATACACCAAATCTTTTGGTTTTTGAGGCCTAAGTTGTTTTTTGTTTTGGTTTTGGTTTTGGTTTTTGGTTTTGCTTATTTATACATTCTTAATATTTTGTAAAATATTATAGTACAAGAATAGGGGAAAGAGTACAGACATGTTTTCTTTGAAGCAGTTGGAGAAATAAAGTTCACATTTGAAGAAAATTTAGTTTTCCAAAACTGAAAAAGTAGCCCCAAGTAAAAGCCAGTTCATTAAGCTCCTTTTAAGTCCCATTTGATTTGCCTAATCCTGCTCATAATCACATCATCTAGCTGCTGTTGTAGTTTTATCTCTGCACTTAATAGCAATACAGCCTTAAATCTGGATAGGCTTCACAGCCAACTTATCTTTCCTTCCTTACAGATGATTTGAGTTGATCTGATTTGATCCTACAATAAACATACGACAAAATAAGGACATGTATTGTTTCCCCAATTTTTGTAGATGTAGAAATTAAGCCCCACAGAGGTGTGACTTACCCATCTGACTCTTAGTCCAGTGCTTTCTTTTTTTCCTCCTAGGTAAATTTTCTTTTTCTTTTTCTTTTTTTTCTTTTTTATAATTTTAACTTTTATGCTATTAAAGAGTTAAAATTTCTATCGTAATTGCAAATGTTTATAGAACCTAAAAGTATAATTCCTGAATATGCTAAGTTTGTAGCTTTATAAGGTGACTTCCTTTTTTTTTTAAAGAATCTTAGATATAACCTATTAAACCTATACAGAATAATTTCATATGTTTTGCCAATATTTTTGTCATCAATATTACTTATAAATATAGTATTTTTCAGTACACCAGTAAGGCACTGTGGCCCTCACTTTTAACAGTGAGTTTTTTCTTTCAGTGCAAATCCAGCCTACCATGAATTACTGTTAACTGTTTTATGGTATGGTGTTGTCCATACTTCAGCACTTGTGAGATGTACTGCTGCTAGAATGTTTGAGGTATGTAAACAAATGCTTCTCTCGGTTCAGATTATAATGATTTTCTTTGGAAGAAGGAGAAGGGAATGTTTTTTTAAAAAGGCTTTGCATACTGTGTTATGTTGATGTATATTTTATAGCAATAAACAGTATCTAGTTGTGTACTGTGTGATGGGGCAGAAATTTAGCTTTGATATATTTAAGAATGTTTCCTAGCCTTATTGGTTCCTTGGATGTTATTCTATTATCAGTTCTATTTCTCAAATTTTCTTTTAAATCTTATTTTAATTTCCATCCTATATAAATCTTTCTGATTATACTTTTCTATTTATTGAGATAAAATGGCTACTAAAATAAACAAAAACAATATAAGATATATTTAAAGTTGTAAATTCTAGTGGGATTCATGAATAACATTAAAAAATCAATTATTGCAAATATGAATATATTTACTTTATTGATTACTTCCACTTGGTTATTTTCTCACATGTCATACCTAGAATAACATCCCTATACATTAACTGCCCGTAGACTTTTTAAGAGAGAAGAGACTGTTTAACTAGATGTTCTTAAATTGCCACCTACCCAACTTAAGTATGAAAATTGAAATGCCTATCTTTTGAAACTTGAAATATCCATCATAAAGGAAATGATGCCATAACCTACTTTATTTATTTATTCATCCATTCATTTGTTTATTGACTGATTTATGTCTCCAGAACTTGTATCTGGAGACTAAAATTGATTTAGAGTGTTTCTTATTGCTGTTGAGTCTTGCCATAGAGCCTGACTGCCTGGGTTCAGTGTCTGTCTCTGCCACTTAGTGGCAAGTTCAAACTTCTCTGTGCCTTAGTTTCCTCATCTACACAAAGAAGATGATAATAATAAGAATCCATCTCAAAGGATTTTTGTTAATATGAAATGAATTAATACTTGTAAAGCCCTTAAAACAGTGTCTGGCACATAATAAGAACTAAATAAATGTTAACTATCATTACCATTACTGTTCTTTTTTTTTTTTCCTAATCATGCTATTTCATGAAGTAACATACAGTTTAGGGAACATATATTTATCCAAGCTAAAATTATCCCTAATATGCAGGTGATTCTTAAAATATCTTAAAGCATTTATTTCTGTAAAGAGAATTGGTTAATTCAGTGCTTTGGATAATTTTTCCTGAATTTCAGAATTTTTCCACAATTTAAGATAAATTGTCATTTGAAGAATAGAGCACTGGTATGTTTAAAATATGTATCTTCTAAAACTTTTAAATATGTAAAATGGATTTGTGAAATCTAAAGAAAATTCCAGTCTTACCAGGAGGTTGAACATCCTCTGTCCATGTTACTCCCTCCATTATTATACGTATTTGATCCAAAAAACTGTAATCAAGTGTTCTTTGTCAAGTTGAATGCCAAATTAAAAAATTCAGTTTGTTCTGAAAAGTTCCTTGTGAGTATAAATAATTTTTGATTATTCAGTATGCTGAAAAAAAAGTCACCCATGAAAGAAAAAAGCATCCTTTTATATAAAGAACTGTCTTTAATACACTATTCTCATAGGATTTTATTCTAAGACCCTAAAAGCTACTTCTTTCTCTTAAACCATTTGTTTTTCAAATTATGTATGCACTGGTAAAACGTGCCATATAAATGAAAATAGTTTTAAGTAAATAAAATGGAACATCCTCTCTTTTTACTTGTTTTTGGGTTCTTTGTGTCTTATTTCTTATAGGTGGCTTTTGTCTGGTTTTGGTTTGTATGTTTGCAGTCAGTGCTGGGTTGGAAACTATACCTATGCTCCAGCAGTTTTCAGTGTTCTTTCAGGTTGCTTATGAACTTCTGAGTCGAATTTGAGAGATTCATTTCAATATTTTTTCAAACTCATTTATGATAAAAAATTTTCAGTGATCATGCCAGTAAAAGTCATCAGTAGAAGAAATTAAAGTTACTTTTTTGGGAGAGCCTGGGTGGCTCAGTTGGTTGATTCCAGCTCAGGTCATGATCTCAAGAGTCCTGGGATCGAGCCCCACATTGGGCTCCACCCTCAGCAGGGAGTCTGCTTGAGGATTCTCTTTCTTGCTCTCTTTCTACCCTTACCCCCTGTTTCTTGCTCTCTTTCTACCCTTACCCCCTGTTTGCTCTTCTCTAAACAAATCTTTAAAAAAAATGGTTACTTTTTTTTGTCAGTGAACCTTATTTTGAACAAAACCGTACTGAAAGAATGTTGCATTAGGTTTTTTTATACTAATACCTTATAATTTACAGTTGTGCCTGCTTCCCCCCGCCAAGCGAATTAATTCAAAATAAAAACATAAAAAGCAGGACATTTATAATAAAAGAAAAATTTTAATGTGAGACCAGAAACTGTTGAGAAGAAAGCAAGAAATAGATATACCAGGAACATAATAGGCAATACTTAATGAAATTGGATGCTAAATGTAGCTCTAAGTTTTCAGATAGCAGGACAAAAAGGGGAACCCAATCAGTCATATTATTCTCATTGTTAAATAAGAGGCAATATGTTACTTTTTGAGGTAACAAATTGTTATTGAAATTGATTTATAAGGAAACTTTATCATGTGACGTAATGGATTTCCCAAGAGATGCAGAAAAGAACTTCATGTCATGATTCCTCATATCAGTAATAAGGAAGCTAAACATGTAAAAGTAGCCAGCTCAAAGACCACTGGGGCTTGTGAGACAGATGTGGCTGAGTCCGTTTTCTAACACTGCCTATTGCCTCTAAAACCCCGGACAAGTTACTTAACTTCTTCCCTAAGGCTCCGTTTCTTCATCTGTTAAAACATTGATAGTAATTGTACTTAGCTCACCAGGTTTAACGATCAAATGAGGGGTACCTGGGTGGCTCAGTGGGTTAAGCATCTGCCTTCAGCCCAGGTCATGATCCCGGGGTCATGGGATCAAGCCCCACGTCAGGCTCCCTGCTCAGTGGGGAGCCTGCTACTCCCTCTCCTCTGCTGCTCCTCCAAAATCTAAAAAAAAAAAAAAAAAAAAGATCAAACAATACATTGTATGTAAAATGTATACTGATCGACAGCTCTTAAATTTTGCTTTTTTATTTTCTAGCTTAATAAAGAAATTATACGTAAAACTGCAGAGCAGTGAAAAATTAACTTGTCCCCTAGGTTACCCCCCCCGTTTTTTTTAATGCTTTTTGCCTGGCACAAGATAGCAGACACTTTAAGATACACTTTACTGATTCAAATCTAAGCTATCTTACTTATAAAGTGGTACAGAGAAGAAAGGTTTATTTAATAGTATTTGAACTTCTTTCCCCTATTTCTTTCCACTTGACATCTGTAATATTTAAGGTAGTAGCAAAAGTGCTTTTGTCATTTTATTCCAGCCTAATTATCCATGTATTTTTATAAAAATTATTTCAGAATATCGAAGTAGATTTTAAAAGTCAATCAGTTGTTAAATAGTAATAGATTATTATAAAATTAAGAATCCCACGTAAAGTGAGTTCTGCTGTCTCTGATATGGTGTGTAGGAGGAATGTGTTAACACGCACACAGTATTAGGTTTTTGTTACTAAAAATTCCATGGCATCTTCCATCTTCCTTGAGGCCTAGATCCATTACAAGGTGAACAGATGGATTAGCATTTAGGATTCATTTGTTTTTAAATTCTGAAATTGAGAATGTAGGATTAGGATGTCACCCTTTTAAAAACAAAATGTATACTGCTGAATATTGTCCTCTTTTTCTAGATTTAGGGTTGGTGGCTAAATGGATTATTTTATCATTAGATTCTAGAAATAGGTCTGATTGTGCTTATCGTATTTATTTTCTTATTCATTTGAGCTTTTAGAGAAATGTAAAGTAACAAACTATAAATGTTAACTACTTGGACCGGCCAAAACAATTTTTTAATTAATAATTTCTTTATTCAAATATATCATAAATCTTATATCATGGAGTACTCATAATAATTAAACTCACATTTCTTGAATGCCTAATCTTTGTCAGACACAATATTTAGGTATATTATGTGTAGTTAGAGGCACAATGATCCTTTAAGATAGATAACAATATCACCACATTCAGATGAGAAAACTGAGTTTCAAGAGATTATGTAATATATCTAAGGCCACAAAGCTAATAAATGGAGAGGTAGAGTCTGAACCCAGATCTAATTCCCACACGTAATACTTTCCACTTAGGCTGCATTTATGTCTCTGTACCTCAAAAGAGAAAGCTATGTGATATAAAAGGTTTGGAATTGTCCTGGATTTTTAAGTTGACTTGCCATAGAACAATCAGAAGCAGTTTAGTGGTGTCTGCTAGCCATTTGAGTTTGGTTTAAAAACAGTCCAGTTTGTACCTTGCTGGTCTTTACTTCAACAATTTTAACCATAGAACCCAGTATATATCTTCTTTTTAGTATTAAAAAAAAGAAAGAGAGAAAGAAAAGCTTTCTTTTAAATTGCATTTAATTGAACACAAAAATTGCATGGAGACTTTGACCAAAAGTACAAACTGTCATTGAATTGGTGACAATCTGTTTTTGCGGACTGCTAGGCTATTTAAGCTTTATTTTCCTCCTAAGCATTCTCTGCCTTTATAAAGCACTCTAGTAGCAATATTTGCTTAGCTTCTAATTTCGGTTTTGCATTTGTGTTTTCTCTCTTTCTCTTGGTTGTGCCTTTCTTCTTCCCGTGGCACTGTGTTTGCTCTTTCCATGCATCACCTGTGAATACCCCCTGCGCTGACCAATCAGCTGTTGGTGAAGGGGGTGAATGAAACTCTGGTAGCTCAGAGGGTTGTTCCTGCTCTCATTACTCTCTCCAGTGACCCTGAAATGTAAGTGTCATCCCTGCCTTTTACATTCAGCATCCCTTTCAAAATGTGCCTGTCAAGAAATAACCATCAGCTTTTAAATCCATTAAAGAATATATTTATCTCTTTAAAATGATAATATTGGATTATGTTCACTTGATTTTAAACTTTATGATACTGTTCATGTATCTTTTTTTTTTAATGTCAACCGTCACATTTGGAGGCCATACATGAAAAGAATACATTAATATCATTCTCAATAAACATTTCCAAAACTTAGAATATGCTGATGGACTATTTCTTCCAAGCCAAGAAAGGATGCTCTGCTAATCTCACTAACATGTTGTTACCAGTAAGTATAGTGGCATGAACCAAAGGCTTAACATTTTAATGTCTCGTGTGGGTGACTAAACCAAGAAAGACCAATGAGTCTGCCTGCCCATCCTCAGTCACAGCTAACCCAGTTCTCATTCCAGTTTACCAAACCATTTTTTATTGCATGTTGACTGGTTTACAGCTGACTCTTCGAGGCATGAGTGAAGCGTTAGTTGACAAGCGGGTTGCTCCGGCCCTTGTTACCTTGTCCAGTGATCCTGAATTGTGAGTTCCACAGACTGCGACCTTAAGTTATCCTGTCTGTCTTTTTGAGCATTCTTCTTGGTCTGCTTTTTTTTAATTTAATTTGTCATTGCTAGAGACTAATACAGTATATTTACCTTGTACTTACTTTGATATACATTTTAATAATCAGTTTTTCATCTCAAAGAAAGTTTCAGTTTCTTTCTTTTTTAATTCTAACAGCTCTGTCAGAATTGCCACAATTCCGGCCTTTGGCACTATTATGGAAACAGTTATTCAGAGAGAGGTAGGAAATTATTGAAATTTAATATCTATGTACTGTTGAGGTGATGATACATTACATACATGCACCCAGGGGTAAGGGGCAGGGAGCATTTTATCTCTTAGTTGGTTATGGGCCAGAGGACTATCTCACTATTTGAAAACATGAGAGCCTTACCCAAAATATATTTTCATATCCTAAGGAAGTCTCTATCTTCCTTCTCAATTAGAAAATTAAATATAAGCCAACTCTTAGATGTTCCATTTTAAGCCTAGCTGAGTATTGCAGTTTGGAGTAACCTTCAAACCAGATCTAGTTCCAAAGCCTTCTGTTACCCAGTAGACTTCTAGATAGTCTACATAAATTCCTGATTGCCAGTTTGCACAGATTTGAAGACAATTTTGCTAGATAACTTTAGGAACACAAACCTATTTCAGTTTAGCAAATGGAGGCTAGAAGGCACCTCTGTTCTCATAACTGTGTCATTGATACCAAGGTGCAAGTCTAGTGGGCTGGTATCATGTCACTGCAGTGCATATGACTGTGACAACCCTCTGTTAGGCCTGCTTGAGGAGATTATCAAGGTCTTTCTTCCTAACAGTGTATTTTGATTTAGAAATTTGTGATTTAATTTCAAGTTTGTTAGGTTCTGTCTGCAACATTAACTATAAGACACTTCTTAAAATTAGTATCAGAATTTCATTCTTTATTATCAAATTGGACATGTTTTATACAAATGAAAAACCCTATAGATTAGAAAATAAATCATTTGTGGCTGTATTACATAGCCACTTAAATGGAAACAGACATTTTACTCCCCCAAAAAAGGAAACACTATTTTATGAAGTTCCTTTGTCATAAAGATTTTTTAATAACAAATTAAACAACTTAGTTATCGGGGGGAAAGTTTTACGTTTTTTCCTTATATATTTCACTGGTGAAGCAACATTAAAAAGTATCATTCTGCAAAGCTTGCAGTCTTGGCAGAATTTCAACATGTTCTTAAATCCTAAAATAAAAATGTCTTTTAGGGAAATGTGAGTAAGATGTAAGTCATTAATGACTCATTGCTTTCAGAAGGTGAATAATTGGGTAACTTACACTGTGATTGGTTTTAAAAATTAAAATGTAGATACAAAATCATTATGAATTTATCTGTTTTTCTCTAAATACTGTGGGGGTTTTTGTTTTTACAATTTGTTAGGGAATATTTGTATTTTCAAAAAATAAAAAAAAAAGAATTAATAAGCATAAACAAAAATGTAAAACCTTTCTGAACCAAAAGACTAAATAAGTACTTGTTTAATTGCAAATTTTTACTGTCATGTTGATATAAACCATTTGAACCCATGCTGCAAGCCATGTTTAATGTGTAATATTCTCTTTTAACAACTTTACTCAATTTTTAATATTCTGTGAAATAACTGTACAATATCCAATTTTAAGTTGCTGGAAAGGGTGAAAATGCAGTTGGCTTCTTTTCTGGAAGATCCTCAGTACCAAGACCAGTATTCTTTGCATACAGAGATCATAAAAACATTTGGTAGAGTTGGGCCTAATGCAGAACCAAGGTTCCGAGATGAGTGTAAGTTACATTTTCTACCTTTTTTTCCTGAATTGTAATGTAAATCAAAGCCAGAAGCTTCTCTCAGGATTTGTCCTATGTTAAAGCCCTTCTACACTTTATCTTTCATATACTGAAAGCTAAAAGTGAACCAAGTGGACTGTTGTGAATTGATCAGTAATACCGTTACTGGATAGTTTTTATACTATATACTGACTGCTGTAACACATATGAAAAGTAACTCATAAACAATTTCAAGTTATTCATAAAACATTTTTTAATAACTGTAAATTTCAAGATACTATGCTATGTTCTATTTAAAGCTTACCATTTAATTCTCATTTTTAAGGAAATTTTTATGTGTTTCTAGATGTGTTCTTATGAAAAATATGCTTTTCTTCCACTTACCATGGCATTCAGCTATGATTAATGATTTTGTTTTAATGCACAGTTTGTTCATCTGCTAAATGATTTGCATAATTATCTGCTAAAGCATTTTCTCTAGTTTCTATAATATCTCTTTTACTGTGGGCCTCAGCCTTTATGACGGCAATTTCTTTTAGTGGCATCAAAGTGTCCAGTAATTATTACTCCAAAAGCATGTGTTAGTTATCATTGCTATACTTTAGTCCTTTAATTTTTAGCAATTTGACATGCCCTAGAGAGGACCGCAAGTTTGGCTTCTTAAAGTCATTTTGGTTTCTAGAACAAAATTTGATTCTCCCATGGTCTAGTTGTTGCATATCTGGCCTGATACTTTTAATATAAGTGTCATCAACAAAAAATATTGTTAGGAATTGGACAGCATTGTCCAAAAGGTCTTTCGAGGGCATAACACTTATTGAGCTACAGAAAGACAATCACGAAATTATTTTTTAATGGGTAATGTTGGTAACATGAGAAAATAGCAATATTTCATGATTAGTTAACAGGAAAAGGTTTGGTATTTTAGCTAGCAATAGGGATAGTTCCATATACTGTAACATCAGATTTGTAGGTGATTCTAGTAAAAACTCTGAAGGTACTTTGACTAGCTTTATTGAGGGTGTCATTGTTCTGAAGTGGAGAGACTAAGTCTTAGCTCTTGGATCAAGGAATTGGCTAAGTAGGCAATGAGTCTTTGGTGTTTGCCATGTTGTCGAGTTAGTAACTCTCTAGAACATGATCTAACCTTTTTATGTGCATTCAAGAGAAAGATTTATGCATCGCAGAGAAGGAAGACATTTTCTTTTCATAACGGTCCCAAAATAACAAAGGTTGGCTTGGGAAAAGATTGACGATAGACGTTTCCACTGCTTGAATAGGTGTAATAAACCATTTGTTATCCCTGTGGCCTTCTACAATTTCATGTATACCCACAGTTAAGTTTTATACAATCTTCTTTCACGTTCTGGTACAACCAGACTCCCCCCCCCCCCCCCCCCCAAGACAAAAAAAAAAACAACTTTTTTTTTCTTTTGTACTTACTGTCCAGTCAATTGGCTTTCCTTTTACTTTAAGACTTTACCCTGAAGACTTTAAGGTACTATGTTAATAAGGTTAATGGTAGAGTAGAACCCATATTGACAAGGATTCCATACTGTTATCCATCTTTATTTATAGACAATTGCTTTTAGGAGTTTAGAAGAAGGACAGAGTATTGTTGAGTTGTAATATCTTCCTCAGAGTGGCATTTTGGATATTTGTCATTCTATTTCTTAGAGAATAGAGGACATTGATCCATCCAGTGGACTTTTTTCTTTCCCAGCTCTTCATTATCACAGGACCTTTTGGTCTTGATTTTTTTCAGAGGCCATTGGTTTTATCCGGAACACAATTCAGCCTTTTGTTGTTGTTTGTTTTCAGCTTTTTTACTTTATAAAGCCCTCTGAAAATGCTCAGTCATATGCTGGAGATTTTCTAACATAGCAATTTTACATTTCAGATTAGTTTTTTTTTTTTTAGAAGTTCTTTATTTCAGTTCTGAGCCCATTTATAAAAAAAGAGGATAAGATTCCCTTTACTTTGGCTGTTGGATCTACCCCAAATATTTTTTTTATAACATAATAATAAAAATAAATAAATAAATGCATTCAAAGTGTTTAAAAAATATATTTTATTTATTTATTTGACAAAGCGAGACAGCGAGAGAGGGAACACAAGCAGGGGGAGTGGGAGAGGGAGAAGCAGGCTTCCCAGTGCGCAGGGAGCCTGATGTGGGGCTCGATCCCAGGACCCTGAGATCACGACCTGAGCCGAAGGCAGACGCTTAATGACTGAGCCACCCAGGCGCCCCTACCCAAATATTTTTTGAAAGTTTATTGAAATCAATATTTATAAAGTCTCCTATTGATTTATTTTGTTTGTAGTGTAGACTCTGTCCAATCTGCCCTTAAGAGAAAGGCTTCTGCAATGGCCTTATGTTGTGCATTTCCTATTTTCCTTGCCCACTGAAGGTGAATTGTAGAATTACGCATATCTTGGTTAGTAGATCTTTTAACCATTCATTTCCATCTGAGGAGTTATCAATTAAGTAAATTAATTGCTACAGATGTGGTAGCTAGGATAATATGTATGGAATGAAATGTTGAATTCTGTAGTAAATTTTTCTCTTTTGAGATTTAGGAGGATCTTTAATTATAGCCTTTAATTGGCTCTAGAGTTGAACTTCTGTAGATTTGTTTTCTAGTTAAGGGGCTATTGTGCAGTATGCTTACTGAGTTTCTGAGAAAAACATTAAGGAAAGGATTACTTGTTTAGGAGGTCAGAAAAGGAGCAGAAGGAATAAAGAGGCCATGTGTCAGTAGAAAAAGAAGTTCGAGGAACTTTCTAAAGGTTTGGGTAGAAGTGAATCTCAAAGATTCTCTAGAGACACCATTTTGTTGAGGCCTCAGCATGCCAGTTAGTGAACTGGAGTTTCAGTGAATTCAGTGGGAAATCAATGAATGTTTGGAGTTTTTGTCTCCCCATTTTTTAAAAAAATATTTTATTTATTTATTTGACAGAGAGAGACACAGCGAGAGAGGGAACACAAGCAGGGGGAGTGGGAGAGGGAGAAGCAGGCTTCCCACAGAGCAGGAAGCCCAATGTGGGGCTCGATCCCAGGACCCTGGGATCATGATCTGAGCCGAAGGCAGACGCTTAATGACTGAGCCACCCAGGCGCCCCTCCGATTTTTTTCTAGAGCTTCTCTTAAGTATGTTGTTATTAATTTTGACAAGTCAAAATACCCTAAAAATGGCCATTGTTATTCTCATTTTCCTTTTTTTTTTTTTTTGCCATTTACTAACGTAAGTGTAAAAGTTGTAATTATAGTGTGTTAATTAGGAAGCAGGAGGTTTTTATAGGAGGAGATTGTGGCTTTCACATACATAAACTCAATGCAAACATGAAAGAAGTCACTACAGTTGATCAGAAGTATGTGCTTATGAGTGGTGGTTTGGGTTCCCCAACCAAGCAGAGATTAGAAAGGGGCCCTGTGAGCAATACTTTAATAGTCACTGACCCTGGAACCATTTCTCCAAGGAACCCTGGTTTTACTAGGAACTGGTATTTTAGGAAACACAGTCTTAGGCCGTAGAGATGCTCATTGCTACTGAATTGGATACTGTTTCTTGGGCCATCACTTTTATTTTAGCAATAGGTTGTCTATATTTTTGAAATTTTATATTATTTATTGAGACAGAAGATTATTGAGCCCTTTGAGTGACTTGAACTAAACCATCAGTGCTATTTGACATTGGTCTTGCTAAGAATTTGAGAAACTAAAGCTAAGAATTGTTTTATGGAGTGAAATAATTTGATACTGAAAAAGAATAAGTATACTATATTTGTCCTTTGTTTAATAGCAGTGGTAATACCTGATTTTTATAAAGAAACTAATTTGTAAAGATAATAATAACACAAGAGGTAGATTGTTTACATTTGTTTATTTGGTTTTCATCTTTCAAATTGGGAAATTTAATTTCAATGTGGCCAAATGACCTGTAGACATCCTCGTAATTAGGTTATAGTGACAGTGCTATGTTCTGTTCCTTCCAAATGTTTTTATTCTGAAAAACATGCTTTCCTCTCTAATAAGAAAAAGCAAGTAAAGGATTTGAAATCATCTAGAATTAAAATGAAATTTTAAAATAAAAAATTTGTTTAATGTATGAGTGTATACAATGTTTTAGATAAAAATCTAACAATTTCCTCTTCTTTTTTCAGTTGTTATACCACACTTGCATAAGTTAGCCTTGGTGAACAACTTACAAATTGTGGATTCTAAAAGACTGGATATTGCCACCCATCTTTTTGAAGCCTACAGTGCACTTTCCTGTTGCTGTATCCTTGCTTTATTAATGTGTATCTGTATTTATATCACTAATCATACAGTGAACCTCAGTTGTTAAAGTTTGGAAGGTAGTGTCTTTTTCTTCAGCTTACTTACATAAAGGTTATAGAAAATTAAAATTTGGTTTGACTTGGCCCACTGCTTATTCTAGTCATCTCGTAATTTTAAAAGATGGTTTTAAGTCCTCTGTGCTTATATGTTCTATAATTTTGAAACACTGACTAAAGTTTTATCTATGTTAATTGGCTATGTAACTGAGCAAGAAATGAGTTATAGCTGAAGCTTCTGTTAATCAAAAGGAAGCCTTGTATGTGTTCTGGCATTTAGGTTTTTCCATGAATGTTTAACCATCTGTATCCCGTGGAAAGCTATGGAGAGATACCACTCATTGAGGAAGTGTAGTGCCAACATGGCTGATCATCTCCAGTGATGGTAGAACTGAAGGAAAACTCAAAATTCATCTAACCCATGTCAGCCACTACATTTTATAAATGATTAAACTAAAGCTTAAAGACATTAGTGACTTCTTCTGTTTTTTTATAGTTAAAAGCAAAACTGTGACTAGAACAAAGAACTTCAGCTGTCCTGTTACATGTTCTCTTTACTATCCTAGGCCTAGTAAAATAAAACTAAGAAGGAAACAAAGATAAAGATGGGCAGAGTGAGCTGTAGCTTCTTTGCTCTCCCATTAAAAGGCAGGCGAGGTCAAGAAAGAGGAAATAAGAGATTGAAAAAGGAGTGAAAGGCTGAATACGCAAACAGAACTATAAAAGTGCATGCTAGACAACATAATCAGAGAATTCTGATTATTACAGAAAAAAAGACAGTAGAGAGAGGTTCCTAGGAGAAAACAGAGGACAAAAGAAGTTTCAGGATTAATATTTATGGTTCCATATTATTATATACCAGTTTGAAGTAATAAGTCAAGTGAACAAGTAATTTTAAATAAGATAAATATGTTCCAAAATACCACTGATTGGTATTTTAGTATATACCAGTTCACTGTCCCTGGATTCTTAACTGGAACATTCCAGTGGGAGGTTTTGTTTTGAATAAATCAAATAGGGAAAGTAGAAACATAGAGCTGTTAAGGAGCTGTTTGTCCTTTGGAAATGTTAAAACCTGAAGTTGGATGAGTAGTTGAGAGCATTTCATTTTTAGGAATCTACTATAGATTACCTATTCATGTGGATGATGTAAGCCATGTTTTTTACAAGACAGATTATAAAGTGGCAGAGACACCATATTTTGGTAATTTTGTATTTCAACTATCCGTATATCTTCTATAAGTTTATTTCCACTAAAAGGAGAACTTACTATTATTCTTGATTTATCTTGTTGGCATTTTCTACTTAGGGAAGATAGAGGAAGCAAAAAGAGGAAGTGATATTCTGAATTGGCAAGGAAGAACTCTTTAGTAATGGAGAAGTAACAAGACCCTTTCAAGAAAGTAATAATGGCATGTCAAAGTTTGTATTCCAAAGCAAGAAAATATTGCTATGTTTATACCTTCCCTAGACTTTGTGAAAATAGATGTTTAGAAACTTAAGCCAAAAGTTATGTATAACCTTATATAGCAGAGAGTTTCTAAAAGAGTATGCCTCAAGGGAAACTGGAAAGTCAAAAGATCAAAAATTGTAGCTGTATAAAACCAAATATTCCAAGTAGGCAAGTCAGTGGTTTCTTTTTTTTTTTTTTTTTTTTAAAGATTTTATTTATTTATTTGACAGAGAGATAGAGAGCACAAGTAGGCAGAGGGAGAGGGAGAAGCAGACTCTCCACTGAGCAGGGAGCCTGACGTGGGGCTCAATCCCAGCACCCTGGGATCATGACCTGAGCCGAAAGCAGCCGCTTAACCGACTGAGCCACCCAGGTGCCCCAAGTCAGTGGTTTCTAAGTGCATAGAATCTGTATAGAAAGAGTATTATTGTGTGTTTAGGTATGCACACAATATAGAGTAAATATAATAAAGTCTTTATACCAATACAGTAAGGGGAAGAACATCTTAACAACAGACCCACTTCAAGTACTAAAAGTATTAGTTCTACATGAGTCATAACTTGTACTTGTGTCAACGGAGTGGTATGGCCACAATAAAATCACATTGTTCTGTGATCTGAATCTGTTCTGAGGTTCCATTGCATTCTGAGCTGATAGAACACAAGAGTATTCCTTTCAGCACTGATATCATATTTTAATAAGGACATGGAAAAACTGTAGTGTTTAACATTAAGTATAGTAATAAGTCAAAAAATCTGTTTTAAAAAAATTCAAAGGAATTAACCTGGAAAAGAGCTAGCTTGGGGATGAAAAAGTAATTCAAAAATTATTTTAAAGGTTGTTATATAGAAGAAAGTTTAAGCACACTGTGTAACTCAGGTGTAGAGCTAACACTAACAAGAAGGTTACAGAAAGTCTGATTTTATAAGAAAAACTTTCTGGGGGCGCCTGGGTGGCTCAGTTGGTTAGGCGTCCACCTCTTGATTTTGGCTCAGGTCATGATCTCAGGGTCATGGGATTGAACCTCCTGTCGGGCTCTGCACTCAGCAGGAAGTCTGCCTCTCTCCTTCTCCCTCTCCCTCTGTACTTTCTCTCTCTAGAATTAATAGATAAATCTTTAAAAAAAAATTTTTTTTTTAAACTTTCTAATTTAGCTATTTAAAAATGGAGTGATCTGTCTTATGAAACTATGAATGTCCTGTCATTATTAGCAGTTAGAGGCTTTATGGCCATCATTCACAGATGAGGCAGAGGTGATTCCTAATATCAAATAGGATAAAATGACCTCTAAGTTTCCAACCCTTAAGAAAGATCCTGTGATTCCACAGGGAAAAGGTATAAACAAACAGTGAGTAGAAAGAGGAGGAGACTTAACTCTTTACTTCCAAATAAGGCCATCTTCAGCTTCTTATTCCATGCCCATATTTCTCTAGATCAGACTTTTTTTTTTTTTTTTTTGAGAGAAAGAGAGTGCAAGCCAGGTAGGGGAGCGGTGCAGAGGGAGAAGGAGAGAGAATCTTAAGGAGGTTCCACACCCAGTGGGGAGCCCAATGTGGGGCTTGGTTTCATAATCCTGAGATCATGACCTGAGCCGAAGTCAAGAGTCAGTGGCCTAACCAACTGAGTCACCCAGGTACTCCGATCAGACTCTTAACTACTAATTGAAAGATCACTCACAGTTACATTTTGGTGGTACTTTCCCCATATCTAGAAAACAAGACTACATAACCATTATGTTGCAGCCATCTCTATGACTATAGGGATTAGTTCAACCAAATGATGTCTATATTTTTAGTACTTAACAAATATAAGCCACTCATTATAGGAGTCTTATTTACAAATAATATTTACTCATAACTATTTTTTAAAGTTTATTTAGGTCATAAATATTTTTTTTTAAGATTTTATTTATTTAATTGAGAGAGAGTGAGTGAGCACCACCTGGGAGACAGGTAGAAGGAGAAGCAAACTCCCCACTGAGCAGGGAGCCCGATGCGGGGCTTAATCCCAGGACCCTGGGATCATGACCTGAGTCGAAGGCAGACGCTTAACTGACTGAGCCACCTAGGCGCCCTGGTCATAACTGTATTTTTAAGGCAAAAGTTATTTATTATACTAATTTTTTTTAATTAATGAAATTCATAATTTTTTTTTCCAAAAAGACTAATTAACTCATCTTTATAAGGGAACTCATTTACTGGCATTTTTTACTTTAATATGGTGTATATATAATATTAAATAAGAACTATTTTTAAATGGCTAACAACTATGATAAGGTAAGAATGTGCTGTGAATAAACAAAGGGAATTGTTTTCTTGAGAAATATACCTGCTTTCTTGATCCTTTTGAATGTCAGGATAATCAACTAAAACTCAAAAGTGACCAGGAAGTATAACTAGTACTAAACTTATGTTATTATAGTAAAAGTTCTCTTACCCAATTCAATTAGGACCAATAGTAGCCAGTTTAATAGGATGCCTAAAGCAGGAAATCAAGAAAATGGTTTATATAACTTATTTTAACTTAAAATACGTAACATTTTCTTTACCAATCTTTTTATGTAGGACTGAGGTCTTTCTTTTGTGTGAGTCTGCTTAGTAGACTTAAATACCATCTTTCTTTAGATAAACCACACCCATAATGTAATTGTGATTTTCAGTTTAAGTTTTCTTTAAAGAGGATCCAGAAACATTTCTGATACTGGGTATAGACCTTTTTTAGTTTTTTATCTTTTTCCTAGTCTTTTATAGTTGCTTCACACAGACATAATTAAACAGCACCATTTTAAGCAATTGGCCTTTACCAATTCTTTTAAACCTTTCAACTTAGTTGTCATGGAAACATTAATTTTCTTACTTTTCATACTCATTTAAGCATCCAACTAAATTACATGATTGAATTTTTACACTTATTGCATGTGTTTACATAACATGTAATTAAATTATGTAGTTTTACAATAATGAAGACCACTGACATTAAGGGATTCGTGGGGATAAACACAATTGACTCTTGGTAGGTGACTAACTCAACAAATGAGAATCGTGCTTGAGGGAAACCTGTTTGCTCTAAGTGATCTGCGTGCCTTAGGGATCATTTTTATTACTCTGTTGTTCTATTGGACATACCATTTTGGTTTTTTTTAATTCCCTTAACTGCCTTGTCTCAAGTCATTTCAGAGGATTTAATGGTTAATCACTTTTTACCTGGTCTCAGATGTTTACGGACTGACATGGAACATCTTTCTCCAGAGCATGAGGTGAGCCACCACGATGATTAAGCCACTGTGATTATCTGTTCCACATTCCTGTGTTTTACTATCTCCTCTACAGACTTGCACTCTTTATGTGAGGCACAATTATGATATGTTGTGCTTAATTCTTTTGAATCTAGTATAGGGTCATTTTATGGCTTTACTTACTGGTTAGGAGATCTTGAAAAACTCCTTTAACATCTTTGATCCTCTGTTTAACTCTGTATAGTAGGGATTACATGCTTTCCTTCACTGAATATAATTAGAATTTAATGAGCTAATGTACATGAATTGCTTTTTAACCTGTAAAATGCTATGCGATTTGATCTCTGACCATTAACTTTCTTAGAAGCAAAGTTTCCATTTTCTGTCTTCCATTTCCTTATAACTCTTTTATTCTATTTGTCTTCCTTGTTTCCTCCAAAACCATTTATCATTTATTTCATATTCTGTATCTTCATGCTGTTTATCTACCCATTATCATGGTGGGTTTGATTTTTTTTTCCCTATTTTTCCAGCTTTCTACAGAGGAAGCTTAGATTACTTACTTTTAAACTTCTCTTTTGGATACATGAATTTAAGACTGCATATTCCTTTAGCCACATCCTGTGTATTTGCTACATTGTATCTTCACTATCATTCAGTTCAAATTGGATTCTCATTTCTATTATTAGTTGATCCATGGGAGGCGCCTAGGTGGCTCAGATGGTTAAGCGTCTGCCTTTAGCTCAGGTCATGATCCCAGGGTCCTGGGATCGAGTTCCACATTGGGCTCCTTGCTCGGCAGGGAGCCTGCTTCTCTCTCTCTCTCTCTCTTTCTCTCTCGCTCTCTCTCTGGCAAATAAAAAATAAAATCTTTAAAAAAAATTGATCCATGGGTTTTGTTTAATAAGGTAAATTAAGATTTAATTCTCCTACATTTTTATCAGTTTTTTTGTGATCTGCTTCTATTAGCTCTTGAAACTCGTATTAAAAGTTAGGAGTGGGAATTATCTCTTTCTCCTTGTGGTTTTTTTCAATCTTTGCTTGGTATGTTTTATAGGTGTCCTCTGTCAGATTGAGGAGGTTCCCTTTTATTGTTAGCTGGTTGACTGTTTTTATCATGAAAGAGTATAGGATATTGTCAAATGTTTTTTCTGCCTTAGTTGAGAGGATCCTGTGGTTATTTCTTTTAATCTCTTGATTCATTGTTTTACACTAATGGATTTTTGGACATTAAATCAACTTTTGCATTCTTACAATAAATCCCACTTAGTTATGGTGCATAATTCCTTTTATATGAAGCTGAATTTGGTTTGCGAGCATTTTGTTGAGGACTTTTGCATCCAAGATGAAGGCTAGGCCTGCAGAATAGAAGAAACAAGATATTATAAGGTGTATTTCTCCACCCTCCATTAGGGTAGGTTGGACTGAAAATAGGAGTGGTTAAAAGTTTTTCAAAGGATCAGACTCCCAGATTCCCTTTCCAACCTTGGTAGAACTCTGGAGCTTTACTTTTAAACATGTAGCTGAGAACAGGAATGAGTGCTATAAGAAGAGGGAAATTAAGTGAAGGCATAGTGATTGGAAACCTTGTTACCTTTCCCCTTCTTGGATCCAAGAATGCAGTCAGAATTATACCTACAGGGGAAAAAGATTGACAGAAAGTTTGGTTTGTGCCCGATTTACCTTAAAGTGAAGTTATTCATGCATGAAGAGATTTTAATCAGCAGTTTAGTGCCCCAGTCTTCAGTGGACATCCCAAGATCACCAACCATTTGAGAAAAACCTCTAACGTCAAAGATGGAGATGAAAACATACATGCAAGAAAGAGGGTACTGGAGGAAACAGAGACAATGCAGGGAGCAGAAGAGAAAGTACAAAAAACTCCCACCAAACATAATAAAGCAAAAACTAGCTAAACAAACAAAATATATAATCTGTGAGATGAAAGAGTGGAAAACCAGAAAAGATTCAAAAAAGGATTAATCTAGATCTAACATGCATATGACAAAAGTCTCATTTAATAACCAACGTCCTTACTATAATCTGCAAGGCAGTCTAAGATCTGGCTCTCTCCTCTTTCACATCTCAGACCTCATTTTCTACCCTCTCCTTTGCTCACTCTGCACTCACCACTCTGGCCTCCTTGCTTAGAATGTGATAGACATAACTTTCACCTAGATGGAGCCTTTGCTCAGACTCTTCCTGGTGTCTCTTCCTTGCTCCTTCATCTCCCTCAGGCTTTTCCCTAAATGTCATCTCCATGAAGCCTGCTTGGGACACCTCCGTGTAAATTGTAACATTCTTCATCTTGGCCTCCTAGTACCCTATATTTTACTTGATATTCTTTCCAAAGCCCTATCACCTTCTAATATACAATATAACTTACCTATTTTTTATGTTTATTGTCAAGAACATAAGCTCTCCATAAGGAGGGAATGTTGTCTGTTTTGTTTGTGCATTCTTTGTATCTAAAAAAGTACCTGGCACATAGTAGGTGACAATAAATATTTGTTGTGTAGTGACCTCCATGCCCAAATATGGGTCAAGAATATTCAGGAAGACCAGTTTCTGGTGTGGTCGCCAGCAATTGGAGGAGCAGCTTAGATCCCTCCACCCTTTCCATCACTCACTCAGTCTCCCTGAAAAAATGATGTTAATTCTTAGGTGCCCATTGTATTCCCAGTTACATTTTAGTAGCCACAGACCTATACCTGGTCCCTGCTCTAGACATTAAAATAGAGCATCTTGCTATTTGCAACCTGGAGAAAGCAAAGGGGCATGGGACAAACAGCTTTTACTGGGAAAATATGTGTGATCATGGTATGTGTATATGTTAAATGTATAGATGTATACAAGTTTTACTTTTAACAGAGGTAGGAAAAACTAAGGGAGAATTGAAGTCAGAGTTGGAAGGTTACTGAAAATCAAAATCAGTTATTAAGTTATATGATTGAGGTCTTTTAAAACTATTTCTGCAGGTAGTGTAGCAATCTAATGTGAATTTCTTTAACAAAGTAACTGCCAAAATGTTACATTTTTAATAAACATTAAGTTTGTGGTAATATTAAAAATTAAATTAAAAGGTTTAGATTAAGTAATAGCATTTCACTATTATAAACTGAAGTCATTTCACTAAAAAGTATTTCACTAAAGTCATTTTTTTTTGAAATCAGGTCATTTTAAGTTCCATGATAAAAGAATGTGAACAAAAAGTAGAGAACAAGACCGTCCAAGAGCCTCAAGGGTAAGACATTAATTCTCTTTTTAAGGCTTCATATTAACCTTAATTTCTCTATCTAAATTTTCTATAGATGGTTATGGTGTTTTATTTTGTGTTACTTTTTAGTCATTTATTTGGAAGGCAAGAAAATTATTCAAATCAGTTGTTATCAAATGCCAGTTTATAAACCATCTGTATCAGAATTATATGGGGAATTTAAATTTTAGATCTCTGCCCCATGCTCTGTGCCATCCTCTCAACAATCTGATTCAGCCTAGGGATCTAGATGTTTAAAAGCTAAAGACGATGTGATAGATAGCTGGATTTGAGAATCACTGGTCAAAATAGTTTCTTAGAAATTTGTGACAGGAATTATAAGGTGTAACTTGATTCACTGCATAAAGGATTGTAAACTTGTGAATGTTCTATTCACATGCTCCTAATCAAAGTAACTAGAATTCGAAGATTAATTGAAGTTAAAATATAATCACAGATGTGAAAGAGTAAAGGTGAGCATTCAGGAGAGGAAGTAACTTACAAATACACTGTGTGTACTCTTATCTCTTGTTGATGTAACCTTGAGCAGTTAATCTTAAATAAACTCTGTTAGGCATAAAAAGCTCAAAGGTTTTTCCTTTATAAAGCTGACAACCAGGAATAAGTGTGTCATCCTATCAGGCTAGGTACCCAGAAACACACACTTACCTCCCCACACCCCCAACCTCTCCCACATATGCAGCTTTTTACTTCGTACTGTATGTCAGAGCCCTTTCTTGAGCCTCCTGGGATGGTAGGAACTCTCCTACCATTGTAGCCATGGAAAGTTTAAACAGTAAAAATACTTTGATAGGCTTCGATTCTGAACACATAAGCCATAAAATTAATGCCAAAGCAAACACTTTTGTTCATTTGTCATACATTTAAGTGTTAAGATTATTTGGTGCCTTATCAGTTGAAAATGTAAAAAGTTTGGGGACAAAATTAAGAAGAATTATATGTGAAATGCATTCTAAATGAAATTTCATTAAGTAGAATATGTAAGAATTAAGAAAGAGAAAAATATCGTAATAACTTCCCAAGATTACTTCAGTTATATGACCTTCCTTTAAAAAAAAAAAGTTTATTTTTATAATCATATTTTCCCATGTTATTCAGATCTTCTATATTATTTTTTTAACTTTTAGATAATTTCAAATAAGCACAAAATAATGTAGTGAATTCCCATGTACTCATCACTCAGCTTCAATAATTATCAACTCGTAGTCAATTTTATTTCATCCATCCCCCTCCTATATTCTGTTATGTATCTCTAAAAGACACATGCTGTTTTCTAAAACATAAATGTAACGTCATTAACACCAAAATAACAACTTCTTAATATTATCAGTTATCTGGCCTGTGTTCAAATTTCTTATTGTTTTATGAAAGTCATTAGTGATCTGTTGTTTGTTTTTCTTCCTTACAGTCTGTTTCTTTGAGTCAGGATCCATAGGTCATTCATTGCAATTAGTTGACATGTCTCTTCAGTCTCTTTTAATCAGTAGGTTCCCCTTCTATCTCGTTTTTTTCTTCACGTACTTATTGAAGAACTTGAGTCTGTGTTCATAATATAGAGGTTCCCACGGTCTGAATTTGGTTGCTTGCGTTTCCCTTTTGTTGTTTTAACGTGTTCCTCTGTATTTCCTATAAATTTGGTGTTTGGGTCTAGATCTAGAGATCATCACATGCAGGGCGTGTTTCTTTATTTTGCAAGACTGCTTCATAGGAGGAGGTGTGTTTTCATCATGAGGGAGACAGTGTCTACTTCTCTCTTTTTTTGGTGGTATTCACATCTGTTCTTGATCAATACCTAGCTCCACTAATTCATTAGCTATTACTAAATACATTCTATCATTCCCTTTTCATTTGTGAGCTAGAATACTTAAGGAAAGAAACCTTTATAGTAAAGGCAAGGTAAATGTACAGTTCTTTCTCTTTACTTACCAGTTTTCTAAAATAATGAATTGATTCACCCTCCGATGGTGACTGGTTAGGGGATTTGTTTTGTTCAAGTATCATAAACTCATGTGTTTTCAAATATTTGATATAATTCAGTGCATTGCACTTACTATCTTTTGATGCCCAAATTATCCCATCTTTGGCCATTACAAGGCTTTTCAAGTTGACTTCCCAAGTCCTTTTGAAATTAATTTGCAAAATGGAATGGTATGGAGGGAGAGAGAAATATTCTAGGATATAAATCATTTTAAAGAAGATCAGTCAGGTATAAGAAGTTCTGCAGATTCCGAATCAACAATCAACTCATGGTTTGATATGAGTTGCAAAGGAAAGATCTGTGATTTCTTTGAAAACTTGCAGGAAGAAGACAATATTACCTTAGAAGGCAGCCCATTTCATATTTTAGCAATTTTTTACAAAGTACTCTTACCCTGAGTTAAAGTCTCCCTTCCTATTATGTTTCCTCTCTAAAATAAGTTTCATCATCTGGCAGAGAGGTGGGTGAGTGTTACAAACCCCTTTGTAAAACTGATAAAAATGTAAACTTTCTCTTCAGAAAAAAATGCTGTAATGTAATCGTTCTTTGTTGGAAAGCTTTGTGTAAAATAGATACCTGGGTCCTTTATACCATATGGAAAGAATCAGAATAACTGGGGTTAGGCCAAGGCATCTGTATTTCAATAAGTTCTCCAGGTGATTGTGATGTATATCAGTAGAGCTATATAAATATATACAGCTGTGCAGATATATATTTATATCTAATTTTTTACAAGTAACATTGGTATTTGTTAAGTCTTCTGAATCTTCTCTTCCCCAGACTGAAAGTCCCAGATGCTTTAACATCTTTGTCGCCCTCTGGTTAGAATATCATTAAAACATGATAGTACTCAAGTATTATCTGACCCTGTATCCTATTTTTCTCAATGCAAACTAAAATCGTACTTACCGTTCAGCTTACAGTATTGTTCTACAGAAAGAAAACAAAACTGTAAACTTGGAACATTAAGGAAAGGCATTAGAGAAAATCTAGGACTTAAAGGATTTAAAGGATGTTTAGACACGAGATAGAAAGGAAGAGATAAGTTAAAAATGTTTTGAACAAAAACTCGGCAAGCTTGACTCAGGGAGGTCTAGAAATTGAGCAGTAATGGTTGGTTAAAACACACACACACACACACACACACACACACACAAGAATTAGATTGCTATGTTTCTTGAATGCCAAGCACACTTTATCTTGTAGGTAGTAAGTAGCCATTGAAGATTTTTGAGAAGGGATAGGATATGAAGAAGTGATTATTTCAGAAGTTAATCTGATCATGCAAGGAGACCAGATCTAAGACTGTTGGAATAATTCAGTTGGAAGATATTGTCATTGGAAATAAAAATAAATGATAGATGTTTCATAGGATAAAATCAGGATTTGATGATTGGTTTTATTTTTTTTTTTTAAGTCTTATTTATTTAAGTAATCTCCAAGCCCAGTGTGGGGCTCCAACTCATGACCCCAAGACCAAGCAAGAGTCACGTGCTCATCTGACTGAGCCAGCCAGGCACTCCTGGTGATTGGTTTAAATAGAAGAGAGGGAGCCATTATATTCACTGTTGGGAGGAGAGGAAAATAGTAAAACCACTAACAGATAAGGGTTTAAAAACGGTGGATCATTTCTAAAGTTAGGGGGTGAAAAAAAGCTTGATGTTAGCTTATCTAACAAACAATAGTAATAGGACACTTTTCCCAAACTCCTTATGGAGATGATATTTGAAACTTCAAGAGAAAGTTTCAATAGTAAGTTTTGTAATTGAGGAACTGGGAGCCAAATGCTGAACCTTATGGAGGATTCCTTTGTGGGAAGAGAAAAGGCAGCGGGGGATAAGTAGTCAGAGACAAGGGAGAGGCCAGGTTGGTGTACTGGCAGACGAGCTGTGGGAAGAACAGATTTTCAAGGTGGGAGTCGTGGTCTAGGCATTTAACTTGTAATTCACAGCACACACCTTTAAGAAATAGAGAAAACCAGAAGTCCTTGGTGGCAGCACGTACTTCATCTGTGGCTTCAGTGGACATCTGCTGAGCTCCTGCACCTCACCATTCACTGCCCTTGACATGTTCAAACATACTCTCTCCTTTAGTCCTCAGATAATTTTGCAGTAGTAATTGCAATCTGTATTTTTCAGTTGAGGAAATTGAATCAGAGTAATCTAAAGCATATTGGCTAAAGCCACAGGCCAATAAACTGGGTTTATTGTTGGATCACTGAAAAATTGTACCTGATCAGTGTTCTGTTTGGTATTACGATAAATTAGCAATCTTCAGTAGTGATTTAGATTGTGTTTACTCCCTATACAAAAGGTTGTTCAAAAAGAAAGAAGAAATGGATTTAAAATTGTCGAATGAAACTAATGCAAGTGGCAATGGAAGACATTCTGCCCTGTCCTCCCAAAAGTAATGTCATAAGATTGTTATCAGCACAGTATATAAAACCTCACTGTGATTTAATTTACTCATTTGTGAAAATAGGGATAATATCTATCTTCCAGGGCTGCTATAAGAATTAAATAAAGTGATGCTGATAATAAGAAGAATAACTGCTAACTTAATACTTACAGCATGCTATTACATGCCTGGCACTGCTCGTAAGCACTATATGCACTTGTATAATTCTTAATAGGCCTATGAGGTAGGTAATAGACTTATCTCCATTTTACAGATGAGGATTACATTACAGATGAGATCAAATAACTTGCCCAGGGTCGCACAGCTGCCAAATGACAGAGCCAAGATTCAGTCTCACTGCAGACTTGCCTCTAACCTCTACACCATTCTGCTTCCTTTAATAGAAACGATGAACATGAAGCTCCTAACCTAGTATGGTCCATAAAAACTCCTGTCCGTAAATATTAGTTTCCCTTTTGTGATACCAGTTCAGAATGTATTTATTAACATTATTACTACTGAAGAAATGAAAAAATGGATATTTTAGTTTTTTAATTGCTTTACTTGAATTTTAAAATTTCTTTCCTAGCTCAATGTCAATTGCTGCAAGCTTAGTAAGTGAAGATACAAAGACCAAGTTTTTGAACAAAATGGGCCAGTTGACAACATCAGGTGCCATGTTGGCCAATGTGTTTCAGAGAAAGAAGTAAAAGCAGGAAGGAAGCCCCCAGTAAACACTAAGATGGACTCAAGCAGACTGGTTCCTTGTACTTGAAGTACTTGCCTTTTTTATCCTTATTTTATGTTCTTGCATTATAATTTTATCCTAACCTCCAAAGATATTTGCACTGCTTTTGATTATTGCTGTATATCTGTTAATTTTGGAGTTATAACTGTGGTGATAGAAAATTGAGTTTATAGTCTGTACCTAGTCCCTCTTCTATGTTCTTGTCTTTCAGAATAATTTTTTTTATATATATACTTATAGTGAAGAGGTTTTTTTTTTTTTTTTAATTTTTGGATGGGATATTAGCAAATATCTGTATTATACACTAAGCTATTACGATGGTACTTAAAATAATGTAAATTTGAAGTCATTGTTATAAAGTAATAAAAGTGGAGATTACTTAAGTATTTAAATTATGAAAGAATAATGCAGACTTTTTATTGTTTCTTAACTGACTAGAAAGAGCCACCAGCATTACTCTGTGCCTTTTGGACTTCAGTTTGTGTGTCTGTAGGAATTGTGTGCATTCCATTCACACAGTATTTTATAATGCTGTGATGAATTTGAGTTACAAATCCTACAGTAAGTAGATTATAATGAAACTTTCCACATTTCAGAGCTCTCATGAATATTCTTTAAGTGCTATTCAAACCTCCCCAGCACTTTCATGCATATAATGGACTTACCTGAAGAAAGACAGCACATAAACACAGGGAGTGGTAACCAAGGTGAATTTTGCAAACTGATGTATAGTAGATTTAAATACTCAAAAATAAATGTAAATTAAAAGAGCTGATAATTGTGAAATTCCTTCCCAAATTTAAATACACAGGAAAATATGGTTTGAATTTGAAATTTAACACTTATTTATGTAAAATATTTTATTTAAGATATTTTTTAATGATTTTAATTTCAGAGATTATCTTTTCATTCTGTGTGTTACAGAGAAGTACCGAAAAGTTAAGGACATTTGGGGGCTGCTTTTTTCCCTCTAAACTAAAAATGACATTAGCTAAATTATTATTGGTTAGCTAACACCTTGTCCCTTAAAGTCGGTGACTATTCTTGTGTTTGATATATATTACATAGAGTCTTCAGTCAGTGTACAGTTCCACTGGAATTTGACAGTTGTCTATAAAGTAATGCACCTTGAAGTAGAAAAGAGTGGTACTGGACATAGGAGTGGATGATTGGTTTGAGGGTTAATGTGAGGCCTTTTTGAAAAATGAATATTTTGATAAAGAGAATTCTTGTCTGAGCACAGTTGGTACATAGGTGATTCTCTTGTTTGTTGGATAAACTGGTTTAATACACTTGGAACATAGTTGGGTTACATTCACTTCCTGGGAAAGCTAGCTTACCACACAGTCAGGCTTATAAGATAAGTTGCCATAAACAAAGCCATTTAAAAAAGTTCATTCTGAAATTATTTCTTTTACCTATAGTGACATAATTGTTAAAACTAACTAGTCTTTCAGAAACTGTTGGATTCTAGGCATTCCTGAGAAATTGAAAGTGGCTACCTTTCATGTCAAAAATGTTGATCTATTATAAATAAAATGTTTTTGCATACTTGTTTTTGTTTTGTTTCTGGCTATGTGTATTTATTTTCATTTTGAAACACTATAGGGGCGCCTGGGTGGCTCAGTCGTTAAGCGTCTGCCTTCGGCTCAGGTCGTGATCCCAGGGTCCTGGGATCGAGCCCCACATCGGGCTCCCTGCTCGGTGGGAGGCCTGCTTCTCCCTCTCCCACTCCCCCTGCTTGTGTTCCCTCTCTCGCTGTGTCTCTCTCTGTCAAATAAATAAATAAAATCTCCAAAAAAAAAACCAAAACACTATATATTCTCTATCCAAGCAAAAGGAAATGAGAAAGAATATATTCATTAAAATGTACTATGTTATTTAAGGCATATAATTTATATAAATTACCTATTTAGTTTACTTTTACTAAAAAAAGATTGTTGCTATAAAATGAATATATTTCAGAGACAGTTTAAAGAAACTGTTATGGCTCTCATTTGCTTTGAAATACAGTAAAAGAAGAATATTTGTTACCAGATGAATGAATATAAATATTTTTATTGTGATAATTTTTATCAATTTGTGAATCCATTTATCTAAATGCTAGTGATTTTTTTAAAAGGCAACAGCTAGTAAGATACGCAGTATATTTCAAGGGAGTCTCCCTTAGTATGCTGTTAATATCTTAATGTCAATAAGACTTCATGTTTATTTTCACAATGATTTTTAAGGCAAACTATAGATTCTTTAAAGACAAGACAGACTAATCACACTAATCACTGAAACTGAGTGTGTTCTTCCAAAACAGGCCATAAAACTCCCATATTCACTCTTTTTAAACAAAAATAAAAACAGTACAGGTTTAAGTATTCGACTTAACAAAAAACTAAGTTTGCAGAGTAATGAAAAGCTAATTTGAAATTATGCCTGTGTTTCTAAAGTAAGCCAGAAATTAAAATTTTTCAGAAACCCATAAATGCCATAGCTAGCAATTTTGCTGAATTACTCCAAGAACGATGCTTGAATGGTAGCAGTATCTAACTTTATATGTGGGTGTCCTTGACTTCATTTGTTTGCACCAGTCACCCCTTTTGAAAGATTACTTTGCTAAACATCAAACGGATTTACAACCTGAATGAAATTGTAAGTAATTTTAATGGAGTCTCAATTCAAGTTGCTATCAGATTCCTTTTTTGGGGCGCCTGGGTGGCTCAGTCGGTTAAGTGTCTGCCTTCGGCTAAGGTCATGGTCCCAGGGTCCTGGGATCGGTTTTCACAGAAAAAAAACACCGGTTCAAATAAATAGTCTCTGATAAAGTTTGGGGAGATGAAATGACTATGTATTGAATTGTCTTGTCATGACCCCAATTTTTAAGATAACCTATTTTAGACCATTATTTGAACTTTAAGGACAGAACTTTCCCTAGACGCCACCTTATTGATCTTTGAACTGTGAGAGCTAACTACAATGAACATTTTGTGCTAGTTACCAATTCCTTAACTATTTTTGTATAAAGAATGTATGTTTGAAAAGTCCTGTAATTAGCAATTCTAATTCCCAAAATTCTCCAGATTGGCTAGGTAACAAAATTCCTACTTTGTCTTGGATGTTAACTCTTTTATAAGCAAACTATGAAATAAATTTAGCTTTTCATATGAGTAGATATGTGTTTGAAAGTTCTAATGTAACTTTACAGTGTGCTTGTTTTCATTACTATTTTATTTCAGTACCTTTAAAAAATAATAGATTAAAGGTATTTGCTAGTAATAAAAAATAATGTATCTGGCAGATTTCTGCATGTTGGCAAAATAATTGTATTTTAGGCTATTTTCACACTACAAATGGATGTTCTGCATGCATTTCATCTGTGGAATTTGCACTCCAATCACAATCTCTGAGTGGCACATTGGTCTTTCATATTTTCCCTTCAGAACAAACTGTAGGAAACTTTGCTTTGATTGCCTTCTTTATAGTTTACTTTGCATGTTTAAGAAAAATCTTAAAATAAAAAATTCCTATTCACTGTAAGACCACACCATTCATAAAGTACATGACAGTTATTGTGAACTTAACACAATATAAAAAGGTTTATTATGTTTTTTTGATAGTATATAAATAATGCCTTCAGTTCAGTGTGGTGACAGATATAAATTATTGCTTTCCTTAAGAGTCTTCAGTAATAGCTGGAAAATTCTGTCCAAAACATCTATATAGAAAAGTATATTACTATTTTAATATCCTTTTATTACATTAAAGACTAATCCATTAGATTTATTTCAGTTAGAACATTGGGTGAATAGATTTCTTGAGGGACTTTAATGTAGTAAAATTTGTTTTCTATAAACTGGCATTTTGTGTTATATGTAATAGATACTAAATTTTTTGTCAGTGATGTTATTTAGGGTTATCATTTGTTGATAGTCTACTTTTAAAATTTTTTAGGGGTGTCTGGGTGGCTCAGATGGTTAAGCATCTGCCTTCGGCTCAGGTCATGATCTCCAGGTTCTGGGATCGAGCCCCATGTCCGACTCCCGGCTCAGGGGGGAGTCTGCTTCTCCCTCTCCCTCTGCCTCTCCCCCCTGCTCGTGCTCTCCCTTTGTCTCTCTCTCTCTCTCTCAAATGAATAAATAAAATCTTAAAATAAATAAAATAAAATGAAAACTTTTAAAACTATTCTTACTGGAAAAATAACCCCTTTTTTAATTGTTAGCATTTCCAACCTTAGATATTTTTAGGACATGCATTTTCGATGAAACTGAAAGTGTTATAAGTGTCTTATGTAACATGTACATTGCTAAGTAAATCTAATGATTTCTCATTGACTTTACAGTTTTATAGATACTTTATCTTCATTTCTGATAATTACTTGACAATTCTTTAAATTTTTAGCTTCCTCTGTTCATAAATCTCCCTGTCGTGTATTAAGTATTGAACCTAAGATGGATGCTTGTCATAATGTAAATCATTTCCTAATTCCTTTTTTATATGAATTTTATAAATACAGTTCCCTTTCTAGCAAATTCCTTTTTGTCTTACAACCATCAAAAAGCATGGAAATAATAACATGCTCTCTATTCCTTACAGGATTTTATGAAAATTATGCAATAGTAAACCTGAAAGTGCTGTAGCACTTAGTATTATGAAAGTTCAAAGAGAATTAAGATAAGCCCCTGAATAACTAAAGCATGGGTAACTGTGGATAACCTCCTTCCCCATACTTTTGTTTTCTAGTAAGTGTGTAAGTTACCATGACATGCATCATTTACCTAAAACTGCAGTAGAAGGCAGAAACCACTTTTGATTGTTACTTTTGCCTTAGTGAAGACTGGTAAGGTAATTTTACTTTTTGTTTACCAAAACTTGAAATTCAGGTTTTTTTTCAAAAGCCTAATAAGTAAATTAGTCCAATAAGTTAATTTTCATTACATAATTAATTTAGAGTTTGTAAAATATTTTATTTACCCTTTGCAACTTCACTCGTGTCTTTTAGTATATATTTGATTTTTATAGTAATTTACAGCTTTCTTTGATATTTAGTTTGAACCTCCTCATAACGAAACTTTTCATACTAATGGAAGAAGAACAAGAACTGCCATTTCTTGAAAATAATTGGTTCCTAGTGTTATCTAAGAGAAGGAAACAAAGGTTAACCATTGACCAATGATTTTAAAAGTTAGAATTCTGGTTTCTTGCAGACACTACAAAAGTATTCAGATCTTAGGAGGTAAATGCTACATACCAAATTTGGAGACCATTTTGTTTTATTTGTCATACTACTGAAACAGTGTTGTGGTGTAATCATCCTCAAGAAAATCATGGAGAGGCGACAGATTAGAGATGGATAAATGTCCTGATTTTCAAAAATGAGAAGCCAATAGATATGACAAAATGTGGATTACCATTCTAAATCTGTATAAAGCCTCTTGGTTGGCCTTTTCTGACTACTCAATCCAAATTAACTCCTCTAATTCCCTAAGATCTCCCTGGTTCTTCTTTTTCATAATTACTCTTCTCAATACTCATTTTCTTGTTTTTTATTGTCTATCTCTTTCACTAGACTCAGCTCCATGAGAGAGAATGTTGTCTATCCTTTTCAACCAATGTGTCTCCGGTATTTGAAGAATGCCTGGTGTATGATAAGTACTCAACATTAATTGAATGAATTAATGAATTGCAAGCTTGATACCAATTCCATGCAAGTTTGCCAATTACATTGAAAGGATGAGTCCCCCAAAACAGGATGAATTTACTGAGACTATATGCCAAACTAACCTAAAGTCCTTTTCATAGAGCTATTGTATGTTGTTGATCAGGAGAATTGTGTAGTCTTGTGCATCTTGACCTCAGCAAGGTATTTGACTTTGTTTCTCATAATGTCCTTATTTATATCCAAGGTAGAATATATGGAATAAATAAAAATGCAAAAAAGAGTTGTGTCATGTGTATATGGGCTAAAAAGCTCTACAGTGTTTACATCCGTATCTGGTTCTCTGGGCCACAACTCTTACCCACAAACCTCACCAAGTCTTCCAAGTGATCTGTAAGTGTGGAGAAGCCATCCCTTTCTGAAGATTGTAAAGTCATTCACCATTCAACCTACATTTATGGAGGACCTATTTTGTGCTAAGCATGAATGAGACTGACAGAACAGAGCTTACAGCCAGTCAGGGAAACAAACAAGTTGAGAAAATAGGGCTGAGGAAGATGTACTTTAGTTAGGGGGATTATCTTTATGGTTTGCTTTGGAAGACATCTCTGAGGTAACATTTTACCTGAAAACCAGGAAGAATAGGCTTTAACCATGTGAAAACAAAAGAGAAAAAAGAGCAGTATGTGCATAGGCAATGAGATGAGAAATAGTGCTGTGTTCAAGGAACTGGGGAAAAAATGACCAGTATGGTTGAGACACTATCAAAAGATGAAATTGGAGATGGGTGTAGCCAGATCATATAGGGCTTTGTACACTATGATTAGAAGTTAGAAAGGGAAGCCTTTGAATAGTTAGAATAGTTATAGTAGAATGGCTTAATCCAATTTATATTGGATATACTTGTGCTTTGTAAGAATGTTTTTGAAAAGGAGATGAGTAGAGGCTGAAGGCAGAAGCTAATGAATGCAGTAGTCTAAGCAAGAGATAATGGCAGCCTGGACAAAAATAGAGGGAAAGGATCAGATCTGCAACATAGTTGGAAGTAGAATTCGCATGACAGATTGGGTGTGAAGAGTGAGGGAAAGGGATAAACCAAAGATGTCGCTGAGATTTCTGACTGCAATAACTGGACAATAGTGAGAAAGTAAAGAACAAGTTTGGGGGGGTGGGTAATCTACATTTTTGTTTTAGATGTGTTAAATTCAAGATGTCTGAGAGCTACCTATAGAAATGTTAAGAAGTTAGTTATCTGGATCTCAGGCTAGATTATGGAGTCATCAGTATTTGGATAAAGCCATGGGACTAAATGAGATGGCCTGGGGATAGAGGAACCATGGAGAAGAGGATCCAAATCTGAACCCTGGGACACTCCCCATACTTCAAAATCCAACAGAGCAAGAACAACTACTAAAAGGATCAGGAGGAGTGTACAGTGAGATAGGAGGGAAACCAAGAGAGTGGTTTCATGGAAGCAAAGAGAAGAGCCTTCTAAGGAGGGTCAGTTGCTACTCATAGGTCAAGATGAGGATAAATCTGAAACCCATTGGAAGATTAAAGTCATTGATGACCTCAATAGTAGTTTCAGTGGATTGATGGAAATGCAAACCTGATTGGAATGGGTGAAAGAGAGACAGTGACTAGAGATGACAGCCCTTTCAAGACATTTTGCCATGAAGGAGAGCAGAAGTACTGGGAGCTAGAAAATAACAGGAGGTCACAGGAGGATTTTGTTTATTTTGTTTTGTAATAGGAGAAATTAGATCATGTTCATAAGCTAATGAGAATAAGCCAGTAAAATGAAAGAAGGTGATGATGCAGCAGTGGTAACAAGCAAAAATTGTGCAAGTGAACTTGAGAAGGCAAGAGGGGTTGAGATTCAAAGCACAAATGAAGGGACTGGCCTCTGTTATAATAGGGGAGAAGGCGGAGAATAGATGCATATGGAGGTGATTCAGTAGATTTAGTGGTGGGAAGATTAGGGGGTTTCCATTTAATTCCTTCTATTTTCTCAGTGAAGTATGAAACACAGAAATTAACTTGGCTGGCATATGGGAAGTGTTAAAGGTTTGAGGAGAAAGAAGGTAGAAATGGTTGTCTTTGAGAATGGCAGAATGAATTACTGAGGGAATTGCAGGATTGCTAAGCAGTTTTGAAAGCCGATTTGAGAATAGTAATTGTGAATTTAAAGAGAGCTAGTTCACTATATGTTAACTAACTGGAATTTGAATAAAAACTTTAAAAAAACAAAGAGAGCTAGTTAACACAAGTGAATTTTTTCTCCAGCCAGGAGCAATTCAGGAGCAGGTGTAAAGTATCAGAGAAGTATAAACAGGGCTGGGTTTTTCTAGATGCTTAAGAGGAGGAAAAAGGACAAGGACTTTAAAGCTACTTGTGAAGGAATGATTATAGTGATGGACCATAGAATCCAAACCAGAGAAGGGGAGAAAGGAAATACTGGAGTGAAGGGGGAAATAAATAATCTGAGGGATGGGTCCCAATAAAATTTTTAAAAAATGTGTTTTAGTGAAAATATTCAAGTAGGTGAACTGCAAAGATACTTCCTTTGGTAGTAAAAATGAAAAGCAAATAAGATACCTTTCCTACCTCCAGGCTATAAGGTACAGAAGTTTGTGAGAACAAAAATGAAAAGCCTCCACTTAGAAGCTTAACAGGGCATCTTATCTTAGGGATAGGTATCTTAGGGGTAGCCAGGATTCAATTACAGTTGACCCTTGAACAACATGGGTTTGAACTGCACAAGTCCACTTATACATGGATTTTTTTTTTACAGTCTAGTACTGTAAATGTATATTTTCTTCCTTATGATTTTCTTAATAATACTGTCTTTTCTCTAGCTTACTATATTATAAGACTATGGCATATTATACATATACAAAATAAGTGTTAGTCAACTATGTTATTCGTAAGGCTTTCAGTCAATAGTAGGCTGTTAGTAGTTAAGTTTTGGGGAAGTCAAAAGTTATATGCAGATTTTTGACTGTGTTATGGTCTGTTCATGAGACATAATGGTCTGCAGTTTTCTTGTAATGTTTGTGTCTGGTTTTAGTATTAGGGTAATGCTGGCCTCAGTTTCTATCTTCTGAAAGACTGCAGAAAATTTATCTTCCTTAAGTTTTTTTTTTTTTTTTTAAAGATTTTATTTATTTATTTGACAGAGAGAGACATAGCGAGAGAGGGAACACAAGCAGGGGGAGTGGGAGAGGGAGAAGCAGGCTTCCCGCCGAGCAGGGAGCCCGATGAGGGGCTCGATCCCAGGACCCTGGGATCATGACCCGAGCCGAAGGCAGACGCTTAACGACTGAGCCACCCAGGCGCCCCTCTTCCTTAAGTTTTGATAAGAATTCATCAGTGAACACACTGGACCTAGTGCTTTCTGTTTCAAAAAATTCTTAATATTTTGATTCAATAAATATAGGCCTATTCTGATTCTGAGTTTTGGCAGATTGTATCAAGAAATTTGTTAGTTTCTTTTCTTCCTTTCTTTTTTTTTTTTTAAGTAATCTCTACACCCAACATGGGACTTGAACTCACCACCCCAAGATCAAGAGTCACATGCTCTACCAACTGAGCCAGTCAGGCACCCTGGAATTGGTCCATTTCATTTATCAAATTTGTGTGCATAGAGTTGTTCACAGTATTCCTTTATTATTATCCTTTTAATGTCCATGAGATCTGTAGTGATGTCCACATCCTCTTTCATTTCTGATAGTAGTAATTTGTGTCTTCTGTCTGTTTTTCTTAGTTAGCCTGGCTAGTGGCTTATTGGTTTTATTGATCTTTTCAAAGAACCAGCTTTTGGTTATGTTTATTTTTCTGTTGATTTCCTGTTTTTAATTTCATTAGTTTTTTTGTTTGTTTTTGTTTTTTGGTTCTCTTATTGTTTCTTTTCTTCTTTTTACTTTGGATTTAATTTGTTCTTTTTCTAGTTTCTTAAGGTAGAAGCTTAGGTGACTGATTTTAGATCTTCCTTTTCTGATATATGTATTCAATGCTGTAAATTTCCCACTAAGTACTGTTTTTGCTGCCTCCCACAAATTTTTATAAGCTGTATTTTCATTTTCATTTAGTTTAAAATATTTTGTACTTTCTCTTGAGATTTCTTCTTTGACCCATGCATTATGTAGAAGTTTTTTTAATCTTCACATATTTTGGGATATTCCATTTATCTTTCTGTTATTGATTTCTAGTTTAATTCCATTATGATCTAAGAGCAGACATTTTCTGATTTCCGTTCTTTTGAATTTGTTAAGATGTGTTTTATGGCCCAGAATGTGGTCTATCTTGGTGAATGTTCCATGTGAGCTTGTGAAGATTGTGTTTTCTGCTGTCACTGGATGAAGTAGTTTACAGATGTCAATTATATCGAGTTGATAGATGATGTTATTGAGTTCAGCTATGTCCTTACTGATTTTATGTCCATTTTTTTAAAGATTTTATTTATTTATTTGACAGAGAGACAGTGAGAGAGGAAACTCAAGCAGGGGGAGTGGGAGAGGGAGAAGCAGGCCTCCCGTGGAGCAGGGAGCCCGATGCGGGGCTCGATCCCAGGGCCCTGAGATCATGACCTGAGCCGAAGGCAGACGCTTAACGACTGAGCCACCCAGGTGCCCCTTCTTTTTGTGGTTTTAAATAAGAATTTTATGATTCCATTTTCTTTCCTTTCTTAGCATATCAATTTTACTTTTTTTTTTTTACCAGAGTTTCAAATATATATTTACAGCTAATCCAAGTCCACTCTCACAAACACTAGAATGCTTCAAAGGTAGTGTAATTACCTTATAATAACAAAATAATCCTAATTCCTTTCATTCCTTGTATTATTACTGTCATTCATTTCACTTATATATAAGCATATATATAATATATACACAAGCATACATAAACACATTGTTGATATTATTTTTTTTAAAAAACTGTTAAAGAGTAAGAAAAGTAAAAGTTTTTATTTTACCTTCACTTATTCTTTCTTCAATGCTTTTCCTTTCTTTATATAAATCTGAGTTTCTGACCAATATTATTTTCCTTCTCTCCATTAACATTTCTTGTAACGCAAGTCTACTGGCAACAAATACATTCAATTTTTGTTCACCTAAGAAAGTCTTTGTTTCTCCTTCACTTTTGAAGGGTAATTTCACAGGTTACAGAGTTCTAAGTTAGTGAATTATTTCTCTCAACGCTTTTCATCTCTGCACTCTGCTCTTACTTGCATGATTTCTGAGGAGAAGTTGGAAGTAGTTCTTATCTCTGTAGGTAAGACATTTTTTCCCTCTGTCTTTCAGGATTTTTTTCTTTATGTTTGATTTTCTATAGTTTGAAAATAATATGTGTATTTTTTCTGGCATTTATCCTGATTGGTATTCTCTGGGCTTCTTAGATCTGTGGTTTGGTGTCTCATATTAATTTGGGGAAATCCTCAATCATTATTGTTTCAAAGATTTCTTCTGTTTTCTTTCTCCCTTTCTTCTTCTGGTATGCCCGTTATGCCTATGTTACACGTTTTGTAGTTGTCCCACAGTTTTGGATATTGTGTTCTGGATTATTGTTCTGTTTTTGTTTTTGTTTTTTTTCCCCAGTGTTTTCTGTTTGCTTTTCATTTCTGGAAGTTTCTATTGAGATATCGTCAAGTTCAGAGATTCTTTCTTCAGCCATATCCAATCTATTAATAAGCCCATTAAAGGCATTCTTCCTTTCTGTAGTGTGTTTCATCTCTACTGTTCCTTTTCGGTTCTTTCTTGGGATTTTCATCTCTCTGCTTACATCACCCGTCTGTTCTTGCATGCTGTCTACTTTATCCATTAGAGTCCTTAGCATATCCATCATACGAATTCCCAGTCTGGTAATTCCAATATCCCTGCCATGCCTGGTTCTGCTGCTTGTTCTGTCTCTTCAAATTATATCTTTTTGCCATTCGGTATGACTTGCAATTTTTTCTTGATAGCCAGATATTATGTGCTGGGTAAAGGAACTATTGTAAATAGGACTTTACTAATGTGGCAGTAAGGTGTGCGGGAGGTGGCAAATATTCCATAGTCCTCCGGTTAAGGCCTCCGTCTTTAGTGAGCCTGTGCCTCTGGGCTGTGAACTTAACAAGCGTTTCTCAGTTTTTCTCTCCCCGCTTAGGTAGGACAGGCAGGTGAGAGTGGGCTAGAATTTGATAATTTCCTTCACCAGGTTAGTTAGGCTCTGATCATACCCATCAGGTTAGGCTCTGGTTAACTAGTTTCCCCCGAGGGCAGGCCTTATTAAGAAAAACAGAGTACTCTTGTCCATTTCAAAATGGTTTCTTTTCCTCTCCGTCTGCAGAAAGCACAGGAGACTTTTTGTCTGATATTTACTGTGAGAACCTGGTTGAGCTCCTGGAGGTAAAACTTACAAAAGTAAGGGGAGCCCTCTACAGCTGGGTCCCCGTAGAGTTGTTTTTTGTTTTTTTTTTTTAAGGTTTTATTTATTTATTTGACAGAGAGAGACAGAGACAGAGAGGGACAGAGCACAAGCAGGGGGAGTGGGAGAGGGAGAAGCAGGCTTCCCACGGAGCAGAGAGCCCGAAGTGGGGCTTGATCCCAAGACCTTAGGGGATCATGACCTGAGGCCAAAGGCAGACGACTGAGCCACCCAGGCACCACCCCCCCACCAGAGTTTTTAACTAAGACCTGCCCACTGTGCCTCCAGCAATTCATTAATTACAGTTCTGGTTTTCCTACCCCAGCACTGATTCCCAAGGAGATTTCAGCTCATGAGTGTCTGACCTGGTACCTTGTGATTCTCTGTATTTGCCTGTCAGTCTCTACTTTGGGGGGGCAGCAGTGTGCCCTGTGACCTCACTTCTCTTATGGATTTGGGAAGATTTGTTGATTTTTCTGTGTGTTTGACTTTTCACTTGTTGTTAGGACAGAGTGGCAACTTACAAACTCCCTGTGTGCAGAACCGGAAACGGGAAGCAGCACACATTTTTTTTTTAATGCAAAACACAGAAAAGAGGGTAAAAGTCATATGAGGCTGAAAGAGAAAAGAAAGAATGGGTAGAAATATTATTTGCAAAGCAAAATGGCCAAGAATTCTCTCAAACTGACAAGAACCATCAAGAAAGTCAATGAACCACAAACCAGGATAGATTCGAAGTAAACTAAGCCTACATATGTTATAGTAAACCTGCTGAAAAACAAATACAAAGAGAAAATCTGAAAAGCAGCAATATAAGACTCATAGTTTACTTACCAACAGTAAAAAAAGAATGATATCTTTAAAACGCTGAAAAAGGGGCGCCTGGGTGGCTCAGTCGTCTGCCTTCAGCTCAGGTCATGGTCCCAGGGTCCTGGGATCGAGACCCACATTGGGCTCCCTGCTCAGCGGGAAGCCTGCTTCTCCCTCTCCCACTCCCCCTGCTTGTGTTCCCTCTCTCGCTGTGTCTCTCTCTGTCAAATAAATAAATAAAATCTTAAAAAAAAAAGTGCGGAAAGAAGGGGCACCTGGCTGGCCCAGTTGGTGGAGCATGCGACTCTTGATCTCTGGGTCGTGATCACAGTAGTAAAGCCTACTTAAAATAAAAATTAAATAAATAAATAAAATACTGAAAGAAAATAACTGCTACCCTAGAATTCTATACTCAACAAAAATACCTTTTACAATAAAGGTGAATTAAAATATTTTTAGACAACTCTTGCCCCCCGCCAAAAAACACAATTTGTTATCAGCAGACCCACACTGAATGAAAAACTGTAAGAAATTATTCAAGCAAAAGGAAAATGATCCTACATGGGTACCAATAAAATTAAAAAGTTAAGAGGGAAGGACATATTACTATTACCAACACAAAGGGGCACCTGGCTGGCTCAGCCAGTAGAACATGTGACTCTTTATCTCAGGGTGGTGGGTTCAAGCCCCATGTTGGGCGTGGAGCCTACTTTAAAAAAACATAAACTTTAAAAAGCCAACACAAGAAGAAACAAAATCTCAGTAGTTCTAGATCTATTAAAGAAATTGAACTTGTAATTTCAAACTATGCCACAAAGAAACCCCAATGCTCATATGGCTTCATCAGTGAGTTCTACCAAATATTTAAGAAAAAAATAATGGCATTCTTACACACCCTTTCAAAGTTCTTCCATATATTTCACAGTCTTGCCCAGCAACATACTGACACCAAAAATTGACCCAATTGAAAAAAAGAATAATGACAGGCCAATCTCTTAGATATAAAAACTCTTAAACTAAATATTAGCAATCTGATTCCATCAACATGTGAAATAACCCAAATATCCTTCACCAGTAGAATGACAAATAAAGAGTGATATATTCCATACTATGGAAATTATACAGTAATGAGCTGGATGTCTCACAAATAATATTGAACAAAACCCATACACAAGGTAATACTACAGTGCAGACTCCATTTATATAAAGTCCAAAAGCAGACAAAGTGAATCACTGGTGTTCTAATTAAATCTATCAAGTAGGATGAGGGGTTAATGATTAAAGGGGCTTTGGGGGTTCTGTTCTACTTCATGATTTGGGTGCTGGTTCCATGTACATCTTCATTTTATGACAATTAGCCATGCTGTACACTTGATGTATGTTCTACTTCAATAAAATTGTTGTTGAAAAGAAACCGTTCCGTCTCAATGTAGATTGGCAGCATTAGTTGTCTATTGTGGCCAGTCTGAACCTGACCAGTCTGAAAGCAGAAGTGCCATCAGCATATAGGATAATACTTGTTCTTGTGTTTGTATGTAAGGGACATACAGCTACTTTGTCCCTCGTAGTATTAAAATAGGGTTAAGAAGAAGGGAAGTAGAGGAAATGTAAATTCGCTCTGTTTCCACTTGAAACCATTTTATCTGTAACAAAATATCCAAAAAGTAGTGATAATTATTAGTTTTACAGGTCAGTTCAGAAATTCATTTATTTTGAATATCAAATCTGTAGAACTAAAAAAAAAAAAAAAAAAAAAAAGTCTACCAAAGCAAGCAAAATAGGTTTCCATGTATACAGTTCAAAATTTCCATAAATTTTCATGTGCTGTTTGGGTATCATTACGGGATAGTATTGTGCCTTAATTTATCTCTGAATCAACACTGATTTATCAATGCCTTACTTTTGTTTAAAAAGTATCTTATGGGCAAGATGAGAAGAAGAGCAGAACATAACAGGGTAGGTGATAAAAACATTTGTATTTATTAGTAAGTTTTCCCTGAAAGATTTGTAAAGTCCTACATTTACTTAATAAATTTTAAAATAAATAATAAACTTGCTTTTTTAATGTATTCTCTTTAGCTCCTTACCACAGTAATAGTGACTATTTTGATATCACCATGTCAAAAAATAAGGATTTCATTAACAAGATGGTGCCTCTGTTTTCTGCTGCCTAAATAAGATTAAAATGTCACATTAAAATTAAAATATTGCATTAAAATGAAATATAAAACTTAAAGGCCATCCACTAGAAACAAAAATGATAGCTACATTTTTATGTTACCTTTTTGATTCTGAAAACTAAAGAGTTCATGCAGAAGTGGGAAGTAGTGGGGATTTCCAGGGTAAGATGCACACTATCCATATAGAAGAATTTTCATATAAACCTATGATTCCTGTATTTGCATAATGTACTTTATTTTTCCTTAGTACAAGTAAGTACAATTCATTGTCAGCTGATTACTTTTTAAAATCAGAAACATTTAACTTTACTATATATTAAAATATCTTTTGCTTAAAATGTATTTTTACATTCATTACATATAACCAAAATTTAATTGTACATGTGCTGGTAAATGGGTGGGGTTTCTTAAATCATAAATAACATTTAAACTAGTTTCTGTAAATGATGAACAACCTAACTGTAACGTGTGCAATCCTTCACTTAAGAGAGAAAAACAGTATTTGAAATAACTTCCCTGTTCCTGATAATAATAATGCTGTTTTTCTGGGAAAGATGACATCCTCAAGCCCATTTTAGTAGATTTTGTTACCAAATGGTATTCTACATTAATATTTATAAAATATTTGAATTATGTGAATGATAGTTCTGTAAATATAGAAATAGAGCCTTCAAAAAGTAATTTAGTCTTTTTTAAATTAAGGTCTTTTTTTGCTAGTAGATTTAACGTGTTAACATGGGCATTCTACTGTTCAAAGTGCTTCCAAAACCAGCACACTCACCTCTGGGGCTTTCCAAGCAGAAGTTTAAGTCCTTTAATCTTTTTTGAGAAAAGAAGGGGGTAATGTTGGAAATGTGCCAGGAGCAAGCCTTGGTATTTCTCATGAAGTGCCACAGTGAAAGTACCCTCTCCACAAGTCAGTTCCTTGTAGCAAAATCCTAATCTCATCTGGCTTTCACACCATTGCTTTTTCTAGAAAGCCTGTCTCCACATTCCAGACAACAGTAGTCCAGATAACTAAAGTTGTTCATTTCTTCTTTCCCTTCATCAACTCACCTGATATTAAAAATCTGATGCTTAGTGAGGTGGGATAACACTCCAGAGCCAGATAGCCAGGGATTGAATCCCAGTTCTGCCACTATTGGCAAGTGACCCTAAGGCAAGTTATTAACCACTCTGTGCCTCAGTTTCCTCATCTGTAAAATGGGACTAATAATATTCCTTGCAAGGCTGTGGCAAGGATTAAGTGAACTTGCATGCTTAAGTATGCTATTATTGTTTGCTATTATTGTCTTTCTAGAAACGTCCTTTGCATATATAATAAAATCATGTTTATGATTGTTTACAAACATGGGACATTACTCTGTAACTTGCTTCTTTTACTTAATAACAATAGACATCTTTCCGAAACCACTTAATTGTCTTAAGCAACTGCATTATATTCTATACTACAAGGGACTAGAATTTTTTCTACCATTTCTCCATGAACACTCACATTTTTCTCTTTTTGTGGTTTTACAAAAATGCTAAGGTAAATAAGCATCCTTGTATGTCTCTCTTTATATCTTGATATATTAGAGTCCAAGACATGGAATTGCTTTTTCAAAGGATATTTGCACTTTTAATTTTTTTTAAGTCAGCACTACCAGAGAACTTTCCAAAAGCACGGAAATAGCTGGGCAGGCTGCACAGTAGGGAGTTACAATGCAAAACCAGTAGTCTGACTACAGAAGCACAAAGCTGGGAGGGGGAAATGGAAGTGTGCTGCTCTAAGGCCCTTACACTATACATGAAGTGGCAAAATTGTATCCAAAGGTGGACTGTGATAAGTTACAGATGCATATTGTAAACCCAAAGCTAAAGAAATAAAACAAGGAGGTATATAAAATAAGCTAACAGTGGAGACAAAATGGAATCCTAAAAAATAGTCCAAAAGAAGATGAAAACATCCGAACAAAGATGGAACAAACAGAAAACAAATAGCAAGATAGTAGACTCGAATGTCACCATCTCTATAATCACATTAAATGTGAATGGTCTGAAAAACTCCAATGAAAAGATAGAGACTGTCAAAGTAGATAACATGAAAGAGCAAGACCCAATTATATGCTGTCACTTTAAATAGATTTAAATTGAAAGGGATGGTCCGGGGCCCAGGGACATGGCAGAGCTGGAGGGTCTGCACTCCTGAGGCTCTGGCCACGACTTTCTTTACCTGGCGCCTTTTCTCCCCTGGGCTTTGCCTACCTGACGCACCCCCAAAACCCACTGAGGACGCGGCAGCTGCTTCGCCTTTCTTAACCTTCCAATAGCCGTCTCCATCCTCGTCCTCACCCTACTGGCCCTTCTGTGGCCCCAGGATGTCTCCTCCCCTTCCTAGATCTGGCTCCTTCAGAGGAGTTTGCCTTGAACATTTGAACCCACCAATCAGCATCACACACCCTCAGGCCAAGGCAACCGAGTGGGTCCCAGGGGGTCGGAGGTGGGCCTGCAGAGGCCTGGTTGGGGTCCAGTGTTCACCCTCTGGCCACTTGGCCGAGACCATGGTAGGGAGGGAGGGTGGTATATTGGGGCCCTCCAGGCTGGCCTGCCTCGCACCGCTTCTCCCCTGGAATCCTTGGTAGTCTGTCAGTGGGAGATCCTTGTCACCATCCCCTTGCCTTCTCCAGCCCTGCAGAGCCCTACAAGTCTCAAGCATCTCCATCCATGGTGGCCAGGCTGGTGTGCAGATGGGCAATGACTACTGGGAACTCCATTGCCTGGAACAGGCATCCAACCTGTTGGGCAGATGCCAAGTGACAAGACCCTTGGGGGAGGAGATGACTCTTTCACTGAGACAGGTGTTGGCAAGATGTGCCCAGGGCAGTGTTGGTAGACCTGAAACCCACCATCATTTGTGAAGTTTGTACCAGCACCTGCCACCAGCTCTTCCACCCTGAGCAGCTCATCCCAGGCAAGGAAGATGCTGCCAGTAACTATGGCCCTACGCACTACACCGTTGGCAAGGAGATCATTGACCTCTCCTTGGACCAAATTCACAGACCAGGGCACAGATTTTTAGGGCTTCCTGGTTGTCACAGCTTTGGTAGGAGTACTGGTTCTAGGTTCAATTCCCTGCTGATGGAAACTCTCTGTCAATTATGATGAGAAGTCCAAGCTGGAGTTCTCCATTTACCCAGCCCCTGGGGTTCCACAGCTGTAGTTGAGCCCTACAACTCCATCCTCACTACCCACACCACCCTGGAGCACTCTGATTGTGCCTTCCTGGTAGACAACGAGCCCATCCATGACATCTATCGTAGAAACCTCGATACTGAATGCCCAACCTACACTAACCTCAATAGGTTGATAAGTCAAATTGTGTCCTCCATCACTGCTTCCCTCAGATTTGATGGAGTCCTGAATGTTGATTTGACAGAATTCCAGACCAAGCCTTTATGCCCACATTTACTTCTCTCCGGCCACATATGCCCCTGTTATCTCTGCTGAGAAAGCCTACCATGAACAGCTACTGTAGCTGAAACCACCGACCATGCTCTGAGCCAACCAACCGGATGGTGAAATGTGCCCCCTGCTGTGGTAAATACAGGGTTTGTGGCCTGTTGTGCCATGGCGACAGGATTCCCAATGTTGCCATTGCCACCATCAAGACCAAGTGTAGCATCCCACTGGCTTCAAAGCTGGCATTAATTACCAGCCTCCCACTGTGGTAGCTGGTGGAGATCTGGCTAAAGTACACCACAGCCATTGCTCAGGCCTGGGCTTGGCTGGACCACAAGGTTGATCTGATGTATGGCAAGCATGCTTTTGTTCACTTGGTTGTAGACGAGGGCATGGCGGAAGAAATTTTTCTGAGGCCCGTGATGACATAGCTGTCCTTGAGAAGGATTATGAGGAGGTTGGAGTGGATAGTACTCAGGGAGAGGATGAGGATGAAAAGTTCTACCTGTCTGCTGCAATTTTCCGCTCTGTTGTCTTGGGACTGTCCTATTTCCATTGTTCTGTGAAGCTGTCCATTGTGGCCCTAACTTGTCAACAAAAGTGATTTTTTTTATTATTATCAAGAGGATATTAAATCATTTATTGTTTACACATAATGAATGATATACAAGCTTTAGTCCCATCTATAATTTTATCTGATACTTATTCATATTTCAATATGAATTCAATTCATATTTAGATATATGTTCATAATTCAATTTAGATATATTGCATAGCATGTGCCAACAATCATATTGATAACCAAATAAACTCCATGACTTTGCTTGGGTGACCCTTTTAATGGTAAACTACAGGTCACAACACATTAACTGTCAGTTCAACTACACCAAAGTCTGGAAACAATGGCTTCTGTGCCCAAACAGGTTGCAAGTAAATTTCTAATGGAACCTGACATCTCCCTGAAGGAATTCTAACTTCACACTGTTGGGGTAGTTTACCAAGTTCAAGTTGACTTCAAGTTGACTAACTTTACACAAGCACATTTTTTAAAAAAAGACATTTATTCAGCGTCATGATTAGACTATTACATTTAGCAATCAACAGCATGGGTGCAAAAAACAAAACAAAAAAATACACAACATTAAAGCCCTTTGTTGGAATGCTTTATACTTTCCACAGGACAGAAACTAAAATAACCTGTTATACAATTACAAATACAGTCCTCAAGTGTTTTGCCCCCACACATGACTATTGTCTAAAACATGTCTTCTTCGTAGCAGCTCGGCCCTGCCACCACTGTTCTTGGCTGAATTCACAAATGTGTTATAAGTAGCTTCCGTGTCCCTTGTCTGGCTCTCTGCCGCTCAGCTTCGCTCCCTGGCAGGAATGAAAATCCTCTGCCGCTGCCCTAGCTACCACTGCTGCTGGAACCACCATACCCACCTTGGTTTTGTGGTTTGGCAAAGTATTGGCCTCCACCACCATAGGGGCCAGAGCTTCTGCCTCCGCAATTTCCTCCTTTCAAGGGCCCAGAATTTGAAGATGGATTGTTGTCATTGCCAAAATCATTATAGCTTCCGCCACTCCCAAAATGGCTTCCAACGTCACCAAATCCATTATAGCCATTCCCGCTGCCACCATATCGGCCACCACCTCAACTGCCCCCAAAGCCACCTCGCCCACTGAAGTTCCCTCCATGACCAAAGTTGTCATTTCCACAAAACCACCTCCACGGCCACCACCAAAGTTTCCAGAACGACTTCCACCTCTTTGGCTGGATGAAGCACTCGCATCTCTGGCTTAGACAGGGCTTTCTTTACTTCCCACTTGTGGCCTTTCATAGTGTGGGATTTTTGAATGACAGCCTTGTCTACAGAGTCATGGTCACCAAATATTACAAAGCCTCTCTTCTTGCCACTGCCTCAGTCAGTCATGATTTCAATCACTTCAGTTTTCCCATACTGTTCGAAATAATCTTAGATGATGTTCTTCAGTGCCTACTTTAACGCCACCAACAAAAATCTTTTTTACAGTTAAGGGGCACCAGGTCTTTAAGAATCTTCTCTTGAACTCATCAAACTCAACACCAAAAGAACAAAGAATCCAATCAAGAAATGGGCAGAAGACATGAACAGACATTTTTCCAAAGAAGACATCCAAACGGCCAACAGACACATGAAAAAGTGTTCAATATCGCTCGGCATCAGGGAAATCCAAATCAAAACCTCAATGAGATACCACCTCACACCAGTCAGAATGGCTAA